>NW_026571447.1:35355314-35670314 GCF_026225935.1 Boleophthalmus pectinirostris
TAGAGTGGGAGGGAGGGAGAGAGAGAGAGAGAGAGAGAGAGAGAGAAGAGACAGAGAGGAGAGAAAGAGAGAGAAGTAGATTAATGTTACAGAGAGAGTGAAGGAGAGCGAAAGAGAGAGAGAGAGAGAAAGTAGAGAGAAAGAAGGAGAGAGATATAGAGAGAGGAAAGTTTGTCAGATTTATTTGTTAATTTGTTAGTTTGTCAATATTACAGAGAGAGAGGGAGGGATAGCGGAAGAGGCAGGGGGAGAAAGAGAAAGACAGAAAGAGGGAGACACAAAGAGAGAGACAGAGAGAGAGAGAGGGAGAGAGGTATATCAATGTTACAGAGAGAGGGAGGGAGAGGGGAGAGACAGGGAGAGAGAGGAGAGAAAAAAGGAGAGAGACAAAGAGCGAGAGAGAAGTGAAAGAGGGAGACAGAGAGAGACAGAGAAAGAAGAGAGAGAGAGAAGAGAGAGAGAAGTGAAAGAGGGAGACAGAGAGACAGAAAGAGGGAGAGAGAGAGAGAGAAGAGAGAGAGTAGTGAAAGAGGGAGACAGAGAGAAAGAAAGAGGGAGAGAGAGAGAGAGAGAAGTGAAAGAGGGAGACAGAGAAAGATGGAAGAGAGAGTGAAGTATGTCTTAGAGGGAGGGAGAGGGGAGAGACAGAAAGAGGTAGAGAAAGACAGAAAGAGGGAGACCAAGAGGAGAGAGAGATGAGAGGTGTATCAATGTTACAGGGGAGAGGAGAGAGAGGGGAGAGAGAGAGGAGAGAAAGTAGAGAGAAAGAAAGAGAGAGAGAAAGAGGAGACAGAGAGAGAAGAGACAAAAGAGAGAAAGAGAGAGAGAGAGAAAGGAATATATAAATGTTACGAGAGAGAGAGAGAGGGGGAGAGGGAAAGAGACAGAGAGAGAGAGCGAGAGAGAGGAGAGAAGAGAGAAAGAAGGAGAGAGAGAGAAAGAAAGAGGGAGAGAGCAAGAGAGAGAAAGAGGGAGACAGAGAAAGGAGAGAGAAAGGGAATATATAAATGTTACAGACAGAGAGAGAGAGGGGAGAGGGAAAGAGACAGGGAGGGAGAGACAGAGCGAGAGAGGAGAGAAAGAGGGAGACAGAGAGAGAGAGAGAAAGAGGTAGACAGAGAGAGAGAGAAAGAGGGAGACAAAGAGAGGAGAGAGAATGAGAATATGTAAATGTTACAGAGAGAGGGGAGAGGGAAAGAGACGGGGAGAGAGAGAGAGGTGGAGAGAGGAGAGAAAGAGGGAGACAGAGAGAGAGATGGAGAGAAAGAGGGAGAGCGAGAGAGAGAGAGGGGGGGAGAGAGGAGAAAAAGAGGGAGAATAAGAGAAAGAGAGAAAGAGGGAGACAGAGAGAGGAAAGGAGAGAGAGAGAGAGAAGTATATCAATATTACAGAAAGAGAGGGTTAAAGAGAAAGAGAGGGAGAGAGAGAAGAGAAAGAGAGAGGAACTAATACTTTACACAAAAGTTTCTTTATTCTTAACTGCTCATTATATGATTTTAAGTACAAGTTAAAGCTGCATCATGTCGCTTTTCTGGTGTTGTCTGTCGTCTGTTTGTCTGAGATGAGATGAGTTTGACATGACATTTCTTTGCCTGCATGTTCCACAGTTCACACGTCTTTATCTCCACAGTTCTGCTACGTAACGCTACGAAGCAGAGTTACAGGTGAGATCTTACGTAAATTTTACTGAGGTAATTTTAACAACAAAAATATGTACAGAGAAAACAAAGATGAGTGAGAACAGGTAAAGGACGCTCCTGGAAGAAAAATCCACCACGAAATCCAGGCACTCCAAAAAAGTAAAAGTCACTCAAGGAAAAGTGAAAGTGTAGGCGAGTTTCAGCTGACGTCATTGTTATTAAAAGCCCGCGTTGCTGCTGGGAAATATTTTGGTCGGAGGCAAGAAACAGGATAGCGTCAAACACAGTGCGTAACCTCGCGTATTTATCCCCCGATAATGGTAAATTCCTGCTGCATTATCAGATGCACAAATAGAAGCACGGAAGAAGGAAAATGTCTTTTTCGTATTCTGAGTGAAAAGAACCGCTAACGGTGAATTAAACGGCTTTCAAACATCCGCAGAGCAAACGTAGAAGATCCTAACAAACCGTGGACTCCAACAAGTTCAACAACACATCGAGACTCTTGGAGGTTTTCATCTTTTCTGCTGTGAATGGCCCAGGAGTTTCCACCAAGTCATTGTGGATATCGCCCAAGTGAATATTTGTCCAGGTAGTTGGCGATTCTGACCAGAAATTTGGTTTGGTCCAGGTTTTGTCGGGGTTGAAAAGGGTGATTGTGGCTCCATCGATGCTTATGAACAATTTCTGGTCAAATGGTCTTTGGTCCTCTGCCGTTAGAGTGGATAAATAACCGGGATCAATACCCTTTACGTGCTTTCTCGCTCCGTCCGTCATGTTGAATTAGTGTTTCTTGCCGCCGACCAAAATAATTCCCAGCATGCAACGCACGCTTTTGTCAACAATGAAACTCACCTATAGTCTAGGCCACAGGTGTCAAACATATGGCCCGGGGGCCGGATCCGGCCCTCCAAGACCTTTAATGTGACCCTCAGCTGATTTTCTACAAAAATATTTTAATCATATTTTCTATTAAAATCTTGTTAAATTTTCTGTGGTGTTTATCACATCAGCGTCTCCAGCGTCTCTGTACGTGGCCCCTCCCACCAGAGCAGCACAAAATGAAGACTTGTCTCTTTCCAAACGCTCTTAAAGGACGATCGTTTTGACTGTTGACCGTGACACCCTCATCAGAAAAATGTCACAAATGAGAAAAGTGGAGCCGAGTGCAGGATTTTACAACAAAAATTGACTTATTCCTATTTACATACAAGTTCATGTTAAAACATTGAGTTGAAATTGTATTTTTCTTAAAGTTTCAGGTTTGTACATAATATTATAATATTTTGTAAAAGAAACAGTTCATCAATTAAAAAAGATTTCTGTAATAGATTTGTGTTTCTCTGCACAAATATTTGAACTTACTGCTGTTTTTGGAGTATATATGCCATGAGTTTTCTGATCCGGCCCCTTTGGGATCAAAGTGGGCTGGATTCGGCCCCCGGACCAAAATGAGTTTGACACCCCTGGTTATATAAAATCACCACGGCGACAAGTAGGTGCTGAAAATTACATCAATACACCTTTAATTTCAAAAACAATCGAGCTGCCACCCAATAAGTAAAAAATACTCAAGGGTCTGAAATCCAGTCATTTTCATTTCGTTTTTTTTGGAGTGGAGAGGACGGAGGAGAGGGAGAGATCGGGCTATAACTCATATTTGCATTGAGACGGATAATCTACGGTTCAGAAAGCCGGGCCTCCATAAAGCCCCTCTGTGCGCTGTGTGCTTATAGTTATGGAGGAGAGTGGAGCTTATTTGGGCATCGCAGTTTGGGTAAACATAAGGTGATGATTGAAGCGGGGCAGCGAGGGGGGAGAGACATTTCCAGTGGTTTTCTATAGAGGATAATTGCAAACAGAGGAAGATGCAGTAGTTATTGTACAGCTACTAAAACAATAGGGGTTTTGTGGTGACGCGGTTCATATATTCACGACAAACAAGGAAATTCTCAAACGGATTTATAGTGTAACAGAAAAGACAGTTGCTCTGGCATTTATGGAGTAGTTTCCTCATTGAGAAAACGAAAAAAAAAAAGAAAAGAAAAGAGAAGAAAGATAAAAACCTGAGCACACTGGACCATTATTTTATTAAGTATTGGAGTGTGAATTGGGCGTTTTCTGTCTGAGGTCGGCCCGCGTCCGAAAAAGCAGTGTTGGGAAGGTGACTTTTAAAATGTATTCCCCTACAGATTACAGATTACATACACCAGAATGTAGTTTGTAACGTAATCCATTAAATTACTTAAGGTGAGTAACGTAATCTGAATACTTTGGATACTGAATACTCTGAATACTTGATTTGCTGTAGAGAAGCAAAGACGAGGAAATCATAACATAAGATGTTTTGTCTGACAATGAAAAGCCCAGTGTTTACTTAAACATATTAAAAATATTATTGATAAAGGAGGAGGAGACACGTTAAATCCTGTTTTAGACCTGGTTTTAGACCTGGTTTAGACCTGGTTTAGACCTGGTTTAGACCTGGTTTTAGATCTGGTTTAGACCTGGTTTAGACCTGGATTTAGACCTGGTTTAGACCTGGTTTAGATCTAGTTTAGACCTGGTTTTAGACCTGCTTTAGACCTGGTTTAGACCTGGTTTAGATCTGGTTTAGTCTTGGTTTTAGACCTGGTTTTAGACCTGGTTTTAGACCTGGTTTAGACCTGGTTTAGACCTGGTTTAGACCTGGTTTAGATCTGGTTTAGATCTGGTTTAGACCTGGTTTAGATCTGGTTTAGATCTAGTTTAGACCTGGTTTTAGACCTGGGTTAGACCTGGTTTAGACCTGGTTTAGATCTAGTTTAGATCTAGTTTAGACCTGGTTTTAGACCTGCTTTAGACCTGGTTTAGACCTGGTTTAGATCTGGTTCAGACCTGGTTTTAGACCTGGTTTAGATCTGCTTTAGACCGGGTTTAGACCTGGTTTAGATCTGGTTTAGACCTGGTTTAGTCCTGGTTTAGACCTGGTTCAGACCTGGTTTTAGACCTGGTTTTAGATCTGCTTTAGATCTGGTTTAGATCTAGATTAGATCTAGTTTAGACCTGGTTTTAGTCCTGGTTTAGTCCTGGTTTAGTCCTGGTTTTAGACCTGTTTTAGTCCTGGTTTAAACCTGGGTTTAGACCTGGGTTTAGACCTGGTTTAGACCTGGGTTAGATCTAGATTAGATTTAGTTTAGACCTGGTTTAGTTTCCGGCAATGAGTGGAATAAGAAAGAAGAAAAAAGAAAGGGGGATATAGCCCAAAATGTGAAAACAGGAAAACAGGAAAATACCGCCATGTAATCCATTTATTTCAACAAAGTAACTGTAATCCAATTACCACTCACTGAAACAGTAACTGTAGCCGAATACAGTTACTCATAATTTGTACTCTGATTACTTAACTCCGGTACATGTAATCTGTTACTCCCCAACACTGCGTGAAATGTTATTTAAGAGTAAAAAGGTGAGAGTAGTTCCTCACGTGTGTCTGTTTACATCCACACAGCGCACGGATCGAGGTGAAGCTGCAGATTCATAATACTGACTACTTCCTGTGGACTTTATCACCTATCTTTTACGCTTTAAAAAACCAAATATCTGAAGTACTGCACCATATTTCACAAATAATAATAACACTGTTTTGTCTTGTATCTAAACTTGAAGTGCAGGGCTCTGATCTTTTCAACACTGAGTCCAAACATAAACTCTAAATATTTCTCCAAACCTACTACTACTACTAAGTATGAGTCGTCAAAAGCTGATACTAACAGGTTCACTGTGGGTTGTGTTCACATTCAAGAATTGGATTATGTGATAATTTCAGATAGAGGGCGTCACACTCCCAGATGGTGCAAGAGACATTTTTCCATATTGACTACATTGTACTTTGCCATGAAATATACAAACAATAAACTCACAAACTTGATTGGTTCTTCAGGTGATTAGATCCTAGACCTTTTCTCTTCATTACCACAGAAATCTGCATTTTAATAATATTCATTGTAGCTGCATCCACTTAGATTAAGCATTATAGACTTGTAGAATGTTGTGACGTACCGTATTTTTCGGACTATAAGTCGCACTTTTTTCATGGTTTGGGTGTTTCCTGCGACTTATACTCCGGTGTGACTTATATATTAAACTTTTCAGACAGCTGTGAGAGGTTCTAGTCTTGTGTGTCAGTTTTCTGCGCATGTCTCCTGCAGAAAAAGCCACTGTCCTGCTGCAAGTAGTGAAATATGCAGCAGAAAACTATTATCGAACAGCAGAAAGAAAGTTTGGAGTGAGCGAGAAACTTGTGAGGGACTGGCGGAAAGCGGGGATGGAGAACACAGCTTCACGGCAACTGCGAGGGTGCGCCGTGAAACTTTCCTGGAAGTCACTGGATGAGAAAGCCTGAACTTCAGTGACAACCGGAGTTGCTCAGAAGTGACACCGAGGACGAAGAATTCAATGGATTTAGTGATTTGGAGTGAGATCGAGAGTTTGATAAACTTATGTTCTGTTGTTTATGCTATAATTATCTGAATAATTGTTAATATTTTACATTAACATTATAACGCCTGTTCAGCCTATTGTTCTTTATTCTATCGTTGTTACTGGAACTTGCCTTTCAAGATAAAATGTTGGTTCCTGGTCCCTGATTTTATAAAATAAATTTCCCTCAAAACGTGCGACTTATATATGTTTTTTCTTCTTCATTACGCATTTTTTGGCTGGTGTGACTTATACTCCGGAGCGACTTATAGTACAAAAAATACGGTCATCTGAAAACCCCCCGTATAACTCTATGGGAGATTCACTGTTTTTGTAAGAAATCTCCACATTTATGATCCACAAATGCTGAACGTTAAGGACTGGCTCCACAAACTTACCGTAGTAACCTTTAAAAGTTCTTTCTTTCATTTAAAGTTCTTTCAGCTGACAACAATCACATCTTTAAGGGTTGAATAATGACCTCACTTTCTGATTGTTAAATAATTTCACCAGAGAAGTGACAGGAGAGACTTTGTGCCAGTTTTTGTTTCGCGAGGATAGGCCCAGCAATTACCGAGACATTAACCATAAACCAGGGGAAAATATTTGCATTTTGACAGTTTAACAGCAAATTTTACTTTGTCTGATTACATAAAATACAAACTCCTACGAGGTATTTAAATGGATGAACAGTTTGTATGATTCAAACCACACACTTCTGCTGTTTTTGTGATGGTATTAGAACAATCCTACCTGCTCAGATATCTCAGAGAAATACGAGTGTTTTGAAAGAATCTTGAACTTGTTTTTGGAATAATTCTTGGCTCTTTTTGTTAAACCAATCCCCAAGTATTCACAGACAATATAATGGAGGATGACACAGGAGGAGCGGTCCATCTGAAATTATACTTAAACCTGCAGTTGGTAAAACATGGACATGCGAACTCAGCAAAACGCCGCAGAAAACGAGAGGAGTTAGAAATCAAATGTTGTGCAGGGAAAGTGAACTGGACCAACTTTTGTAATTGTGTAGGCCTTTGAATGTTTTTATTTTATTCTTGTAAAGAGGGTTGTGGTATCGTCTTACTTAAAGATGATTTTTACAGTCTTAAAAACATGAAAAACAGAACCAGCTCATTTTAAACGGTTTGTTGTCGGTCGAAAGTAGAGTCCTGCAATCTGCGGGACTCGACGCAAAACAGTGCGGCGCGGGACACATTTTGAAAGGTCACTGCGGGCGCGGGCGGGAGCGAGACTACACAACGCGGGAGTGAGCGGGTGGGATGATAAACTGCAGTCCCACAAACTAAATCTGAGTGTAAAGTAAAATATACAAATGACGAATGTAAGTATGTCATGCATAATTTGTGCTGGATATTTTATTTGGCATTGACCGTCCCACAGACAGTCCCCCCCGTCCCATACGCTGCGCGGACAGTTCCCCCTTCTCCTGTACGTCGCGCGCGGGCTGTGCCACTGAACCCGAACTAAACCAGGACAAAACCATGTCTAAAAACTTATGCAGTCCAATTCCTTTCGCTTCTCCGTCTTTGATAGAGCTTAAGAAAGCAAGAGTTCTCATCCTGCAGGATTTTGAAAATTACAATTCTTTGCGGGAGCGCGGGGGAGTGGGACTGAAAATTCTGTCCCGCGCATTCAGAGCATCCTCATTATTCACACTGATGAGTTTATAAGCAATTTTCTCAACTTTCAGAGACCAGTGTGGAGTTTTGCTGTGACGGTAAATCTAACAACACCTAGAATGTTAACGCACGCTTCCTGATTGTCGGAGGATAAAACACTTTTAAAATTAGATACAGAGATCAGCACACAGCAGACTTAGGCAACGTTCAGACTGCAGCCTGAAGTGAAATCAGATTTTTTTTGGACCCCTATGCTCCCGTATCTGATCTTTTAATGACAGTCTGAACAACACAGATCCGATTTTTTCAAATGCGACTCAGGCCACTTGGATATGTGCTCCTAAAACCGATACATAGCCGATCTATTGGCATGTGACTTCAGTCTGAAAAGCCAGGTCACATTCATCCCACCTACAAATTTTCACAAACGTTCTTTTTGTCAAACGAAAATTGTGTATGAACTTCGTGTCAGTGAAGCAGTGAAGCACATGTCGATCCCACCACTCTTGGCTGCGACTCTGCACCTACATATTCCTCTCTACGGACGTTGCTGCCACTGCCCCACAAAACGCCATGACTAAAAACCTCGTCCTTCTCCTTCTCAATCTCCTCCTTAAATCAAACTGTACATGTTCTGGCTCGGGTACGACAACAACTTTAAAATCGGCAGGTACTCAATGCTCACGTCCATGTTTAGGCGACTTCTGTAAACACTGAGCACGCTCGCTTCGTGGGACACTTTTGGGGCGCTTAATGTTCAACACTGGAGATCACATAAGAGTCACACTTAACTGGAAATGTGAATGACCTCGCAAAAAAATCTGATTTCACAAAAAAAAATCCAAATTGAGCTTGAAAGTAGCCTTATTTTGACCGGATGAGCTTCTTATACTATCTATACTGTGGTAATTCTGCTCAAATGCACGGGAAAAAACAGGTACAGATAATATAATATAATATAATATAATAACCCACCTCCCTCTCGTCCTGGTGCAGCCACTGTTTGGGGTTGTCCTCCGTGGCCAGGTAAGCGATCAGGTCCAGAGCCGTGAGACGAGTCTGACGACGAGATGAGACGAAGATGAGCACGGGCTTGGCAGGAGAGTGGCTCCGGATGGCTGAGAGAGAAGAGACGCATGTAAACAAACAGTGGTGACTAAAGGGTCTTAGGACAAGAAATTGCTGAATAAATGTTTGTCGTGTATCAAGCGGCTTATCTAGTATCAAAATGTTCAGAAGGGACCCAGCCATGTTTCTAGAACACCATGAAAGGCATTATAAACACTGTAGCTGTAGAAATAACCCTGTTTCTCATAATACAACAATTCAGTCATTTGTATAACTTGAATTGTGTTCATTTGATTGAAACACAGAAGGATAATGTTTAGTTATTTAGTTAGTTCATTCAGTTGGCCTCAAGCTGAAGTTCTCGCTTTTACCATATGATTTACCACCTTTCATATGAGCAGTTATTGTTTTTATCTTAACTTACACATCCTAACATGATTCTAAAATATACTTGAAGCACTTTGCATCTGTTTTCTGCAGCCAGGTATGTTAGAGAGGGGTAATGTTTGTCAAAAACATGGTACATAAATACTTTTTATTAAAATATTTCTATTTGAGCAACTAAGTTATACAACATGAAATAAGTACCGCATTTTTCAGACTTATAAAAGTAAGGAATTACTTTAATGTGTTGCTTTTTGCTGTAATACAGTAATGTAAGGCATTACAGGGAAAAAAATTGTGATATTTTACTTGGTACAAATGTCAGTAACACGTGTCACAATGCTTTTTTTAACCTGGATTGAAGTGGTGGGTTTTCCGTTTTTCTTTACACAAATTCGCTAAAATCGGAGCAATATCAGCAGCGGTGAAATGTCATTTTTACAGCTCCAAATGTTGGGACGACCCGGAGGTGTGGCCGACGTAGACTGTCGGGTCACTGCTGGTTCAGTCCTGGCTCAGTTCTGGTTTAGTCCTGGTTTAGTCCTGGTTGGGTCCTCCTGGTTCAGTCCTGGTTCAGCTTTGGTTCAGCTCTGGTTCAGCTCTGGTTCAGGCCTGGTTCAGGCCTGGTTTAGTCCTGGTTTAGACCTGTTTTAGTCCTTGATTTAGTCCTTGGTTTAGTCCTTGGTTCAGTCCTGGTTTAGACCTGGTTGGGTCCCTCCTGGTTCAATCCTGGTTCAGTCCTGGTTCAGTCCTGGTTTAGACCTGGTTTAGACCTGGTTGGGCCCTCCTGGTTCAATCCTGGTTTAGTCCTGGTTTAGACCTGGTTTAGACCTGGTTCAGTCCTGGTTCAGTCCTGGTTGGGTCCTCCTGGTTCAATCCTGGTTCAGTCCTGGTTTAGTCCTGGTTTAGACCTGGTTTAGACCTGGTTTAGACCTGGTTGGGTCCTCCTGGTTCAATCCTGGTTCAGTCCTGGTTCAGTCCTGGTTCAGTCCTGGTTCAGTCCTGGTTTAGTCCTGGTTTAGTAATGGTTTAGTCCTGGTTTAGACCTGGTTTAGACCTGGTTTAGTCCTGGTTCAGTCCTCGGTTCAGTCCTCAGTTCAGTCCTCAGTTCAGTCCTGGTTTAGTCCTGGTTTAGTCCTGGTTTAGTCCTGGTTTAGACCTAGTTTAGTCCTGGTTTAGACCTGGTTTAGACCTGGTTTAGTCCTGGTTTAGACCTAGTTTAGTCCTGGTTTAGTCCTGGTTTAGACCTAGTTTAGTCCTGGTTTAGACCTAGTTTAGTCCTGGTTTAGACCTGGTTTAGTCCTGGTTCAGTCCTCGGTTCAGTCCTCAGTTCAGTCCTCAGTTCAGTCCTGGTTTAGTCCTTTAGTTAGTCCTGGTTTAGTCCTGGTTTAGACCTAGTTTAGTCCTGGTTTAGACCTGGTTTAGACCTGGTTTAGACCTGGTTTAGTCCTGGTTTAGACCTAGTTTAGTCCTAGTTTAGTCCTGGTTTAGTCCTGGTTTAGACCTAGTTTAGTCCTGGTTTAGACCTGGTTTAGTCCTGGTTCAGTCCATATACGGCGCAAAAATTCGACATCTTCACTCACTGATGCTTATTTCACAATCAGCGACAGTTTTTTGTGTTGAGAGTAACTTTAACGTGCTGCAATATTCATGTAAAGTTTTATATTTTAAACACAGTAATACTGTAATGTAACAAATCACTTTGAAACGACAGTAACAAGTCATAAATAAATAACACATTACAGTTCTGAAGTAACTTGCCCAACCGTGGTCTTTAGCGTTACCTTGAAAAGTGGGTTTGTTCATTGTGGCCATGCGGGGGCAGTAGTGTTGCCCCGGAAACCCGTGGATGTGCACCTCGAGCGGGACGGGGCGCACAGACGGCCGGAAGTTAAACAATCCCACCTGTTCCGAGACAAAAGAGGAAAAGAAAGTAAGGAGAGGCAGAAGGGACAAAAAGGACAAAACACAAACAGAGATTTACGGCGAGCAGCTGGTGATGTGGAGCCCATCTGTGTAACTCTAACCTCTGTAGTTTAGTCTAGTCTGGGGAGAGGGAGTCGTGTTTGCACATTAAAAGTTTGAAGTTTGAGTGGGACGTGTGCCAGGGACGAAACCAGTGAATGCAAAGATTTATAAGAGAACTCTGACAGTCTGGACAACAGCTTCTTTACACTGCTGAAAGTTTAAGGCTGCAAGATTAATCGCAATCGAATCGAAACTTGAACGGACACAATTAGGCTACGTTCAGACTGCAGGGCTTAACGCTCAATTCCGATTTTTTTTTGTGAAATCCGATGTTTTCGCGAGGTCGTTCACATTTCCAATTAAATGCGACTTGTATGTGACTCCAGTGTGAACATTAAACGGCCCGAAAGTGTCCCGCATGTGACACTGGAGACACGACGACGTCAACCGCAGCGAGCGTCTCTGTGTTTACAGAAGTTGTCCAAACATGGACGCAGCATTGAGCACCTGGAGATTTTAAAGTTCCTCTCGTACTGGAGCCAGAACATGAACAACTTACTTGTTTTAAGGAGGAGATTGAGAAGGAGAAGGACGAGGTTTTTGGTCGTGGTGTTTTGTGGGACAGCGGCAGCGACGTCCGTTGAAAGGAACGTGTGGATGTGGAGACGGAGCCAAGAGTGGTGAGTGGTGATGTGCTTCACTTCAGTGACATGGAGTTCTTTAACAGTTTTCGCCTACTTCAGCACAGAATAGTGACGTTTGTGGCTTGTTGATAACGTGTAGATCGAATGAATGCGCTTTGGCCGTTCACACTGAAGTCACATGTCAAAAGATCAGATATGTATCGGTTTCAAGAGCACATATCCAAGTGTCCTGGGTCACATTTGAAAAAATCAAATCTGTGTCGTTCAGACTGTCATTAAAAGATAAGATACAGGAACATAGCAGCCAAAAAATCTGATTTGGGTCACTTCAGGCTGCAGTCTGAACGTAGCCTTAGTAAATCACAAAGTACAGTATTTTTCGGGCTATTAGGCGCTCTATTAAATGGTCATTAAATGGTCTATTTTCGAACTTTTTTCATAAATAAACCGCACCGGACTTTAAAGGAAACACAACAGTGTGATGTGTGAGTAGGACTTTGTTTGTCACGTTCACGGTGACTCTGGGCTTTGTTCAGTTGTGGCGTGTAGGGAGGGTGCTGTCCGGGACCAACGGATTGTCGGCGTTTTCGCAGTGACTCAGTTGTTCAGTTGTGTGTAGAAGTGGCACATTGCGATCGCTTTTTCGCCTTTTTGCGCACATTTGTTTACGTTTTACAGAAACAAAACTTAAAATCGCATGGCTTATTTGCATAAACTATAAGCGCTGAAAAAAAAAAAAAAACAGCTCTCTCCTTGTGCGTTGATGCGGTTCAGCTTCTGTTGGACTTTCGCGAGACTCCTAACTACGGTCGCCGTAATGCTCCTACAATCCATAATCCAAAGTTATATTAAAACATTTTGACACATTTTTGAGCGCCGTGTAAAAATACGGTACTATAAAAAAACCTTGAAAAACTTGCCTTCTTCCTGCTTGTCTTCATAGATTTAATAACATATTGTCAAAAATTCATGAGAAGTTAAACAGTGCACCTTTAATTATTCGTTATGAAAACAGTAATTGTCATTTTCCAGCGAGTATCGTAACCTTGAACCCATTAAAACCGAACTGTCAGCAGAATTCGATACGGGCTACACCATATCCTCCCCAATATAAACTCCCTTTGTTAAAAATAATAATAGACAAGCTAAGTGTGCAATACTCCAGCTGGATTTTCAGTACAAATCATATGTCATTGTTTTGATAAGTCATGGTCTTATTGCAAATCTCCTTTTAGCTCCAGAATGACAAGCCAAGCCCATCATTTGTATCCCCGGTATCTTCTCTCATCTCTGGACTCTAAACAAGGCAACCGAACTTTAAACTGTGGTCATTTTGGAGATTTGATGCCGTTAAAACGATGCCAAAATATCTGTTTGCCCTAATTACTCCTATTGCAGACATTCAGTCAAATATAAATGGGCAGATGAGAAAATCTTGGAACGATTGAGGAATAATGTGGTTAAACTTCGCAATTTGTAACATAGTAAATTCTTGGTGTATTTCGTACAATGGAGCCGACTGTTGCAATCACAGACCAGATGGACCGCAACAACCTGGATCTCGAAGAGCGGAGAGCACAAAGAAAGGCCTCCCCAAAGGCTTTAGCTCTGTGTCGCAATGGTGGCCAAACCTCAGCTTCAACTAAGAATCTTGATAAAGACGAGTGGCATTTCACTGCAGCTTAGTGTCGCAGTCTTGAGACCGGCTTCGAGACAGCTGTTTTACGGTCTTGGTCTCGTCTCAGGCTCGAGCGCGTTTGGACTCGGGCTTGTCTCGGTTTTGAAGGTGTTTTGACGGTCTCGGTCTTGTCTCGAACTACTTTCAGACTGCTAAATATCACTGTAAAAACCAGTCGATAAGATAACGTAATTGTAAATGTTAGGAACTTGGAAAAAAACAACAACACTTTCCTCACTTTGAAGCCGTGTGCCAGTGGAAATCGGATTAAAGAAGGTGTTCTCAAATTGTGTGTCTTGGTCCAAAAAAGGGGCACAGAGTTTGTTTGGTTTATTTTAAGTCTAAATAAACATTAAACAGATCAAATGGAGTATAGATTTATAAAAGACATTGACATAAATGTGCCAAAATAACTATAAAATACAAATAAATGTAGGGAATTACAAAGACGGTCTCGATTTGGTCTCAATGTCGGTCTTGTCGATCTTTTTAAAGTCTCAATCTTGTGTTCATTTGGGGGGTGGGAAGGGCAGAGACTGTTTACTATTTTGTTTTATACTTTTTGGTTTCTAAAAAAAAAATAGAAGTTGGAAAAAAAAAGTCCCGGTCTTGTCTCAGTCTCGATCCTCAGAGATCTTGGTCATGTCCTGGTCTCAGAACCCTGTGGTCTTGGACTGGTTTTGGTCTCGATTAGTGCAGTCTTGACTACACCAGCTCCGTACGAGTATTTATGATTCAAATAATAATAATAATCATAAAGAGCTGTGGATGTATACAGGGGGTAGGTGAAAACAGACATTTTTGAGCACTCAACCCGCAAGAAATTATTTTAATGCAGGAATCAATCCAAATATAACTCTGGGTAAGTTAATAATGAGGCAGCACTGTGAGTTATACAGAGCAACATAACAATAAATAAGCAAATACGCAGTGGAATTTTGTCAATCTTTTTGTATATTAATCTGGATCCACACTATAATTATTAGCGATCATTCAAGTGTTTTCTAAGACCTTTTTAAGACCAGTTATATAAAAAACATAATACCTATTTCATGGCCTATTTCATAGACCTACCAGCAAACAAAAACAACATTCTTAAATTTGTGTTCATTTATTTGGGAGGAAGACACTTCCCAGCGTGAAAACGTGTTAAACCAACGTTAAAAAACAACATAACGGCGTTAGTCAAACTTTCTGTTTTGCTGAGATTTTCTTTAACTTTTGACGCATTTCTGCTTCTGTTGCCTGTTCCGGAGCTGTAGGTGCCTGATCTTCAGTGACGTGTTCAGAGTATTTTGACCTGTGGCTGTGTTGCGTTCTCAATTATTTGTTCCACCGTCACTCTTTATTTATGCCACGTTATTTAACAAAATAATGGTGATTGACGAATTAAACTTTTGAGAAATGCGATACGAAAAAGTTACATACTGCATACACTTTAAGACGCAGATATAAAAATTCAAGACATTTTCCAAATCTTTTTAAGGTATTATTTCCAAATTCAGACAAATTAAGACACCACGGGACCCTGTGTAAATAAATATTAGTTACACGGCTAAATAATGACTCCGTGTACAGACCTGTCCGATCCCGAGCCAGTCTGCCAGGTCTCGAGCGTTGGCCAAAGCCGTGGACAGACCCACGACCCGGACACTTTTGGACGTGTGCGACGAGATGAAGTTCGTCCTGGACACGATCACCTCCAGGACAGGCCCTCTGTCTTCACCTGAGGCAAACAAATGAGGAGAAATACAGTTAATTTTACATTACATTAACACAAATATAAGAAATTCTCTAGAAAATATATATTTGTAAATGTACCCAAAGTAGAAGTGGACTGGGTTTTGAGGTAACCTTTAGTCACTGATGCTAGAATCATAAAAATAGAAGAACTTCTCATCTTCCTACTGCTACTTTGCATTTTAGAGAATATCATAAATCATAGTTGAAGTAATATTTTGCACAGAAAATTCTTCCCTATCAAGATATTAAGGGAGACTACTGTCAATTTGGGTGATTTCCTTTTAGAAGTTTCCATTTTTTATGTTTGGTATGAGTGCAACCGAGTGAACGCATTTGGATTTAGTCTTATAAAAACAATGGCGCATTGTAGAGACAGTACGCTCTGCATCGTCCTGGTTCATAGCTCTCTGGCCGTAAGGTTTTCAAATGAAGGTGCCTTTAGATTCATGTAGAATCATCTGAGAAGCCAAATCAAGATCACTTAAAAAAAAAGACAGAGCATAGTTAACTGACAGCGCCTCAAAAGTCGGAGGTTTGATTCCCATTCAGAAAAACTTCAGTCGTTATGTCCTTAGGCAAGACACTATAAATGAGTAATGACCACATGTAAGTGCTTTGACAGGCTTCGAAAACCCTGTAAAACGCATTACAAGAGAAAGGCGTTTTTATGAAGCATGCCCAAAGGTTTGAACAGTGGATCACAGAGGGGAAATTACAATCCAAACATGTTTTAAGCATATAAAAAAAGTAACTAACAATAATAAATAATTCTATCATGTGTTTAGTTTTAACTGGAGCAGCTGAGGGGAGCTTTACCCAGCAGATGGATCTCGTCGATGATGAGAATAGCCACTTTCTGGACGTAGCTGCGGTTCTGCCAGCTGCGGCTCACCCCGTCCCACTTCTCCGGGGTGGTGACGATGAGCTCGGCCTGAGCGATGGCCCTCATGTCCGGGGTCACGTCGCCCGTCAGCTCCACCACTCTGGAGCGGAGACAACGGCAGATTTAGGAACTGTCACAGAAACGCTAAACGCTATTGATCGTTTTCGGTGACTTCATTTGGTGTTTCTGCCGGGGAATTAGCGACCATGGCGATGCACAACATAAACACGAGGAAACAGTCGCGTACGTTTTTAGATGGACTGAAAACTCATAAGTGGGACCATTTTACTCAGCTTACTTTTTTCCAAGTTTCTCCTCAATGCGAACTTTCCAGTCCTCTATCCTCTCTCGGACCAGGGCCTTCAGAGGGGCAATATACACCACCTAAAAGGACAGGGGTAAATTAGATCGTTTGTTGTAAATATTTTTTTTATTTACCGTATTTTTCGGACTATAAGTGGCACTTTTTTTCATGGATTGGGTGTTTCCTGCGACTTACACTCTTACTTATACTCAGTGTTGGGAAGGTTACTTTTAAAATGTAATCCCCTACAGATTACAGATTACACACCCCAAAATGTAATTTGTAACGTAATCCATTAAATTACTTAAAGTGAGTAACGTAATCTGATTACTTTGGATTACTTGATATTGTCATGTTTTTTTAAACGACATGAATGTAGCAACCACATCCTGAAAATTCTTGTTTGTTGTCTTCAAATTGTCTGAGCCCAAGTCTCCATGAATAAGCAACTGTTTACTGTAGAGAAACAAAGACCACGACATCTTAATATAAGAGGTTTTGTCTGTTAAAAAGACAATAACAAGATCAGTCTTTCCTTCACCAGATTAAAAAATATTATTGATAGAGAAATTATATGAGATCACCTTAAATTATGTCAACCTACTGTTAGGTGTCATGTTGTTTAGACCTGTTTGTTTGGTTATGTCCTTGTTTAGTCCTGGTTAGTCCTGGTTTAGTCCTGGGTTAGTCCTGGTTTAGTCCTGGTTTAGTCCTGGTGTTAGTTCTGGTTTAGAGGCGCACAGGAGGAAGCGCGGTTTACGCGAGAAAACACGGTCCACACGCGGCGCACGAGACGGCGGTGTCCGCGCAGTAACTACGGAAGGAGACGTGGTCCGCGGGTTCTCAGGTTGATGACGATGATGAAGGTGTTTGTGTGTGTTTGTGTTTGTGTGTGTGTTTGTGTGCACATCCACTCATGTCGCAGGTCACTATAGGACAGTAGTGCAGATATTATGAGTCTATGCAGGTTGTTTTCACCAGTGCCAGTAGCTCCGGTTTCACATTTAAGTTGTAGGCGATTTTATATTTGTTTTTTTTTATATATTTATCTCACATCGGGAGAAGAATTTCCAAGACACAAATGCGTTTTTACCAATGCACTGCTGCTTCCACTGTGTGACTGACACCGCCAACTTTAACATGACGTTTCCATCGCTCTTATTGCCACGTTCTGTTTGGGCTTCAGGCAATGAGTGGAATTACCGAAATAAAAAAAATAAATAAATGGGATGTAGCACAAAATGTGAAAACAGGAAAATACCGCCTTGTAATCCACTTATTTCAGCAAAGCAACTGTAATCCAATTACCACTCATTGAAACAGTAACTGTAACGGAATACAGTTACTCATAATTTGTACTCTGATTACGTAACGGCAGTACATGTAATCCGTTACTCCCCAACACTGCTTATACTTACTTATACTTACACTCTGGTGCGACTTATATATTAACATTTTCAGACTAACAGCCATGAGAGGCTCTAGTTTATTTATTTATTTTACCTTTATTTTACCAGGCAAAACATTAAGAACAAATTCTTATTTACAATGTTGGCCTGGTCTTGTGTGTCAGTATCTAGTACTACTATTACTCCTGTACCACTGTCACTTCACTCTACTGCGCGTGTCTCCTGTAGAAAACGCCGCTGTCTTGCTGCAAATAGTGAAATATTCAGCCAAAAACGGTAATCAGAAAGTTTGAAGAAAGTTTGGAGTGAGCGAGAAACTTTTGAGGGACTGGCGGAAAGCGGGGATGGAGAACACAGCTTCACGGGAACCGGGCGGGTGCTTTCCTGAAGTCACTGGATGAATCGACAAAGCCTGAACTTCAAGTGACACCGAAATTATCCTGTCGGGATTCAGAAAGACCGGAATAATTCTAACTGGAACTGATGCTAAATCTGACGACAGCTACACAGAAGAGGAAGCGGTGCTCTGTTTACATCACGGATCTACGGTTTATCTCCGGAGGTCGAGCAGAAGTGACACCGAGGACGAAGAATTCAATGGATTTAGTGATTTGGAGTGAGACTGTGAGTTTGGTAAACTTATGTTCTGTTGTTTATGCTTTAATTATCTGAATAACTGTTGATATGTTACGTTAACATATTAATGCCTATTCAGTCTGTATTTCTCTGTTCTGTTGTTATTACTGTAACGTGACTTTCAAGATGAAGTGTCAGTTCCTGGTCTCTGATTTTATGAAATACATTTCCCCAAAAAGTGCGACTTATATATGATTTTTTCTTCTTCATTGCGCATGTTTTGGCTGGTGCGACTTATACTCCGGAGCGACTTATAGTCCAGAAAATACGGTATTGTTCATTTGATAGTGACAGACACAGTAAACATAAACAAGTATTTTCTCTACTTTTCCCTCCTCTTAGCCAAATAAGAGTCAGGTTTGCAAGCACATTCATAGTAAAAATGCATGAATTTCAGTGTCAGTTCAATAAACACAATTAAAAAGAGAAAGAACAAAACAAAAACATGCTTTTATGTTAATCTATTCTTTGTCTAATACTATGTCATTAATAAAATACATCTACCAACTCTAATCAAAGATCAAAAGTCTGATTCACGTTGTCGTATCTCATATAGAAATGGTCAAACCTTGGACCCTGGATACTGGTTGAAGACCCTGAACATGGCCATCTCTGCAGCAATGGTTTTCCCGGAGCCCGTTGGCGCCCCCAGCAGGACGTTGGTGTCGGTGTGGTACAGCGTGTGGAATATCTGCGTCTGGATCGGGTTGTAATGAGTGAATTTGTACAGACTCTCGAAGGCTCTGTTTCCCAAAGCGGTGATGGGCAACGGCTGCAGATCCAACAGCTCTGAAGAGAAGAAAATGCACCTTTTGGTTAGTCAATTACTACTGTGAAAGCCATTATTAGTTGCAACTTTATCAAATGAAAAAGCTTTAAAGTTATTAGCTATGAGCAGATGAATGTCTCAGGAGTCACAATACAGACATTTCAAACTTAATTTTGATATTAGGGAAAGACTTGAAACTCAATGCCGAATTTCATAAATGTAATAATCAACACTAAATAATTATACTTTCTTTAATATTACAATACAGTTTTATACTAGTTCTGATATTCAAAAACTTTAAAGCAGACATGTCAAACTCAGGCCCAGGGACTAAATTTGGGCTGCGATGTAATTATATTTGGCCCACGAGATCATATCAAGTATATATTAAAGCTGCTCACCGGCTACAGACAGGCTACAGAGACATTATTTATTTAAGATTTTGTTATTGTTTTATATTTTGCTTGTTCTGGATTGAATATTTAAGCAAAACTATTATTAAACATTTATTTAAATGAGAAAAGGTTTTAATTTTACATATCTCGAAAGAAGAGAAAACATGCAGATGTTGTTGAAATTTTTCAATAAATATTTAATTTGGCCCAAGACTTTTTAATTTTGGCCCTCTGTGAATTTGAGTTTGACACCCTTCCTTTAAAGCAGGCATGTCCAAACTATGGCCCGTGGGCCAAATGCGGCCCTCAGCCTCCCAGGTGAAATGGCCCATCAATTAAAAATGAACTTTTTACTGCAAGTTTTTTGAAAATCTACCTTGATAAAGCTAATATTTAATATTTAGTGTGTGATTTTAAGGATCTTAGCATGAATAAAGACTGATGAGTCACTCTAACGTTTTAAACATGCACATATTTCAATTATTCACTGTAATGAGCACCAGTTTACGGCCCTCGATCAGCGCTCTGCTTCGTCTATGTTTAGATATTTGGCCCTTGACGAAAAAAGTTTGGACACCCCCGCTTTAAAGGACAGGTCTAATTTTGCCATATCTGTAATTTTTTAACCACACTTAATTATTAAAGGTGCTGTACCCAATTTTTCCCATGTATTTGAGGAAAATATAAAATATATTTCTTGCCCCAGTACAGATATATTGTATAAGCAGCTCTTGAGGTCAAAATAAAGCCGCTTTGTGCTGCCTACATCTAATTATAAAGTGTTTTAGTGTCCGATAATCAGGATGTGCACGTTAGCATGCCAAGTGTTGCCTATAAACTGATTTGAAATGTTAGTATACTGCAGTCAGTGAAGTATTTTAAAGCCATACCATATATCATATGCAAAATAATTGTTGGTTTAAGCCATAATCTGCTCTCCTCTTATGTGGTCTGTGTCTGTAACATGTTTCAGTAGAATTAAACAGTTTCTTTGCTGGCTTTGACTTTCATGCTAAAACCACACTAAAAGAACGGACAGACGATAAGAGAGAGAGAGAGAAAAAAGAAAAGGTCTGGCAACAGTTTGGCTTCTTAAAACAAGGCCAAGTCTCACAACTGGAAACATTTACAGATGTCAGAGAGCTCCTCCATTATAAAGGAACAGAAATGGGATTAGTGGTTTAAGTCAAAGGGTTAAACTGCTGTTAACACAAAGACACAAGAATGGACTGTTAGAATAAAGGATGGAGTCAAAAGAAAGATGATTTGGGCTTTAACGTGAAGTAGATTAAGATATTATTGGACATATTTGTGCTTTTCAAGTTGAACTAAAAAAAAATAACAAGTGAAATTTGCGTTCAAAGGATTTTAGCCATTTTAAAGGGCCCATCTCATGTAAAATCAACTTTTCAGAGCTTTCTACCTTCTAAGAGTGATGTGTGGGCCTTGTATATGTCGCCAAAGTGTTTTTTAGATTGATTTAGTTGTTTTTTTTAACAAATTGCAGCGTATTTCTGCCACCCTCCCACGTGACAACGAATGAAAGCTGCTACAACGATGACGCGGCAGATACACCTATGACGTGTTTGACGTAGCAGAAGACGCTTCGTACCTGCCCCCTCTACGCTCCACCTTTTTTACTGAAAAAATGTTGCCAATGTCAAATCATCATATTTCTGTTGTCAGCTGAGGGTGTCAAAAAACAACGTCCTTTGGAATACAGAGAACCAGCGTCATCTATGGGTGAAATGTCTGGTGCTACAACTGAAGGAAAATAATCCTTTTCTGGTTTTAAATAACAAATACATACATTTAAACATTAACATGCAATAACAAATGAATTAACAATTTTTTTCTAAACCTTTTTAACCTAAATATTCAACAGCCTCCGCCCCACCTCCACCCCACATCGGCTGACAATTTCCACATGAACACTTAAAAAGCGACAGCATAAGCTCATTGTTCTACACTGCAGTGAACACAATATAATAAGTTTATCTACTAGTGTTTATTAATACTTTACCAATCAGTAATGTTCAGCTGATGTGGACGCGGTGCTTGAGCTTCGTGCACCTCAAAGTCCTCGTCCGATTCCGGGTCCAACACATGCGGCTGAACGCGCTGTATCTCCATGATGAATAAAAGTTTATTCCTACCACTATCAGGGTGCACACCTGTCTCCCCCTCCCTCCCTGAGATGGACGGAGGAAGGGCGGCTCACTCAGAGCCTACGTCACGTTTGGAGGGCGGAGCCTGTGCTTTCTCAGGACGGGCGGGGGGAGGAGCAATAGTCGGTCTTTCATAGTTCCTGGTCTGTGACGGTCTCCAAGAAATCAGTAAGATTTCATAACTATTGTGTAATGGATGTTCCAAAACCCAAATTGTGCTTGTTTATGTGCAGAAGATACAATGTGAAAAGAGTTATTTTGCATGAGATGGGCTCTTTAAGATAATAAATGGTGCTTTTGTCTGTTCTAGTCCGTGACCCGTTTAAAGTTTGAATCAAGTTTTTATCATTTGCGGCTTTTATCTAAAGTCAAACCTTTTCTATCTTTTAAACTTTTTGAACAAGCCATGCACGCTTTTATTTCATCACACCTGGACGAATGTAACGCACTTTATTCCGGCATCTCACAAATCGCACTTTACTGACTACAGTGAGTCCAAAACTCTGCAGCGTGACTTTTAAGAGGAGCCAAAAGAAAAGAGCACAATACCCCGATTCTCGCGACTCTGATTTAAAAAGTCAGTTTCATACCGGTGTGTGGAGGATGCCTTTCGGGGAGGATGAGGTTCTGAAAGTTGATGACGCAGATGGCCTCAGCTCCGAGCCAGCGGTCAGACACCACCCTGATGTAGTACTGAGACGGCAGAGGCTCAAAGATCGGGATGGTGAAGACAATGTGCTGAGGCTCGCCTGTCACCACCTGCAGGGGGCGACATAAGCAAAAAACAACTTTAAAGGGATAGTTCAGGTTTTTTGACATGAATCTGTGTGTCGTCCCCGTCAGCAGTGCGGTGCATCCACACTGACTTTACCTCCGAAAGCGTCCGGTGAGCCGAGATCCTGGCCAGTTTTGGTGCTGAGGAAAGTAGTTCGGCAAGTTGTGTGGGGACTGTATAATAAAGTGTTTTTCTTCTCAAAACAACATGTGTTAAAAAGAGTGACACATTTGCACCACAAAACCATCGTCCTCTAAAAAGTCAGACCTCATAATCGCTTGGCGCTATTTTCTCTCCGTACGTATCACTGCACGCGGCCGCCAGGTGACAGCCGCGCCTGGTTCACTTTGTTAACTGCTGATCTTATCTTATCTTATCTTAAACTGATTTTAGCACAGAACCAATGGGAGATCTTTTTGAACCCGAATATACCAATGCCAAAATTCGCCAGAGAGAGTTAGACGAAATTAGGCAGAGAGAGAGAGAAGAGGCGAATATTCCGAGCAGTTAACAAAGTGAAACAAGCGGTGCAGTGATACGTACGGAGAGAAAATAGCGCCAAGCGATTATGATGTCTGACTTTTTAGAGGACGATGGTTTTGTGGTGCAAATGTGTCACTCTTTTTAACACATGTTGTTTTGAGAAGAAAAACGCTTTATTATACAGTCCCCAGCCAACTTGCCGAACTACTTTCCTCAGCACCAAAACAGGCCAGGATCTCGGCTCACCGGACGCTTTCGGAGGTAAAGTCAGTGTGGATGCACCGCACTGCTGACGGGAATGCCATACAGATTCATGTCAAAAAACCTGAACTATCCCTTTAAGTGTGTGACAGGTTTGGAGGATTCTCAAATTTTAACTTCATTTGGTGGACTGGGGATAATACTTAGTGTAAATATAAATGATATCAAGAAGCAATCTACGAAGAAAACTTTAAAAATATGAAAATTAGATGAAGTAGAAAGTTCTTAAACTGAGCTCACACTAGGGAGAGTTTTATCCAAAAGTTTGACACAATTTACAAGAAATCTGAATTTCCCTCTGGATCAATAAAGCATCTGTCAGGAGGCAGAGAGATCTTAAATGTGACTTCACACTATCCAAAAACTTGACACAATTTACAAGAAGCTTTATTTATTTTTCTGTTACTTGAACAAAAATAATTGTAGTCTTCTTACTTCTTCTTATTTTTATTTGTCAAATAAAGGAGTTTTGACCCAGTGTACAACATGGCTGCTAATAATGGAATTTCGAAGAGAAGATGTCATGACTTCCTAGACTGATTCATCAGACGGTTTCACTTCGTGGAAACTGTCTGACCTCGCAGCATTAGGACTGGTTCACTCAATGGCAGGTGGGTACTTTTTTTATTTAATCAATCGCTGCTATTTGGTCATGACGTATGTAATGCGCCAAATCCCGCAAGAAGAAGGACAATAACGTCTTTCCTCTTGATAAAATCCACCAAACATTCTCTTTGTTCCGGCTTTAAATCCTCGACCTTGGGAATCGCTGCCAACACAGAATGTCTGTCTTCGTCTACATCCATCTCGACACTTTGTTTACTGTTGTGCTGTTCCACAAAAGGGACCCAGACAGGTGCTTGAGTTTGACGTCATGGCTTCACAGCTCTTCACTGATTGGCCGGTGCACCGTCTACAACTTCTGAGGTTCTTGCAAATCGTCTAGTGTATTCTGATTCCTGACCTAGTCGCTGGAGAGAAATGAAACTGAGCGGAGGAAATGGGTGGCACCAGACTGTCTAACGATTTCCCACCAAGAAGTAAAACTAAATTTTGAAAATGATCAAATTGGGATTTTTATTTTTTTTATCTAAATAAAATGATCTTAACTGCATTTTAGTAAAAAGAGCAGTCCAATCTGTCGTAGACAATTTAAATGTGTATTACAGTTTATAATATTCAGTTTAATCAATCCCAGGGAAGTGTGAACTTTGCTGCCATTTAACATCTGGGGAGTTCACTGTTTAGCCAGCGCTGGCACATTTAAAGACATGTTTAGTAATCTGCACTGTTCATATTCTAATAAAATTATAAATAAAACTCGCCGCCAAAGGAGACAATTTAGTTTAAACAAATGAGGCAATATAAACGCTTCAACTTTTCCATATCGCTCAACTTCCTCGCCTCTAAAAAAGCACGAGCAGTCACTAATAATTTAATAAAACTAAACATCTAAAGGCCTCAATATTCTTTTTAAAATATTTGTTATACAGGGACAATTAAAACAGTTTTGGCAAAAATGAAATAAACAGAACGCACCTGTTTCTTCTGCAGGAGGATGTACTCTGAATGGTAAATGTGGTCGTTGATTGGATCTTCCACCCACAGCCACCAGGGCTCACCCACCGACCCGTGCACCTGAGGGAAACAACACAAGCCTATGTATTTCTGTTCTGTTTCTAACTTTATATCAAATCTGTTAAATCAAATAAGTTTTTAACATTACCCAGTGAGCAAAAGTGACTTCCCAAACAAACACAAGTACTGCTTTGTGGTTCCACTTTGACTGAACAATATACATCCTGCGTTTTATCAGCGTTAACCAATATTTTCACATTTTACTTCAGATAATGCATGAAAAATTTATACAAAATTGCAATGACTCAGGACTGAGAAAAAAAAACAATTAACTTAGAATCAAAATGTATGTTTTTGGAGTAAAGATTCAGTTGACATTTGAGCTTCTAAACCTGAAAAATCACAGTTATTGATTAAAGCTCACGCCATAAATTTTTCAGTCTTAAACTATTTTTGAACACGCGACAAAAAGCACACAAAAGTCACGCCTCCTCGAACTCGGAGAAGCAAATCGCAGCAAAAATCGGGCAAATTCTCAAATTGTATATCTTTTCCTCTTACCACAGGCACGAGGAGAATCTTATGATATTTTAAATCTCCGATCGCAAAGACTGAAGTAAGATTTGTCTACGGACCACAGGGTATAAAGGTTTGAGCGCGATCTGTTTCACGTCTACAGTAAAACCACTCGCTCTGAGACTCTTTAAACGTTCAAAAGATCAAAACTCTAAACTTCTAGTTTAGATCCAAGTCAAAACTGTTATTATTATTTGTGAAATGTGGTGCAAAACTTCAGATACAAGAATAAAAGATAAAGTTCACACGAAGTAGAGTCACTATCGCGAATCTGCAGCTTCACCTTGATCCATGCACTGTGTGGATGTAAACAGACACGTGAGAAACTACTACTGCCTTTTTACTTTCAAAGAACACCTCAAACTGCATTAAAAGTGCAGTTTTGTGGACAGGGGGTCATTATTTGAAGAGGACAATTTCTATAGATAATGTAGATGTGATGCTGCAGTTTAAATTTACAACTTTACGAGTGGTGAGTAATAAAGTCTTCTCCTTATTTTCACTATAGCCTCTGTGTCCGTCGCTTCTCTGCCCCGGACGCTCTGTTTTATTGTCTGTTCTCATAGTGTTGCTGATGTTTGGTGGTTATGATCTGACAGAGCAGCTCAGAGTCACACTGACACCACACACACGAGGAGCGCAGCGGCTCCTAAAACACACACAAAGTCAGGTCATGCCGACGTTGACTACATTCAGACTGCAGGGCTTAATGCTAAATTCCGATTTTTTTGTGAAATCCGATGTTTTTATGAGGTCGTTCACATTTCCAATTAAATGCAACTTGTATGTGATCTCCAGTGTGAACGTTAAACGTCCCAAAAGTGTCCCACATGTGCACTGGAGAAACGACGACGTCAACTGCAGCGAGCGTCTCTGTGTTTACGGAAGTTGTCCAAACATGGACGCAGCATCGAGCACCTGGAGATTTTAAAGTTCCTCTCGTACCGGAGCCAGAACATGAACAACTTACTTGTTTTAAGGAGGAGATTGAGAAGGAGAAGGACGAGGTTTTTGGTCGTGGTGTTTTGTTGGACAGCGGCAGCGACGTCCGTTGAAAGGAACGTGTGGATGTGGAGACGTCACCAAGAGTGGTGAGTGGTGATGTGCTTCACTTCAGTGACACAGAGTTCATTAACAATTTCCGCCTACTTTAGCGCAGAATAGTGACGTTTGTCGCTTGTTGATAACGTGTAGGTGGATTAATGCACTTTGGCCGTTCAGACAAGTCACATGTCAAAAGATCAGATATGTATCAGTTTCAGGAGCACATATCCAAGTGTCCTGGGTCACATTTGAAAAAATCGGATCTGTGTCATTCAGACTGTCATTAAAAGATCAGATACAGGAACATAGGGGCCAAAAAATCGGATTTGGGTCACTTCAGGCTGCAGTCTGAACGCAGCTTTTGACTCATGTTCAAGAATCAAGTTTTTATCATTTGCAGCTTCTAAAATCAAACCTTTTCTATCTTTTAAACTTTTTGAACAAGTCATGAATGCTTTTATTTCATCACGCCTGGACTATTGTCACATATTTTATTCCGGCATCTCACAAAACGACTACAGTTGGTCGAAAACTCTGCGGCGCGACTTTCAACAGGAACCAAAAGAAGAAAGCACATAACACCAATTCTTGCGTCTTTGCACTGGCTTCCTGTTAATTTTAGAATTGATTTTAAGATTTTACTGTTTGTTTTTAAAGCTCTGAATGGACTGGCCCAGCGCAACGGCTTCGAAATTAAACACGAAGACACAAAGTTGGGTCACGCTTCCTCGAAAGCAAATCGCAGCCAAAATCGTGCAAATTCTCCTGCCTTAGTTTTTGTTGTTATAATTTACATTGTTTATCTTTTGTCTTGCTGAATACTTTTTTAACAAAACTAAAAATTGCTTCTGTTTTCCTTCTTAAACGAGCGAGGTTTGTGTCGTGCCATCCGATCCTCTCTCTTGTCAGTACATGTGTCACTGCTCCTTCTCTTGGATCAGCCCTAAGCCTGGAGGATTGCATTACCTCTGCCCATGTTCACAGCATGTACCAGTCTAATCCTACATAAACATTTAGTCCTGCGACACACAGAGTCTAGTTCCGTCAGTCTGGACTAAGCCCCCCGAGCCCCCCTGTGGCCTTTAGGTTAAAACGGGTCTGACTGGGTTACTCTCGGATCATTTAAGACAAGAACAGAGCCAGTATCCATATTTGTTTTAGACGAACGGTACGAACACGATCCACTTGTCCGTTTATTTATTTGATATTCTGTAGTGACGGGCAAATGAGACGGAGCTCTGGAGCACGTCTCGTTCTTTCTGAAACAAATCGCTCGGAAGCACTGCCCCGGAGCTCGTCTCGCAGCAGCCGCTCACGTGACCGAAGTGTGGAAGTGTGGGTCCCTCCCCCGACTGCTTCGCTCTGCGTGTCGATCGCTTCAGTGTATCGAAGCGTTTCATTGGCTCAGAGAATGTTCCGCTCTGCGATTGGTTCAGAGTGTTCAGCGCACTTCTGTGGTTTGACAAGCGTTAAACTGCTACATAGTGTTGGGGAGTAACAGATTACATGTACCAGAGTTACGTAATCAGAGTACAATTTATGAGTAACGGTATTCAGTTACAGTTACTGTTTCAGTGAGTGGTAATTGGATTACAGTTACTTTGTTGAAATAAAAATAAACCAGGATTAAAACCAGGTCTAAACCGGAGGTATTTCTAAACCTAAACCAGGTCTTTCTAAACCAGGCATTTTGGGTCTAAAATCCCCCCCCCCTAAACCACTTTTTTCTAAACCAGGATCTAAAACCAGGTCTAAACCAGGTCTAAACCATCTAAAACATCTAGTCTAAACCAGGACTAAAAAACTAAACCAGGGCTAAAACCAGGTCTAAACCAGGATCTAAACTAGATCTAAACCAGGACTAAACTAGATCTAAACCAGGCCTAAACCAGGAACTAAAACCAGGTCTAAAACCAGGTCTAAACCAGATCTAAACTAGATCTAAAACAGGTCTAAAACAAGTCTAAAACCAGGACTAAACCAGGAATAAAACCAGGTCTAAACTACATCTAAACCAGGTCTAAACCAGGACTAAACCAGGACTAAACCAGGACGAAAACCAGGTCTAAACTAGATCTAAACTACAAAACTTCATATGTTATGATTTCCTGGTCTTTGCTTCTCTTCAGCAAATCAAGTAATCCAAAGTATTCAGATTACATTACTCACTTTAAGTAATTTAATGGATTCCGATACAAACTACATTTTGGTGTGTGTAATCTGTAATCTGTAGGGGAATACATTTTAAAAGTGACCTTCCCAACACTGCTGCTACAGTATAAAAGATGCACAAATATTTATTAAAAATGTTGGGTAGTGAGGAGTATTGTGTGACGTTAGTGGTGATTTTAGTGACTTTTGGCATTTGTTTCATTTTCGATGGCATCTGCAAGTGGAAAAAAGTGATCCATGATTTGTGATCACTTTGATCTAATTCCACCTAACAAGGTCACACCTGTTTTCTTATTTACATCATGTTATTTATGTTGATCTTTACATATTATTTTAAATCATCATCATTATTATTGTTGTTGTTGGGTTTGGTGTCGCTCTGCACACAACTATTGTCTTACACTAACAATACTTCATCGACGCTGAGACACCTGCGTGACAATGGTTAAATTTGTCCACTAGAGGTCAGTGTTTCTCCGAGGCCTCAGACACGTCGAACCATCTGAGACAATACTGCGACTGAGGTGTCAATGCTTCATCACTAATATTCTGTAATGTGGAATATTTGTGAAAAAAAATACAAGGAGGTACATTGTCTGCTTAAATCAAACCAAACAAACTTGCGATTGAAGGAAATTTTTGACCTATTGGAAAATATGTTTAAACTTACATTGTTATTGTGTACGGTTTAGAATTAAAGCTGCACTAAGCAATGTTTCTTTGGGAGGGTTTGCACTTTAACAACTAGAGTTAGTCCAAAACTCTTAGGTTAAACTCATGGGTTACAGAACAAATTAAAGGTTGTATAGAGGATTTTCCAAGGAACGAGAAATCCAGCGACTGTTTGTCCTTTTTCAAATGTTGCGCATGCGTGAAACCCCCCCCCTCCCCTACAGCTCCTACGTGGAAACGCCTCCTCTCGCCTCCTCTTTACGCCAGAAACAGGTTTGTTTACAGCCGGTGCACATGACTTGTAAACAACTAACTACAGTGTTGGTTAGGCAAGACGGAGAAGTGAGGAGCGGGTGCGCGGACATTTCGTGCGCGGACGAGAAGTGAGGAGCAGGGAGAAGAGCGGATCGGGCAGCGGGGACAGGAGCAGGAAAGGGGTGCAGAGAAGGGTGCGCGGAGATTCCGTGCAAATGAACTAGCTACAACACGCGCAGCAGCAAGCGGACTCTTTCTTTGCCTTGAAAATTACGTTTTCAGACATAGGATATCGCTTTCGTGTCCTGAAAAACGTTTGTCTAACTCTTGGAAATAAAGTACGTTTTCATAATAAGCAGAAGTTTCCTGTCCAGGAGTAATTTGTGGACCAGTGCGTCAGTCTTTAGACCCTGCGTCTGCTTCAGTTGCGCCATCGCTGGAATGAATCTATAAGAATCACCTTAGTTTGGCTTCGCTGCTTTTCCCCTTGTCTTCTTCTTTCAGCGACCTCAAAAACGGACTTTCTTTTGCGGCGAACTGCTCCTGGATTCTTGTCGTCATTGCAACAAACTTTGTGCAAACTGCGAGGAAGATATAGGTCAAAAAAAGCCGCTAAGAACTGTTGCGTTGGTGGAGTAAACAGCGTCTGTGCGTCTTGCGTCTGTGGACTGCGTGACAGGCGTACGTAAACCACGTAACGGCGGCGCAGGCAAGTCAGTTACACTAGAAACGTAGGGAGTTTGATTGACAGCCTGTCAGCTCACAGATAACGAGGCAGTGTCGTTATCTATTGGCAAATGTTTAGCCCCACCACGTCCAGAGTTGATGAATTTTTATTCTCTTTTTTTTTTGGTCATCATAATTACAAGGCTACTGCACCTCTATAATCTATCATTGACAACTTGAAACAAAAAAAAATCCTCCATACAACCTTTAAGACTGTTTTAAGACTGAATAAGAAAGAGTCCTCAAAATGTTGCAGCTGAAACTAATCAAAATAGTCGGGAAAGATTGTTTTATAAATGCAATGAAACGTCTTTAAGACTTGTGATTAAGTCTGTTCATGTCAGAGTTTCTTGTTCGTAAACGTGAGATGTTGTACCTGGTCGTTCCACCTGAAGTCCGGCGTGATGACGAGGCGAACGCGCAGGACGGTGCGTGTGATCGGCTGGATACTCGCCTCCATGGTCACCGAGGGGATCTGGTGAACGCACTGCTTCACCGTCAGACCGATGTTCACGTGGTGCAGCATGTGGCCTGGAAACAACAGAAAACCAGCGTGAAGGAAAACTCAGAAAGACGGATAATAAACCTGGAGTAAACCAGAGCTAAACCAGGACTAAACAAGGATTAAACCAGGACTAAACCAGAGCTGAACCAAGACTGAACCAGGACTGAACCAGGACTAAACAAGAACTAAACAAGGATTAAACCAGGACTAAACCAGGACTAAACCAGGACTAAACAAACCAGGAACAAAACAAGGAAACCAGGACTAAACCAGGACTAAACCAGGACAAGGACTAAACCAAGGACTAAACAAGACTAAACAAGGACTAAACAGGACTAAAAACTAAACCAGGACTAAAAACTAAACAAAGGACTAAACCAGGACTAAACCAGGACTAAACAAAAACTAAACAGGACAAAACAGGACTAAACCAGGACTAAACAGGACTAAAACAGGACTAAACAAGAACTAAACCAGGACTAAACTAAACTAAACCAAGGACTAAAGCAAGACTAAACAAGGACTAAACAAGGACTAAACAGGAACTAAACCAAACAAGAACAAAACAAGGGCTAATACAGGATCAAATCAGGACTAAACAAGGACTAAACCAGGACTAAACAAGGACTAAACAAGGACTAAACCAGGACTAAACCAGGACTAAACCAGGATTAAACCAGGACTGAACCAGAACTGAACCAGAGCTGAACCAGGACTAAACAAGGATTAAACCAGGACTAAAACAGGACTAAACCAGGACCAAACCAGGTTTAACCAAGGTTTAAACCAGGTCTTAACCAGGTTTAAAAAAAAAAAAAAGAGTTGTTTAGTCCCTCGACTAAACAAGGTCTATCCCAAATCTACATTAGGACTAACTCAGATCTAACCAGGGACTGAACGAGATCAAACCCAAGTCTAAACCAGGTCCAAACCAGGCATAATCTAAGTCTAAACCAGCTTTAAACCAGGTCTAAACCAGGTCTAACCCAGGACTAGATCAGGAGATGGAAACACTCAAACCAAATCACCCAGACATTATGTGACAAACGCACTGTAATCCAACTAGTCTGTTTATACTGAAGACTTTTCTGTATAAAAATAAAAATAAAAATCACATTAACTACTACATCATGGAGTTTAGTTTGTGTAGTTGCAGATTTATAAATTGTCACTTCCACTACGTTATTCCCCACATAAGCGAAACTAAAAATAAGTGATGAATAGTGTTTTAGTACCGATCTCGTCCTTCCTCATCTCCTTGAGTTTGTCCACGGTGAGTTTCTTCTCCTCCAGTTTGTTGAGGACGACGGGGCTCAGGTTGGGGAACTGTCTGAGCGGGTGACAGAAACCCCACAGACGCTTGTCGATCACTTTACACAGAGTCAGCAGTCTGTAGGTCATGGTGGGCCAGCGCTTCCTCAGGGCGATCTCGAACAGGGCACGCACGATACGAGCCGCATTCTGATGAAAAAAATAAATAAATACAGTGGGCATGAGAATTTATAGGGTTTGATTGTTACATTTACAGGCAAAATAATAATAATAATAAAAAAATACAAAGGCCATGAGAATTTAAATTTAAAGGCTGCGATTATTACATTTACAGGCAAAAAAACAAACAAAAAAAAACAATGGGCATGAGAATTTATAGGGTTTGATTGTTACATTTACAGGCAAAAAAAATAATAATAAAAAAATACAAAGGCCAAGAGAATTTAAATTTAAAGGCTGTGATTATTACATTTACAGGCAAAAAAACAAAAACAAAAAGTGGAGTGTTAAAACTGACGCTCATAGAATCAGTTTTAACATTTTCTCAGAGTTTATATGAGTCCAATCTGTTCTAGAGTTAATTTAACATTTTTTGGAACTTTTAATTAAGTAACACTGGACCAGAGTTATATTAACATTTTGAGAGTAAATGGATAACACTTTTTTGAGTTATCCTGATTTAACTACACAACAAACAGAGGTGTTTTATTTTTACACTTTATTTTAGTTAGAACAAGGACTAAACCAGGACTTAATCAGACGACTAAACCAGGACAAAACCAGGATTAAACCAGGACTAAACAAGGTCTAAATCAGGTCTAAACCAGGGCAAAACCAAGACTAAACATGAACAACACTGGACCAAATTTCCTGTTTAACCTGAAATCCAGAGCTATATTAATGTTTTAAGAATAAACAGATAACACTTTTTAGAGTTATCCTGATTTAAGTAAACAACACACAGAGGTGTTTTACTTTTTACACTTTATTTTAGTTAATTTAAGATAAAATTACATACAAAACTGGTTTAAACTGGTCTTCTCTCGTGGGAGTTTGAAATGGTGAGTGGAAGGGGCCAAATTAACTCTAAGGGAAGTTGAATTTGATAGATAAATACTTTATTGATCCCCAGAAGAGGAAATTCAGGTGTCCATATAGCTCACATTCACACATTTCATCACACACTAAAAGAGTAAAAAAATTTATAAAAGGCAATAAACTTCAACCATATCAACTCTGGCAAAAAAAAAAAAACCCTCAAACCCCTATTTAACTTTCAAATAGTTAAAATAACACTTTTTTGGGTTAAAAACAACTCTGAGATATTTCAAAAATTTTAAGCCTCCAGTTTTTGCTGTGCAGAAATATTTTAAACACCATGAACTCAAACTGGGAGCAGGCTCACCTCTCCACAGATCTGACCTGTTTGCTGTCATAAAATTAGAAGTTTAATAACAAACTGTACCAATCCACGAAAAGAAACAACATCTCCACTAGAATTAGAACTTTATTTAAATTGTGATGATATTTTTCTTGCACACGCTGATACGATCCATTTAAAATAAAGTAAATGTATTGAACTTATCCTTTCGGGACATCGGGACACCCTAACCATTTTTCCTGTTAGTTTCACATAACAAAGTAATTAATCATTTATTACGTGATTAATTACACAGGCTGGGAGGCGGGTTCAAAGGTCATGAGGAGGCAGTGGTTCTCAGTGATGATTCAGATTGATCAGGTCAGGTGTGGGGTGTTTGATATCAGAGCAGATGAGCAGAGAGGAAACGATTCAGACTTAGGAGGAAAGAACTTTATGTTGTGTTTTGTCAGAGTTTATCAAATACATTTAAAATTTATAATTTTTTAAAACTAAATAAAATAAAAAACATATACATTATACCTTTATCGTGAAAGGTCTTGTACACCTTTTTTCCCCATGTATTTGAGCAAATGTTGTCTTGCACCAGAACAGATACAGTATATTTTATAAGCAGGTCAAAATAAGTCTGCTGTTAGATTAACTGTGAGCAAAACTCAAGAGCAGAGCAGAGTTCTGAAAAGTGCTTACCGTATTTTTCGGACTATAAGCCCCACTTTTTTTCATGGTTTGGGAGTTTCCTGTGACTTATACTCTGGTTCCACTTATATATTAAAATTTTCCCACTGACAGCCTTGAGAGGGCGCTCTAAGCTTATTACTTCTGTACCACTGTCTCTTGGCTCTACTGCGCATGTCTCCTGCAGAAAGAGCCTCTGTCCTGTCTGTGTCATGTCAGTCGATCGCACCATTACTTCTGCACCACTGAAAATGTAAAATTTAAACGAACTTGTTAAGACAATCATGAAACCGTCCTGTCGGGATTCAGAAAGGCCAGAATAATTGTAACTGGAACTGATGCTGAGTCTGACGACAGAGACGTTTTCACAAATAAACCGGACTTTAAATGAAACACAACAGTTGGATGGACCAGTGGTTTTGTTTGTTTGTTCGTTCACGGTGACTCTGGGCTTTGTTCAGTTGTGGCGTGTAGGGAGGGTGTGTCTGGGACCAACGGATTGTCGGCGTGTTCGCAGTGACTCAGTTGTTCTGTTGTGTCTAGAAGCGGCACATTGCACTCGCTTTTTCAGTTCGTTCCTCCGTTCCGTTCCTCGTCGGCGTGGAGTGATGAGTGTGTCTGTGGGTGTTTTTCGCTGTGCGGTCGCTGTCTGCTCCATGTGTGTTTGCGTGCTCTGTGGATGGTGCGGCTTTGTAGTTTACTGAAGTCGTACTGGGACACCCGAGTGGATTCGTGTATAGTTGCGCTCTGGATTGTGTCGTTTTCTTGAAGGGGTTGGAGGCTTAAGAGCGCGTCTAATAGCTCGGAAAATACGGTACTAGAACTTGACTTTCAAGATAAAATATCGATTCCCCCAAAAAGTGAGACGTTTTTTTCTTCTTCGTTACGCATTTTTTGGCTAGTGAAACTTATACTCCGGAAAATTACGGTATAAACTCATCGTGGTGAATAATTAGGGCGCTCTGAATTCATAAGGTAAGTGAGGAATAATGTATCTTTTTTCATGTTTTTGAGACAGTAAAAATCTGTTACAGCAATGAATAAATAAAATACTAAACAAAAAAGGCTCTGATCATCTGTAGTTCTGACCTGAGCGACGTAGGACAGGTCCGAGATGAGGGAGAAGCTGTCCACCTCTCCTCTGCTGATGTACGTCTGCAGCAGGATGTTCACTTTGCCGTAACCGTTCTCCGCTCCCCCGGCGGCCGGCAGCTCGCAGAACGACGACAACATCTGCTCCAGCTCCTCCATCTCCTCGTCACGCACCTGAGACCGAACACGGAGCGGGTGAATTCCAGGCACAAATCTGAATATGAAAGCGGGAACGCGGCCTCACCTTGAGCTGATCGAACTCTTCCGCTTTGGACACGATGCTGAGGATGTCGGCCTCCGTGCGCTGGGAGTTGAACAGTTCATTGAAGGTCTAAAAACACAGAAAACATGAATGATTATCACATTTTTAGGAGAGAAAATCTATAAAAGGTGAACAGAAACCAGGGCAAAACCAGGACTAAACCAAGACTAAACCAAGACTAAACCAAGACTAAACCAAGACTAAACCAGGGCAAAACTAGGACTAAACAAGGACTAAATCAGGACAAAACCAGGACTAAACCAGGACTAAACCAAGACTAAACCAAGACTAAACCAGGGCAAAACTAGGACTAAACCAGGACTAAACCAGGACTAAACCAGGACTAAACCAGGACTAAACAAGGACTAAACCAGGACTAAACCAGGGCAAAACTAGGACTAAACCAGGACTAAACCAGGGCTAAACAAGGACTAAACCAGGACTAAACCAGGACTAAACCAGGGCAAAACTAGGACTAAACCAGGACTAAACCAGGACTAAACCAAGACTAAACCAAGACTAAACCAGGGCAAAACTAGGACTAAACCAGGACTAAACCAGGACTAAACCAGGACTAAACCAGGGCTAAACAAGGACTAAACCAGGACTAAACCAGGGCTAAACAAGGACTAAATAAGGACAAAACCAGGACTAAACCAGGACTAAACAAGACTAAACCAAGACTAAACCAGGGCAAAACTAGGACTAAACCAGGACTAAACCAGGACTAAACCAGGACTAAACCAGGACTAAACAAGGACTAAACAAGGACTAAATCAGGACAAAACCAGGACTAAGCAAGAACAAAACCAGGACAAAACCAGAACAGAACCAGGACTAAACCAGGACTAAACCAGCAGACTAAACCAAGACTAAAGCAGGACTAAACCAGGACTAAACCAGGACTAAACAAGGACTAAGCAAGAACAAAAGCAGGACTAAACCAGGACAAAAACCAGGGTGAAACCAGAACTAAACCAGGACTAAACCAGGACTAAACCAGGACAAAACCAGGACTAAACCAGGACTAAACAAGGACTAAACAAGGACTAAATCAGGACAAAACCAGGACTAAGCAAGAACAAAACCAGGACAAAACCAGGACAAAAACCAGGACAAAACCAGAAAAGAACCAGGACTAAACCAGGACTAAACCAGCAGACTAAACCAAGACTAAAGCAGGACTAAACCAGGACTAAAACAGGACTAAACAAGGACTAAGCAAGAACAAAAGCAGGACTAAACCAGGACAAAAACCAGGAGAACTAAACTAGGACTAAACCAGGATTAAATAAGGACTAAACCAGGACTAAACCAGGACTAAACAAGAACAAAAATAGTATAAAACCAGAACACAACCAAGACAAAACCAGGGCACAACCGGGACAAAACCAGGACAAAACCAGGAGACTAAACTAGGACTAAACCAGGATGAAACCAGGACTATACCAGGACTAAACCAGGACTAAACCAAGACAAACCCAGTACAAACCCAGGACAAAACTAGGACAAAACAAGAAGAAAACCAGGACAAAAATGGGACTTTTAAATAAGTACATTTTAAAAGTGTGCACACCCGTTCTTGTAAATCCGGAGTATTTTTGTAAACACAAGCTTGTGAGTTTTACCTCGATGGTGTTGTATTTGATGTAGAAGTGGCTGGCGGTCCTGCCCAGGTCTGTGGAGGCGAAGTACCCGGTCCTCTCCTCAAACCGAATCATTCTGGCTTTGTCCAGTTTCCTCCCGCACTCGATCACCAGCTCCTTCCTGTACAGCTCCAACGAAGGGTCCATCTGAAAACAACATTACAATTATACAACTTTGATATGAATAAGGACACTTTTTATTTTTTTTGCCACATTTCTAAACGATGGAGAAGGAAAAACGGCAAGTAAAAAATATTCAGAGCTGGATTCCTGTGATCTTTCTGTGTGGAGTTCAGATTTGAAGTTCACATTTGAATCAGAATCAGTGTCAAGGGAAAGTTAAGTTTGATTATTTATGATCCGCAAGACAAATTTATCCTCTGCATTTGACCCCAATTCTCCAATACCACTGGGTAACTTTTCAGGAGCAGCGGGCGACTGCAGCGAACCCATGTCCCATCAAACCTGGAATCTTCTTGCTTCTAAATCTTTAAAATTTTGGTAAACAAGGACAAAACCAGGACTAAACTAGGAATAAATCAGGACTAAACAAGAACAAAACTAGGACTAAACCAGGAGTAAACCAGGACTACACCAGAACTAAATCAGGACTAAACAAGAACAAAACCAGGACAAAACAAGAATTAAACTAAGACTAAACAAAGACAAAACCAGGGCTAAACCAGGACTAAACCAGGACAAAACTAGGCCAAAACCAGGAAAAAAACAAGAACTAAACCAGGACTAAATCAGGACTGAACCAAGACTAAACCAGGACAAAACCAGGACAAAACAAGAATTAAACTAAGACTAAATCAGGACTGAACCAGGACTAAACCAGGAAAAAACAAGAACTAAACCAGGACAAAATTATGACTAAACAAGGACAAAACCAGGGCAAAACCAGGACAAAACCAAGACTAAAGCAGGACTAAACAAGGACTAAACCAGAACTAAATCATGACTAAACCAGGACTAAATCAGGACTAAATAAGGACTAAACCAGGACAAAACAAGGACTTAACAAGGACAAAACCAGGACTAAACCAGGACAAAACCAGGACAAAACCAGGCTAAAAACAGGAAAAAACAAGAACTAAACAAGGACTAAATCAGGACTAAACCAGGATTAAACCAGGACTAAACCAGGACTAAACTAGGACTAAACCAGGACTAAACCAGGACTAAATCAGGACTAAACCAGGAAAAAACAAGAACTAAACCAGGACAAAATTACGACTAAACAAGGACAAAACCAGGGCAAAACCAGGACAAAACCAAGACTAAAGCAGGACTAAACAAGGACTAAACCAGAACTAAATCATGACTAAACCAGGACTAAATCAGGACTAAACAAGGACTAAACCAGGACAAAACAAGGACTTAACAAGGACAAAACCAGGACTAAACCAGGACTAAACCAGGACAAAACCAGGACAAAACTAGGCTAAAAACAGGAAAAAAACAAGAACTAAACAAGGACTAAATCAGGACTAAACCAGGATTAAACCAGGACTAAACCAGGACTAAACCAAACTAAACCAGGACTAAATCAGGACTAAACCAGGAAAAAACAAGAACGAAACCAGGACAAAACTGGGACTAAACCAGGACAAAAACCAAGCCAAAACCAGGACTAAACCAGTACTAAACAAGAACTAAACCAGAACTAAACTTCTTGCTGTGAGTAGAGAACAAACCACTGAGCCATCGTGTCTAGTTTTGATAGTTTTATTGATTCACTTAAATTCTTTTCTCTTAATCTTTCTTTCTTTATCTGGAAATTCAATGATAAACAAAAAAGTGTAATGAGTTGTTGCGTTACATTCTGCCTTTACCCACCTTTGTATTGTAAAAAAAAAAGTAAAGTCTAAACTACACTAAACCTTTTTCAGATACTAATGAGAGAAACTTCGTAGAGTTCGGTGAGTTTTTGTGAGTGTTACCTGGTAGGCCTTGTGGTTGATGCCGTAGGCCAGAGGGTTGGCTCTCATTCGGACGTACAGATACGTGTAACTGAGCCACTTCACCGCCTCCTCCACGTTCGTCACTGTCCCCAATGCAATCTGAGAAACGGAAAAAAAAAGAAGTAGGAATAAATCAATATTGTCACTAAACCAGACAGGATATCATGCCAAACCTACACCTTTAATAAAAAATAAATAAAAAAATAATGTTGGCCTGTGGGTTATTATTATTATTATTATTATTACATATAAAAATAACTAAATCATGCAATAAAAAAAATATCTTTAACTGAATTAATCTATCAACAGTGAACAGTAATGCAGTGTTAAATCTGATGACTGGTCTCTGTCTCCATCTAGTGGAGAAGAGCAGGAAGTACACCCAAGATGTGCTGTCATTTAAAATTTCATCAACAATAGCTTCTTGAATCTCTGAGGAACAAATGCTTGAATGGGTTTGCAAACAAATACCTGTAAATATTGTCCTTATTGCATAGTATAATGTGTATAAAGTAAAATATGGTGAATTGTTGCACTGCTTGATAAAATTATAAAGTATTCGTGGGTTTGGGCTTGATGGACAATTTGAGAAAAATTGGAGATTGTGATTTTTCTGGTAAGCACTGCGATTGCAATTTATATTTTAATAAAAGGATTTTGGTTTTTGGTTAACATGAACAATAGAAATAAAGAATATGAAGTGACAAACTGACACAAGAATTACATTTCAGAACATGTTTGTATAGATGTAAACTACAGGGTTAATGTTTTTTTGTTTTTGTTTTTTATAATATGGAGGTACTTTTCTCATTAATATCCACAACCGCACAGATGGTGATCTACAAAATATTGGTCACTGATTTGTACATGTGCAATACCTACGTGTATTTTGGTATTTCTATCTTTTTTCATATGCAAAAAATAATTTCATATTTTAATTTTTGTAAAACTGAAAATTCTGTTCTTAAAATGTGATTTGTGAGTCTTAATAATAAGTATGACCCAAAAAAGTCCTGATTAGATATTTCTGTTTGTCACTAGACGCAATTTATTTCAAGTTAAGACCGTGTTTTGCGGAGGTGGTCTTTAAAAGGAAGATACAATATAATTTTAAAATAATGTATTGTGGAGATTTAGTTTTATTGCACCTTTCTAAAGCAGATTTATACTTAATGAGAGTTTTACTGGTGGCTGCCAAAAAAGGAATAACTCCTTAGACAGGAAACACCTACAATAAATGAATGGATTGACTTGATATATAATATTTTTTTTAAATGGAAAGGATTACATTTGAGTTGAAGCTACAGAGTGATATATTTGAAACCTATTGGTCAAAATGGATGAGGTATGTAACGACAAAAGGACCCAACTTTGTATGTCTTTATATTTACCCCCACTGTCTTGTTTTGTTTTGTTCTTACTGTTTGAATGTTGTCTGTTTTTAATGTGTGTCTTTATACAAGATGGAAATCCAATAAAAAGTGAATGACAAAAAAAAAAAAAATAAATAAATAAAAAAAGACCATGTTTTGCTTCAGACCCAATACTAGCGCTGGGCGATATGGAGCAAAAAATATATCTTGACATATTTTGCTGTATCTTGATCTATGATATATATCTCGATATCTGTACAGGAAAAAACATGTATTTTGGCCTTTACAAATAGATGTGTATTTGTAAATATATCTTTTTTCATATGCAAAAAATAATTTCATTTGTAAAACTGAAAATTCAGTTCGTAAAATGTGATTTGTGAATCACCAGTTACATGAATTCACAGATTTCTGGTATGATTGATATTAAGTTATTTATGGGGGAAAAAATGGCATAGTTAAAAAAAAAAAAAATGGCAATGCATCTATTCAAATTATGATAAATCTCATAATCCTAGTTCATATTTTGTTTTTAATTGTCAATCCCCAAAGCAACGAGCCTAATTACTCATCATATTGAAAATTATATTAGACTAAATCGTTACGTATTGGAATCACGATACAAAGAAGACACAGATTTAAAGAACAGGTATTACAATTCTATGGAGGATTACCGTATTTTCCACACTATAGGGCGCACTTAAAAGCCTTTAAATTAATCAAAAAGCGACTGCACGCCTTATAATCTCAAGTGCCTTATATATGAATTTATTGTTGTGTCTTAGTACGACTTTAGTAAACTACAAAGCCGCTCCACTTGCAGCATTACGGCTCCCGTAGTCAGGAGCATCAGGAGTAAAACATACTGTGGTTCCTTTTAAAATCAAAATGCACCTGTCAAGAGACACGCTTACAACACTGACTTTAAACTCAAGATTGTTATAAAGTGAAAGTGTGAGCTGCGTGGGAGCAGTGGATGAGAGAAGGAGAGCACACATTCACCAAGACAGGAAGACAGCGCCGAGCGACTTACGCCACGATCTGCCGACGGATCGGGGACGCCAGGGCTAAGGATCAGTATCAACTGTGGTTCGAGCTTTCACCAAGACCCGAATCATCACTGAACTGACAGGGAACAGTAACCACACTGACACGGATAATGACGAGAGCCGTAATCGCCCAACTGTTTGAACAATTATTGAGTTATTGTGAATACACTCACAATTTACCCTCTCAGAAAATATTTTATTTTACGCGTTACAATTGAACAAAGTTGAGAGTTACTGTGAACGCGTTAAATAAATTTGACTGACTTATCTAACTGTTGTGTTTCGTTTAATGCGCCTTATAATCCGGTGCAGTTTATATGTGAAAAAGGTTTGAAAATATACCATTCAATGACAGTGCGATTTATAATCCAGAGCGCCTTATAGTGCAGAAAATACGGTAATTGCTTTTTTATATTTCTGAAAAATGGCTGTATGGGTGACATAGACAGAATCGCACCACTAAACGCAAAGAGGGTTCAAATAGGGCCCAGGAAAGATCGCTGGATTACTCAAACATGCAGGGATGACATATAAAACCACTTCAGGAATGTTTGTGATAAGGAAACAGCACTATAACATTGCAGAAAGTAAATTTTGCACAATTTATATGTTTAATTAATATGAAACAAAACATAAATTATTTGTTGATTTTTCCTGTGAATGCAGCTGCCGTGTCTGACCTAACCTGAGCTCACTGTTGCATTATTGTCCCAACTCGAAGTGTGTCGGTTTCTCCCAAAATTTGACTTTTAAATAAAAACCTGAGTGTGGATGAGGCAGAGACGTCTCGACAGGTGCAGACGGCGACAGGTGTAAAATAGACCGCGAGCTGACAGTTTGTAATTAAAAAAATATGATGAAATCGTCTGAAATAAGCAGCTGCCGAATGATAAAGTCACACAGATTCAGTGTGTGTCACTGTGCGAGTGGGATCTGCACTAGACTGCTCTATCTGGACTTCATTTCACAGGGTCATTTTGGGTCACGCCTGTAGTGAAGTAAATTATAAGATTATTATGTTATAAAATGTGCGAGGTTTACCAGATGAGTCCATTTCTAACTCTAATACATACATTAATCCACTATGTGCTTTAATACTACGCAGTATAATCGCCTAATGCCTGAACAGAGCAGAGCGAGCTTCACTTCTGAACTCTGGAGGCAACGGAGGAACTGTTTATATGAACTATAGACCATTATTACCAGATTTTTCAAACTATAAGTAGCACTTTTTTTCATGGTTTGGGTGTTTCCTGTGACTTATACTCCGGTGTGACTTATATATTAAAATTGTCACCCTGAAGCTGTGAGAGGCTGTAGTCTTGTGTGTCAGTATCTGCTGCTCCTGTTCCTCCTGTACCACTGTCACTTGGCTCTACTGCGCATGTCTCCTGCAGAAAGAGCCTCTGTCCTGTCTGTATCATGCCAGTCGATCGCACCATTACTTCTAAATTTAAACAAACTTATAAAGACGACTGAGAAGACTGAACACAAATGTCCCAAAAAGAAAATCAGATTTTGGAGATTAGAAGCTGCAAGTCATAAAATCTGCATCTGAAAACGGTAATCGAGCTGGAGAAAGAAAGTTTGGAGTGAGAGAGAAACTTGTGACACAGGGAGGATGAACCATGAAACTTTCCTGAAGTCACTGGATGGATGGACAAAACCTGGACTTCAGTGACACCGAAACCATCCTGTCGGGATTCAGAAAGACCCGAATAATTCTAACTGGAACTGACGCTGAGTCTGACGACAGCGACACAGAAGAGGAAGAGGAGCTCTGTTTACATCACGGATCTGTGGTTTATCTCGGGAGGTCAAGCAGATGTGACACCGAGGATGAAGAATTCAATGGATTTAGTGATTTGGAGTGAGATCGTGAGTCTGGTAAACTTATGTTCTGTTGTTTATGCTATAATTATCTGAATAACTGTTAATATATTACGTTAACATATTAACTCCTGTTCAGTCTGTTGTTCTCTGTTCTGTTGTTTTTACTGTAACTTGCCTTTCAAGATGAAATGTCAGTTCCTGGTCTCTGATTTTATAAAATACATTTCCCCAAAAAGTGCGACTTATATATGTTTTTTTCTTCTTCATTGTGCATTTTTTGGCTGGTGCGACTTATACTCCGGAAAATCACAGTAAGTTGTACACGCTAAGCATTAGTTGGTATTAGTTATATATAAGTTACTAATATGTTACAGGGCTGGGTATCATTACGAAGTTGCCGATACGATACATAACTCAATACAGTGCACTTTCGATTCGATATGATATATTTCAAATTGATTCAATACAGATCAATTAAAAATAAAGGCTAAATCATGTCTGTGACACTAAAAGTCTTTGTTAAACCACTTCTTGTGCAAAGTTCATATGAAACACAAACATTTTAATCCTCAAAACAGTGAAATTGTCAAATGTGTCGCATAAATGAGTTTCCTTCCTCTAAATAAACAACAAAACTGTAGCTGTAACAAAATAATTTTGTAAAATATACCTAAAAATACTGTTGGCGATATATCGATACAGCAGCCCATGATATCGATACCATATTATCACATTAAACGATACGATATCTCGATATTTCAATATTTTTGCAAACCCCTAATATGTTATTTATACATATACGCCCAAAAATGAAAAAAAAAAAAATACAGACAGTTCAATGTATGCCAGCATTTTAGGGAATTTCTGGCATAATATAAGACCTTTAAGTTTTGTTGTAGTCCTGGGTGTTATCGCAGTTTTGATCTAAGTTATCAAATATTGCATTTTGATTTCATATTGAACAGTGAAATCATGTAATGTGACGTCGTCCCGTCTCGAGTCACTGACCTCGGCGTTGAGATTGTCGGCCAGGCTGTCGAGAAACTGGCTCTCGATGGGGTTCTGCTGCGTGAGGAGCGTCAGGTAGTGGCTCAGTTTCTCATGCGAGGTGATGATGGTTCCTTCTCCAAATTTGTCAAACTGAGGTCTGCCGGCGCGACCGAAAATCTGCATCACATCCAGAATGCCCAGGTCCACCAGAGAGCCGCGCTTGGCATCGTAGATCTGAGTGCCCTGTGACAGAAAACATATGAGAGATGAGGCGAGCGCAGACAGATGGCATCGTGGAAACAGATGGGACAAGTCCTGGTTTTGTTCAGTTTTAGTTTAGGTTGGTTTCACGCTTGTCCTGGTTAGATCGTGTCCTGATATAGGCTTGGTTTGGTCCTGTTCTAGTCCCAGTTTAGTCCCAGTTTAGATGTGGTGTGAGTATGAACGCGAGTCCTTGTCCTGTTTTTTGACCTGCATCAAAGGCATTTAGACAAAAATTGACATAAATAAAAGCACGTTTTATGGTATTGTTTTATTTTGGATGTTTTCTTTGCACTGAGGCCTTGCATTTCTCCAAACCTGACTCTTATTTTGCCTGGAGGAGGGGCTCCACCTGCTTGTTTCCATGGAAATGTTGTTCTTTTAACATTCCCCATGTGTCAAAAAAGGTATCTAGTGCCATCGAAAATGTTCTTAAGCGCAGTTTTCACCTTCTAGTTTCCATGGAGTCATGCAGATGATATTCCACCTTCACAAAGTTACACAGTGTTAATTTAATAATAAGTATGACCCAAAAAAGTCCTGATTAGACCAGAGGGAGACTTTAGATAATTCTGTTTGTCACTAGACTCAATTTGTTTCAAGTTAAGACCATGTTTTGCTCAATCATTATGGCTTCAGAATAGGGATGTAACAATAACCAAAATATCGTGATATCGTATCGTTAGAGTTCTCACAATAATATCAAGGACCATCACAATATATCAAATTACAAGTCTCTTTGCTTAAATGAAGAGTTATGGTGCAGCGTAGCTACAAAAAGACAGAGGGAACTACATAGACCATGATCCTTTGCTCCATTTCAGTGCAGACTACAAGAAGAAACACCAGTTCTAAACACTTTTAAGTCTTAGTTCTTTGGATTAAGTCTTGTCAAGGCATTTTAAGAGGAAAAAGAAGCATATTAGCCTCCACAAAACATCATACTGTGAGGTGTATATCGTGAAAAAATCGTACCGAGAGATTTGGATATTGTTACATCACTAATCGTGAGCTTTCCCTCGATATCGCAATAAATATCGTTCCGTGAGGTTCATACCGTGATGATATCGTATCGTGAGACTTGGATATCGTTACACCCCTACGTCAGACCCTATACTAGCTGGGCGATATATTGATATATTTTGCTATATCTCGATATGCGATATATATTGCAATATCTGTACAGGAAAAAATTGACCCCCCAAAACTACTGCAAAAACAAATCTGCCAAATTCCACAAGGTCTTTTTTATTGAAATGCAAAGAGGTCGGCAGTTCATGTAAGGAAATAATGCTTCTGCGACATTTAAAAAAAAATTAAAATAAAAAATTCCTGTATACAAAAATAGCTGTAAAATAAAAGAAGAAATAATACATATTCCCTTCTTCTCATTCAAAAATAAAACAACTCTACTCAAGCTCATTGTTGCTTTAACTCTGTTAACTGTACAGTAAACAGAACCATGAGCTCCTTCAGCAGAGGAAGCTCAGGAGGTTCCTTAGTTTAGATGCATGTTCCTAACCCGCGGTAAGGAGCTCTGATGTATCCCACAATCCACTGCGCAGATCAAACCGATCATTTCTAAACACTACTGTACAAGTTTTACACTGCAGCAGATTATTAACTAAAATCTTCTGCATAAATAAACTTTATAACATATAAACCATAACTATTAGAGCCACACCAACCTGTTTGAGATTATAATGTGTTTAATGCAGCTTTGTGCATTTGTTTACATTTTACAGAAACAAAACTTAAAATCACATGGCTTATTTACATAAACTAAAGCTCTGAAAAAACTGCTCGCTCCTTGTGTGCTGATGCGATTCAGCTTCTGTCGGACTAAAAAAGGACACGACTCAGTGGAATATGCGTGTTCTTTCTGTGACAGACGATGTGCTGCTGATGGTGAGTCTGTAAATGGTGGAAAAGGTTTGTGGTGCTAGAAGCTTTTGGTTTCGGCAACTTTTGGCATTCAGGGCATTAGTGAGTACTGAATGAGACAAGCGGAGGGGGAACAAACTCTAGGAGGCGGAGGCGAAAAGCAGAGCACGTGCAAGCAGGGAAAAGCAATCAGACAGCAACAGGAGTCCAGCCCGTATTACATGATCATTATATCCACAATGTAATGTGTGTATTTGTACAGGCCCAAGAACATTTGTGTGATATTGGTCACACATGAGAATGTCTGTGTTTACTAGTGTGTAACCAAAATTTTATTTTTCATGAGTTGTGTATATGTTAGTTGTGTGACTGTAGATCAGTGTGTTGTGTATCACCAGAAAAACATGAAATGGAAATTATTTTCGTTCCAATTAGAATTTTAACGGCTACACTGAAAGAGAAAGGAACTGTAATAATTAGTGATTATCTCGAAAACGTTTAATATTTTACTCTACAAATGCATAGAATTATAAATACATAATAATTTTTCTGAGATTTTGAGACACTCCCGTCGCTCGAGTTCGATCCTTCGCGGAGTTATGACCAAAAATGCATATTTGACCTTGGTTACCTTGACCTTCAGGTGACTTTGACCTGTAACATCCAGTGTACCCCGGTTATGTGTGTGCCAACTTGTGTGATGATTGGGTGAAAATTTTAGGCCGCAGGTGGTTCAGAAATGACTTTTCAATTGAACCATGTGACCTTAAATGACCTCAGATCATCACCAAACTTTTTTTTGTGGCATCAGGCACGGGGGCTTGACCCACGTACTAAATTTGGTGACAATCGGTCCATAAATGGCGGAATTATCGTGAGTGGACAGACACACAAACACACGCATAAAGAATCCATTTTGTGTTTAAAAAATAACTCGATATATTTAAATATTGAGATATCGCCCACCCCTACCCTATACACAAACAGTAGCAGTAGCAGTAGTTTTAGTAGTAGTAGTAGTAGCAGTAGTAGTAGTATTAAGAAGTCTGTTCAGAATACAATGGTTAAAAATGACTGTGATATAAATTTGATAGTATCTGGCTCGTGAGTTGGCACGGTTTCTGCTCTCGCTGCAGAATGGACAGAGAGGGACATTTGTGGAGGGTAAAAGTGCGTTGATATAAGATTTAAATGTTCTTGGCATAAAAAGTGATGGAAGTTTGAAGAGAAGCAGACTGTGAATAAGTCGTGGGAAAGAAACGCGTGGGAAGAAAATGAACTTAACCGCATCTGATACAAGTTTTGCAGTTTATGTCATGTAGTTTCAACATCTTTTATGTGGTTATCTGACGGCTCTGTTACATTACTACTGTTCTGTGCTTGGCAAGACACATTTACACATTTTAACCTCGACTGTGCGACTGTGTTAAAATGGTAAGAGGCAGTGGAGAGATGGCAAACAATTTGTAATAATGAATGATTGAGTCCAAAAACAAAGGCATGCATATATTGTTTAAGTGAAAAAGCTTAAATATAAAGTAGCACTGTGGAAATATTATTAGAAAGAGACTGGAAATGGAAAGAAACACTGAATGAACAATGAACAAAATGAAATGTACATTTCAGTAAACTGAATATTTCAAAATTTATTTGACATAAATCGTAAGCAGACGTAGGGCTGGGTGATATGGAGCAAAAAATATATCTCAATATATTTTGCTATATCGCGATTAGGGATGGGCATTCAATGAAGTTTCATTAATCGATTGTCGGGAGAATTAACGACTGATTATCGAATAATCATTAATGTTGTTATACTAAAATGGTCATTATTATACTATTACTAATCTGCCTAAATAAATTCAACTTTACAACATATAAACCATAACCACTATAGAGCCACATCAGCCCGTTAGAGATTATAATGTGTTTAATTCAGGTTGCGCAAATCTCACAGAAACAAAACTTAAAACCACATGACTCATTTGCATAAACTCAGTAAAAAAACAGCTTGGTCTGAGTGACAGCGAGCTATGAGAGCCGCTCAATTTAATGGACCAATAAAAGGAAATTAAAACCTGAACATTTGCATCACTTTATTAAAAAAAAAAAAAAACCTGGATGGCCACAACAGGACGTGGAAAACGGACGTGTCTGGGGAAAAACGGACGTTTGGTCACCCTACGCTATGCATAGCAACCTACATTCGGTTTGTCGATTAGAAATGAACGTAATCGCCGAAATTCTTAATAATCAGTTATCGATTAATCGACTAATCACGCCCATCCCTAATCTCGATATACAAAATATATCTTGATATGTGTACAGGAAAAATAACCCCCTAAAACTGAAAACTGCAAAAATAAATATGACAAATTCCACAAGTTCTTTTTTATTGAAGTGCAACAGGTCGGCAGTTCATGTAGGAACAAAGTGCTTCTGCCACATTTAAGCTTTTTACTGGTACCAACATTCGGTATTCACAGCAGTAGTGAGGAATGAATGAGACACAAGCGAGCAAAATCAGGGAGGTGGGAACGTGTGGGGGCGACAACAGAGAAGGCAAACAAGCGAATCAGCGAAATAAGAATTGAATATACGCTTTTTATAGATATATACGATATGTCAGAATCCATATCGAGTTTTAAAAATATCTCGATATATTTAAAATATCTCAAAATCGCCCACCCCTAACCAGACGTCTCTATTTACCTATTTACCTCTATTTGTCTGCGCGCTGGTTCTGTGCCGGGAAAGTGAGAATGCACTGTGGACTACAGGTCCAGATCTGCTCCGGTCCTGCGCACTCAAGAACCGCGGCTGGTTCCGAGGTGGTGCAAAGCATCCAACTGATGCTTTAACACCAACGAAAACGAACCGAACTAAGAGCTTTTGGTTCAAATGGACCAGGTCCGGGACCAGACCGCAGGCTCAGAGCTCACGGCAGGGCTGGAACACGAAGCTGAGGCTCGGACCCCGCGGAGGCTCGGAGTCAAAGCTCGGAGTACGCTCTGGTCCCGCTCTGGTCCCGCTCTGGTCCCGCTCTGGTCCCGCTCTGGTCCCGCTCTGGTTCCGCTCTGGTCCCGCTCTGGTTCCGCTCTGGTCCCGCTCTGGTTCCGCTCTGGTTCCGCTCTGGTCCCGGTCTGGTCCCGCTCTGGTCCCAGTCTCAGTCCCACTCTGGTCCCGGTCTGGTTTCGAACCTGGATCAGTCCTGGTTCAGTCCGTACGTGGTGCAAAAGTCCGGCATCGCAGTCACTGAAGTCACGTAAATGGGAAACGACCGTCATCCGTTTTTTCCATTCTTCGCTTAAATACAAAATCGAAAATTGAAAAAACGAATTGTTTTCCGTTTTTTCATTTTGGGTTTGGAGACAAATAGTGAAGAAAACTGTTGTTTTTTCGTTTTCTTATTTTTGGTTTTATATTGAAAAACGAATGATACACGGATTCTTGTGTTACGAGATCTTGTACCATCCCAAATGACCAGGATGTTAAGAATGTGCAAAACGTTTACAGTTGTGTTTTCATATTTTAAAAAATCAGGTACAGCATCTTCAAGCCCCGTCAGCCCCCAAAACAAAAACTCATAATAATAGAGAAACCCGCTCGTACCTTGATGATAACGGCGTGCGCGGGCAGGTTGACGCCCCAGGCCAGTGTGGCGGTGCAGACCAGGACTTTGAGGTACCCTTTGGAGAACATGCTCTCCATCAGACTGCGGTCGGAGCGCAGCATTCCCGCGTGGTGGATCCCGAAACCCTCTGGAAACATCTCCTTCATCTGCTTGTTCCTGGAGCGCTGGACCTGAAGAAAAACAACAACAAACAAGAGAAAAGACACTTAGAACAACACATATTCAGAATGTTATACAGTACAATCATATTATACTCTGTTTGTTGAACATCTTTGCCAAAACTAGGGATTCAACCAAGAACTAGTAATCTGTGCGTTCTGGAAAAGTCCAAAACGGCCATCTGGTCTACCTGCTGTCGGCTGTACAAACAGCAGAGGGCGCTAATACGACAATTTACCCATTTGTCAAGCATAAACTGTACAGGCTTAAAAGGCGACAAAGAAGAGTGGGTTATTCGTTGTCAAAGATGTCGAACAGAAAACGTAAGGAGAAAGGTGGAAGGGAAAAGGTTAAAGACAAAAAACTCACTTCAAAATGTGTGATTCAGGTATTTTTGTTATTAAACAATCAGTAGTTAATCTTTGTGTGTTTTCTTCAATTATTTCATTATTGGTTTATTGAAGTGATTCATTATTAATTATTTAAATTATCAACCCATCTAACTTTTAAATATTTTAGAATCGCTTTTGGCTTTACTTCGGCTTTAATCAAATGCGTTCGTATACACACCCATGAAGCAACTCGCAATATACACGATCTTTTTCTTACACTTTGGCTCATAAGTTTTACTCAGAAAATGGTCTGTTGAGACATTTCTGTGTAATATAACATAGTTTGAGTGTGAAGAAAGAGGATGAGAGAGCTGTAGGGGGCAGTGTGGGCGGAGCTACGTACTGTCTCTGCTGGTGGAGGCAGAACAGCATCGACACAGACATGAGGCGTGTGCAGTGAGACTCAGGAGGAAAATAAACCATCAAATCATCATCAAAGAAGGAACAGTCTGATAGTATAACTCCCCTAACGCTCTATATTAAGAGTAGACTGGCTATATGATCAAATATAAAATAGTCTGAGAAACTCTGTTCTTATTTTCACTGAATTCAAATTCTGAGCCGCAAATCACTGAACCAAATGAACTAAAACACGTCACATATAAACTGGGAGACACTGGGGAAATCAGGGGCCACAGGGGGGCTCCAGTCACAAAAAAACTGTCCTTGTGTCCTTAGGCAAGACACTTCACCCACATTGCCTAGTATGAAAGTGGTGCGAGCGTGAGTGATGGTGGTGGTTAAAGGGACCAATGGCGCAGATTGGCATGGCAGCCGCGCTTCCGTCAGTATGCCCCAGGGCAGCTGTGGCTACAATAGCAGTTTACCATCACCATTGTGTGGAGAGAAAAGAATAATGAATCTATAATGTTCTGTAAAGCGTCTTTGTGACATATGTCTGTGAAAAGCGCTATATAAATAAAGACTTACTTAATGTATTTTGTGTAATGTTTCATTCATATCATAGTCTTATTTATTATAGCAGAAAAAAAATGACATGAGTTTTTTTGTTTTTGTTTTTTTTTGCATCTTAAAACATCAAAATCAAATTGATATTGTGACCAGTGAATCGAGATAAACATCAAATCGTGGGAAAACTGTATCACTGCATTCTGAATAGTGATGACACATTTAAGGCCACATTTAAGAACACATTTTTACAGTAATTATCTCCAAACGTAACCAACTGTAAAGCGCGTTGGGCATCTTGAAAGGAGCAATATAAATGCAATCAATCACTTTATTTAATCACACTGGATCTTCTCTGTTAAAATACAGCAGTTACACTCCAGCACGATTCACCAACTCACAGAACGAATGCAGGTTTTTCAATGCAATTTTCAAGAAATAAAAACACCGTGGACCATTCAAGGCGACGCATTCAGTAACATCTCCATGGAAACGAGCATGTGGCAGACCCCCCCACCAGCAAAGTTACACAGTGCACCTTTAAATGAGGCTTTAGACCAGGGGTGTCAAACTCATTTTGGTCCGGGGGCCGTATCCAACCTACTTTGATCCCAAAGGGGCCGGATCAAAAAATTATTGGAATATAAACCCCAAAAATAACAATAAGATCAAATATTTGTGCAGAGAAACACAAATCTATTATTGAAATCTTTTCTAACTGATGAACTTTTTCTTTTACAAAATATTATAATATTATGAACAACCTGAAACTTTAAGAAAAATGCAATTTCAACACAAAGTTTTAACATGAACTTGTATGTAAATAGGAATAAGTCAATTTTTGTTGGAAAATCCTGCACTCGGCTTCACTTTTCTCATTTTGACATTTTTTCTGATGAGGGTGTCACGGTCAACAGTCAAAACGATCGTCCTTTAAGAGCGTTTGGAAAGAGACAAGTCTTCATTTGTGCTGCTCTGGTGGGAGGGGCCACGTACAGAGACGCTGTAGATGCTGCTGTGATAAACACCGCAGAAAATTACCAATATTTTAATAGAAAATATAATTAAAATATTTCAGTAGAAAATCAGCCGAGGGCCAGATTAAAGGTCTTGGAGGGCCGGATCTGGCCCCCGGGCCATATGTTTGACACCCCTGTTTTAGAGGGTGTTTTTTCCCTTCTGTATGCTCCCTCACTCACTCCCTCCCTCTTTCTTTCCTCCCTCCAACCTCCTCAATCTCATCTCTCTTTTTTCCCTTTTCCTCTCTCCATATATACATCCTCTTTCAAACTCCCACCTCACTTATTTTTTTCCTCCTTCCGTCTGCTCTTTCCCTTACATCTTTCCGTCAATCTTCGCTCTCTCACCTTCCCGTTTCCCTTCTATCTCACTCTCCATTCCTCCCTCTCCTCTCCTTTTCCCCTTCCGTGTGTTTTCTCCCTCTTCCCTCCTCTTCCCCTCCTCCCTCTTTTCTCTCCTTCAGATAGAGACGTGTGTTTGAGTGGCAGCCGGGCCGTGACCTGTCCGAACCGGAGGGACTCCCCATCAGCGGCTCTATCTCGTGGTCTGTGGGTCTAAATGGAGGTCAGCCCCTTCACTCCTCTGCTCCGCACACACACACACACACACACACACACACACACACTCGCAGAGGCAGCGCCGCTCCAGCTGTTCACATCTGGAACAATAAAGAGCGCTGGCAACATCTGGAGAGGCTGAGTGAAGGTTTGATGGGCCAAGACAAACCAAGTACAAGAGGTCTATAAACGCCGGCCATTACAGGTCCTATATTATGCTAAATCTGTGTTTTTGAGCGTTAAACTGTCATGTTTCCTGATCAAAAACGAACCGAGGTTATATGTAGGGGTGTGCAAAAATATCAAAATATCTTACTGTTTAATGTGATGATACAGTATCAATATCGTGGGCTGTTGTATCGATATATCGTCAAGAGTATTTTTTGGTTTATGGAACTTGTTTATGCATCACATTTGTCATTTTCTCTGTTCTGATCATTAAAATGTTTGTGTTTCATATGAACTTTGCACAAGAAGTGGTTTAATAAAGACTTTTTGTATCAGTCAGACATGATTTACACACAGGTGGGTCAGGACTAAACCAGGACTAAACCAGGACTAATCTTGGACTTGAGGGAGAGAACCCAGAGCAAAGCGGTGTCCCCAAAACGCGATCGGGCAATTGCCGCGATTACCTTTGTGAGGTGCGGAGCTGAGTTCACGGAGCTTCCTCCTGCGGTCACCGCCGAGCCCGTCCTGACAGTGAGTCCTGTTTCAGTCCTGTTTTAGTCCTAGTTCAGTCCTAGGTTAGTCCTGGTTTAGTCCTGGTTTAGTCCTGGTTCAGTCCTGGTTTATTCCTGTTTTAGTCCTGTTTTAGTCCTAGTTCAGTCCTGGTTTAGTCCTGTTTTACTCCTGTTTTAGTCCTAGTTCAGTCCTGTTTTAGTCCTAGTTTACTCCTGTTTTAGTCCTAGTTCAGTCCTGGTTTAGTCCTGTTTTAGTCCTGTTTTAGTCCTGGTTTAGTCCTGGTTTAGTCCTGTTTTAGTCCTAGTTCAGTCCTGGTTTAATCCTGTTTTACTCCTGTTTTAGTCCTAGTTCAGTCCTGGTTTAGTCCTGTTTTAGTCCTGTTTTAGTCCTAGATTAGTTCTGTTTTAGTCCTGGTTTACTCCTGTTTTAGTCCTAGTTCAGTCCTGGTTTAATCCTGTTTTACTCCTGTTTTAGTCCTAGTTCAGTCCTGGTTTTAGTCCTGTTTAGTCCTTTAGTTCTGTTTTAGTCCTGTTTACTCCTGTTTTAGTCTTAGTCTAGTTAGTCCTGGTTTAGTCCTGTTTAGTCCTGTTTAGTCCTGTTTTAGTCCTGTTTTAGTCCTAGATTAGTTCTGTTTTAGTCCTGGTTTACTCCTGTTTTAGTCCTAGTTCAGTCCTGGTTTAGTCCTGTTTTAGTCCTGGTTCAGTCCTAGGTTAGTCCTGGTTTAGTCCTGGTTTAGTCCTGTTTTAGTCCTGTTTTAGTCCTAGATTAGTTCTGTTTTAGTCCTGTTTTACTCCTGTTTTAGTCCTGGTTCAGTCCTAGGTTAGTCCTGGGTTAGTCCTGGGTTAGTCCTGGGTTAGTCCTGGGTTAGTCCTGGATCAGTCTGTGGGGCAGGCAGCGCAAAAGTTTGATACAATAACAGACTGAATGATCGAAAACAATGACATGGGTTCTGTAAATATTGAACCAGAGCGTTTTTAAATGAAGGGGGCTGACGTAAACTGTAAGAGGATCTGAACGGAATTAAACACTGTTTGAGATATTCACGAAAACTGAGATGAATGCATTTAAAAGGTAAATAATAACCAGTGAAGTTGAGCAGAGGCACTAGGCGGTATCTTTTCTAACACGGCTTAGAGCTCACAGAAATATATTTAGTGTAATATAGGACCTTCTTAAGTCGTGTGCATTCCCAAGTCAACACACACACACACACCTGCTTATGTAAGTCTGGTTCTCGTATCCACATCCTCCACACTAGGCTCCTGGATTCTTCCCTCTGAAGTCATGGTTCGGTGTGGGCCAGCGCTAACCCCTTTTCAGGCGCGATCGTGCGAGCTGGGGCGGGTGGGTAATTGAAATGCTACGGTTGAGGCTTTGCTTTGAGCTGTCGCGGCGAGTTAGCGGGCGGCCTGCGGTGGGTAATGTGAGGTGAGTTAGCGCTGAAGTGTGGAGGGCCAGGGCGGCATTGGGGATGGCGTAGACTTCGGCTCCCGTTCAGATCAGATTAGGCCCGGTGTCTGAGTGTCTATGGGCTGAACCCGCCGCAGACAGCCACCTGACAACACCACTCAGCCTCCATCACCGCCGCGTCGAGGGAGCGCAGACCGGGGCCGCTAATCACACTAAAATCGCCCTCTCAACCGTCGGGTCAGTGAGAAAGAGACAAAACAGACTGAGATGTAAGCAACGGTTCTTTTAAATAACAAGGAAGCGACTATATCACATTTAAATCTAATCTACAGGCGAGAAATAAAAATACAGAAACCTGAAAGTCTAAAGCAAGGGAACCGGGTCTGAAACAGGTCTGAAACCGGGTCTAAACCAGATCTAATCCAGGTTTAAAACAGGTCCCATATCTAAACCAGGTCTAAAACAGGTCTAAAGCAACGGAACCAGGTCTGAACTAGGTCTGAACTAGGTCTAAAACAGGTCTTAACCATATTTAAACCAGTTTTAAAACAGGTCCCATGTTTAAACCAGGTCTAAAACGGGTCTAAACCAACGGAACCACGTCTGACCCAGGTCTGAAACAGGTCTGATCCAGGTCTGAACTAGGTCTGAAACAGGTCTGATCCAGGTCTGAACTAGGTCTAAAACAGATCTAAACCATATCTAAACCAAATCTAAAACAGGTTTAAAACAGGTCTCATGATTAAACCAGGTCTAAAACAGGTCTAATCCGAGGAAACGAGGTCTGAACCGGGTCTGAACCAAGTCTGAACCAGGTCTGAACAAGGTCTGATCTAGGTCTAAAACAAGTCTTAACCATATTTAAACCAGTTTTAAAACAGGTCTAAACCTGGTCTAAACCATATCTAAACCAGATCAAAAACAGGTCTAAACCAACGGAACCAGGTCTGACCCAGGTCTGAAACAGGTCTGAACCAGGTCCCATGTTTAAACCAGGTCTAAAACAGGTCTAAACCGAGGGAACAAGTTCTGAACCAGGTCTGAACCAGGTCTGAACAAGGTCTAAAACAAGTCTTAACCATATTTAAACCAGGTCCCATGTATAAACCAAGTCTAAAACAGATCTAAGCCATATCTAAATGAGATCTAAACCAGGTCTAAACCAGGTTCCATATTTAAACCAGGTATTTACTATATTAAAACCAGTTCTAAAACAGGTCTAAAACAGATCTAAACCAAATTCAATGTTTAAACCAGGTCTAAAACAGACATAAACCATATCTAAACAAGGTCTAAACAAGCTCTAAACAAGGTCTAAACCAGATCTAAACCAGGTCTAACCCAGGTCCCACGTTTAAACCAGATGTACAGCAGGCGTACAGCAGGACGTGTTGTTGGGCGCTGATAGTCGGGTGCTAATAGTGCCAGCCTCTTGTCGCTGGATGGGCAGAGAGTGGGAGTTTGAGTTGGCACTTCCACAGCTCTCTGCTCCAATATCAGGTTTTATTTTAGCTCCGTTTGAAGAGGATATCCACTAGAACCTCCTGCAAATTACCTGCTGCACGAGAGGGAATTTGTGAATTTAACAGGTTATTCACAAAGACAACAGCAGAATAGGCTCGTGCACAGTTCAGCTCATTTGCATCGTATTACCATAACATAAGGACTCCTTCAGAAATGTGTAAAATAGCAAAGCTGTACTCCACTCAATGAAATAGGCTTGGGAAATAAGGCGTGCATAACATTAAAGTGGTGATAGATGGGCTGTCTGAAAATGAGAAGGTTGGTGGTTCAATTTTACCTCCATAGATTCTGTTTCATTAGGCGAGATACTTAAAAAATAATAATAAATAAGGAATAAAATCAAGCCAATTGATAAAAATGAGTCTAAAGGAGTGATTTAAAAGTGATACTGATGGTGCGAGCCTTTTCTCCTCAGGCAGGTCGCTCCAAAGCCCGGACTAAAAAAGGCTCCATCACCTTCATCCGGAGCCTGGACTTTGGAACAGCCACAAGGACCTGCCTGAGGATCTAGGTCTGCGGGAGGAGGGCAAAAGTTCTGTAATTTAACTTAGACCTAAACGAGCTTTAAAAGTGATCGGTAAAATCTTAAAATCAATTCTAAAACACACACGCAGCCAGTGAAGGGACGTAAAACAGCGTCATGTGAGGAGCCGAGCTGCTGTGGGAGATGGATTTGGAGTCAAGGCCGGAGAGGAGGAAGGTGCAACAGTCTAGACGGGTGTTAGAGAATTTTTATGTTATAAGCATTTCTCATGTAAAGGTAATCATGATGTAGTATAAGTTATCAACAGTGAGTGCGTATACATGCACATCAATAACCCGGTTATTAGCCATACCCCGGTTATGTCAGTATTCGGGTTACTGTGTTTACATGCACACTGAGAAACCGGGACACTCATATCCGCGTATACATGATCAATGGAGTATCCTGGTTTCTTGACATAATCTTACAAATGCGCAGGCGCAAAAATTAACTTAAATCAATTTCATAAACCAGGAAAAATACAAACCGTGAGCTTCTTTAGCATAAGAAGCTAAGGAGCTACGAGATCTCCCACAATCCACTGTGCAGATTCTTCATTAAAATCTTCTGCATAAATAAACTCAACTTTACAACATATAAACCATAAACACTATAGACACATCAGCCCGTTTGATCAGATCATTCAGCTGTGATCACATTTTTTTACGTTTTACAGAAACGAAACTTAAGACCGTTTGGCTAATTAGCATAAACTGTTAGCGGCGATAAAAACAACTCGCTCCTTGCGCCGCTGATGCGATCAGTTTCTTTTGGACTAAATGACTCGACTCTGTGGATTATGTGTGTTATTTCTGTGACAGAAGAGGTGCTAATGATGGTAAGTGTGTTCCGTGCATATAGAGTATAGGAGATAGTTCATGTTTTAGCTTTTCAGCGTCACACGAGTGCAGGTCGTACGAGTGCAGATTGTACGTGTGCAGGTTTAGCGCAGCTCTTTATTTTACAGTCATTTCACTCGTTTGGTCACTTTATTTATGTTGGTCAATTTATTTATGTCACTACTGTTGTGGTGAAAGGCTGGAAAGTGTCTTTTGGACGCATGCGCACTCAACTTTATGTTGCAGTAACCGGGATACTGCGTTTACATGCCACAAGTATCCCGGTTACTATCGGAATAAACCAGCTACAGTAACCCAGTTTCTAATAACCGGGTTACTGCCATAACCGGGTTACTGAAACCGGGTTACTGTGTTTACATGCACCATGAAGAAACCAGGATACTCAAAAAACCCGATCATAACCGGGTTATTGATGTGCATGTATACACACTCATTGGCTTTTTGTTTTACTTGTTTGTTGTGTTCAAGCTGTATCAGGTGATCTTGCTGATGCACTGGCTGACTCATTAAAGATAATGTACCGGGAGAAACAAATAGTAATGGTAAACATCATGAGGTTAACACAGAACTCTGGGGAATTGCTAGAAGCTATCTACCACCTGGAATGTGAAACCTGTGTATAATGGGGGCTGTGTCAGTGGAAGCTTGTCAGTCATGAGACAACATGTGAACAAAAGGTACTGTATTCAAAGTAACCTACTGTATGCTAATTGTGTGCTCTACAATAAAAGGCCGATGGAGAGAAGAGAGCTTCAGTTAGGATGAGACAGGCAGCTCTCTCCTACTCCTTGCGCAAGTAAAACCAACCACTGTGTCCCTGGCGTGTTCTTTAATATTTGAGGTCGGGGTCAATTCCCTGACAACGGGAGAAAATGAGCGCGTGGATGACTTTTTCAAAGATCAGGGCAGAAGAGGATAGTTTTGATTTTACTAATTGTGCGGAGGTGGAGAAAACAGGACTGACTCTTTTTACGTGAAGGTGATGTTGATGATGTTGGGAGCGAGCGGGCAGAGACTACTGCTGATGTGAGAGGTGGATTGGGGAGGATCGATTAAAATTATTTCAGATTTGGAGCTGTAGAGTTGCAGGAGGTTCTGTGCCATCCAACTGCTCATGTCACTGAAGCTTAAAGGTTGTATAGAGGATTTTTTTGAGGGAAGAGAAATACAGCGACAGTCCTTGTGCACATTCAGAATTACTGTTGAAGTGACCTGTCTAGAAGTAATTCAGCGACCGACGCGTCAGTTTTTAGACCCTTCATCTGCTTCGGTCGCGCCATCGCTGGACGAGATCTCCAAGAATCACCTCAGTTTGGCTTTGCTACTTTTCCACTTCTCTTCTTCTTTCAGCGACCTCAAAAATGGACTTTCTTTTGCGGTGAACCGGTCGTGGATTCTCGTCCGCTGTCGCGACAAATTTTCTGCGAAATGCAAGGAAGCGACAGTTCGAAAAAGCCTCTAAGAACCGCTGCGTAAACCACATAATCCCCGCATGCCTACGAGTCAGTTATACTAGGGAGTTTGATTGACAACCTAACAGCCAATAGAAAATGAGGGAGCCTCTGATGTTTATCACTACGTCCACAGTTGATAGATTTTCGTTCTTTTTTTTTTGTTCATCATAATTACAAAGCTGCTGCATCTCTGTAATGATATTTTAATCTTTCACTGACAGTTTGAAACAAAAAAAAATCCTCTATACAACCTTTAACACACAGTTTAATAGGGGTGTGCAAAAATATCGGAATATCGATATATCGTATCGTTTAATATGATGATACAGTATCGATATCGTGGGCTGCTGTATCGATATATCACCGAGAGGATTTTTAGGTGTGTTTTACTAAATTATTTTGTTACAGTGCTACAGTTTTGTTGCTTGTGGAGTGAAACCAAACTCATTTATGCGACACATTTGACATTTTTACTGTTTTGATGATTAAAATGTTTGTGTTTCATATGAACTTTGCACAAGAAGTGGTTTAACAAAGACTTTTAGTATCACAGCCATGATTTAGCCTTTATTTTTTATTGAACCTATCGAATCGATTTGAAATATATCATATCGAATCGAAATTGCACTGTATCGACATATGTATCGTATCATGGCCTGTGTATCGAGGTATGTATCGTATCGTGGCCTGTGTATCGAGGTATGTATCGTATCATGGCCTGTGTATCGAGGTATGTATCGTATCGTGGAGCAGGAGGCACAGCTCATACAAAAAGTGACACAGTGCAGCTTTAACTATTTTTAGGTAAAGAAAATGAAGTCGATGAGAAATATAGGTTTGTATTTCTGAAGGCATAACACGTTGAAAAAGGAGACTCAGTAAAACTTGGTAAAAGTTTCTATGCCCAGAGAAGTTAACTTTAAATTGTCTTCTGTTTTGGTGGAGAACTTTTTATCCCTCGTTTTGACCTGAGCAGTTTCAATACCTTTTGTCTTTTCTCTACTGCAGTGGTCAGTGTAAGCGGATAGGAGCCCGATCCAGCGGCGTTGAGCAACTGAGTGCAAACGAGCTCTGCAAGAAAAACCTTAATAGTGATTTTGGTGTGGATTTTACAGAAAAGATAATCAAGTTGTAAATAGAGTTTTTGTATCGGAGAATTCGATCAGAAATACTATGTAAAAGACTTTAAAGAGGCTGTGTTTTAATTCTAAACACAGTAGTAATAGTTAATTTGGTCATTTTGCAGCACTACAAAACAAAAACAAAACAAAACCTAGACTAAAGCCCCGTGGGTCATGACCGAAAGGGTTTTGGCTCCCACCTGACCTGTTTTGAGCAGAGTTTTCTCCGAGGAGCCGCTTTCAGATTGCTGTACCTGTTAAACCAGGTCCCATGTTTAAACCAGGTCTAAAACAGGTCTAAACCGAGGGAACCAGGTCTGAACCGGGTCTGAACTAGGGCTGAACCAGGTATAAAACAAGTCTTAACCATATTTAAACCAGTTTTAAAACAGGTCCCATGTTTAAACCAGGTCTAACAGAGGTCTAAACCATATCAGAACCAGGTCTAATACAGGTCTAAAACAGGTCTTAATCATATCTAAACTAGATCTAAACCAGGTCTAAACCAGGTCCCATGTTTAAACCAGGTCTAAACCAGATCTAAACCAGGTTTAAACCAGACCTAAACTAGGTTTAAACCAGGTCCCATGTTTAAACCAGGTCTAAACCAGTTCTAAACCAGTTCTAAACCAGGTCTAAACCAGGTCTAAACCAGGTCTAAACCAGGTCTAACCCAGATTCCATGTTTAAACCAAGTATTTACAAGATAGAAACCAGATCTAAACCAGGTCTAAACCAGTTCTAAACCAGATCTAAACCAGGTCTAACCCAGATTCCATGTTTAAACCAGGTATTTACTAGATCAAAACCAGATCAAAACCAGATTTAAACCAGGTCTAAACCATCTAAACCAGACCTAAACCATGTTTAAACTAGACTGTAAAAGACTTTAAAGAGGCTGTGTTTTAATTCTAAATACAGTAGTAACAGTTAATTTGGTCATTTTGCAGCACTACAAAACAAAAACAAAACAAAACATAGACTATAGCCCCTTGGATCATGACCGAAAGGGTTTTGGCTGAAGTAAAAACTAATTATAACGCCAAACATTTTTAAACAATTACAGAATTCCAAGAAAGAAAAGCAGCGCATGAACAGCAAGTTTGTGTTTATAATTTCACTGACGACTTACTGTAGGGTCATTGCACGACAAATCTCTGAATGCCCCGCCCGACCGTCTCATTTTTGACCGATTTGACTGAAAAAAATTCTAGGAGATTCACACAATTTCCAACAGGAAAAGTCCCAAATTTTAGCTCCCAACTTTTTATAGTTTTGTCAATAGAAAATATTTTGTCAACTCCTCCCTGACCTGTTTTGAGCAGAGTTTCCTCCGAGGAGCCGCTTTCAGATTGCTGTATCTAAAAACTTATTTAAGGTCGGTTCTTCAAATTTTCAAGGGTTAAATGTTGCATAGGGCTTTTTAAATATAAAGAAAAACTAACTAACTATTCAGTGGACATGAATTATAGATAAACTTGTGTTGCTTTTAATCATCACTCAGTTTGTTCCATATACTAACCCCTCAAACAGAAATACAATACTTATAATACTTTTTTTCTTAGTTCTTATCTTAACTTTTTGTAAAAGATGCCAGTTTTTTTGTTTTGTTTGTTTTTTCCATTTCCATTTATGATCGTACAATCTAAAACTAACAAAACTACATTTCTTTTAAAAGATGCCAGTTTCTTATTTTTGTTTATTTTTTCTTCTATTTATGGTCGAACAAACTAAAACTAACGTTAACGAAAGCACAAAAGTTTATCGTTTATGATCGTACAACATAAACCACAATGAGAATGAAAGTATTTACAGATTTTTTTATTAACGAAAAAAACTAACTATTCAGTGGACATGAATTATAGATCAACTTTGGGAACTTGTGTTGCTTTTCATGTTCCAAAGAAGAACAATATTTACCTCTTTTTTGTAAATCATCACTCAGATTATTCCATATACTAACCCCTCTAACAGAAATACAATACTTATAATACTTTTTTTCCTTAGTTCTAATCTTCAATTTTTTTTTTAAAGATGCCAGTTTTTTGTGTTTTTTTGTGTTTTTTTTTCTTTCATTTACGGTCATACAAACTAAAACTAACCCTAACGAAGGTACAAAAGTTTATACAATACTTATAATACTTTTTTTCTTAGTTCTTATCTTCATTTTTTGCAAAAGATGCCAGTTTTTAGTTTAGTTTATTTTTTTCTTCCATTTATGATCGTACAATCTAAAACTAATGTTAACGAAGGCCCAAAAGTTTATACAATACTTATGATACTTTTTTTCTTAGTTGTTATCTTAATTTCTTTTAAAAGATGCCAAGTTTTTTTGTTCTGTTTGTTTTTTTCTTCCGTTTATGGTCGTACAAACTTAAAATAATGTAAACGAAGGCACAAAAGTTTATCGTTTATGATCGTACAACATAAACCATAAACTAGTTACAGATTTTTAATAACGAAAAAACTAACTAACTATTCAGTGAACATGAATTATAAATAAACTTGGGAAAATTATGTTGCTTTTCATGTTCCAAAGAAGAACAATATTTCATTTTATTCATCACAAACCAGGAAAAAAAAGCAACTGTAATTCCGCCAGACCCCCCACCCTCTTATAAAATGAAATGAAGATTTTTTTTCCACAAACTACTTCTTTTTAGAGCAGTTTCCTCTGCATTTGCTTAGGCCAGTTTGAGAAGAGATAGTCAGATAGGCTGTTTTCTACCTAGTGAAAAAGACTAGCTGGGGTCATGCGAGTACAGGCACAGAGGGAGAGCACGCTGTTGTCTTGGAGCTAGTCTGGGTAATAGTTGTTTTAAAGCTGTTGTTTTAAGTAGCAATTAAAGTGTAAATGAAGTCGCTTTGCATTACCGCACTCCCTCGGGCTTCCACTGCCTCCATTAACACTATCAGACTCGTTCTATCGGATACTGTCTCTCAACAAGTTACTTCAGCACCACACAAAGACTCTTCTGTTTAACATTAACAACTTCTATTTAAATCTGCACTGTGGAACTTTTATAGTGGGAGGTCTACCACAGGAATAAAAAAAAAAAAAAACGTGAAATTCCCTGTTTACCGCTGCTGAAACTCGATCATGAGCAGATTCAAACTTTGCTTTAACTCAGATGCCAGTTTTATGTTACCGTATTTTTCAGACTATAAGTGACAGTTATTTTATACCTTGGGTGGTCTTGCGATTTATACTCCAGTGCGACTTATATGTTAAAAATTATCACACTGGCAGCCGTGAGAGGGCGCTCTAGGCTTGTGTGCTCCTCTCCAACTGTGACTTCGCACTCTACTGCTCATGTCAACTGCAGAAGAAAGAGAAAGAGCCTTTGTCCAGTCTGTATCATGTCAGTCGATTGCACCATTACCTCTGCACCACTGAATATTTAAAATTTAAACAAACTTATAAAGGTGTCAAACATAAGGCCCGGGGGCCAGATCCGGCCCTCCAAGACCTTTAATGTGGCCCTTGGGTGATTTTCTACTAAAATATTTTAATTATATTTTCTATTAAAATATTGTTAATTTTCTGTGGGGCTTAGCATATCAGCGTCTGTACGTGGCCCCTCCCACCAGAGCAGCACAAATGAAGACTTGTCTCTTTCCAAACGCTCTTAAAGGACGATCGTTTTGACTGTTGACCGTGACACCCTCATCAGAAAAATGTCCAACATGAGAAAAGTGGAGCCGAGTGCAGGATTTTACAACAAAAATTGACTTATTCCTGTTTGCATACAAGTTAATGTTAAAACATTGTGTTGAAATTGAATTTTTCTTAAAGTTTCAGGTTGTTCATAATAATATAAACATATAATAAGAAAAAGTTCATCAATTAAAAAAGATTTCTGTAATAGATTTGCGTTTTTCTGCACAAATATTTGAAGTTATTGTTATTTTTGGGGTTTATATGACATGAGTTTTCTGATCCGGCCCCTTTGGGATCAAAGTAGGTTGGATACGGCCCCCGGACCAAAATGAGTTTGACACCCCTGTTATAAAGACATCTGAAACCATCCTGTCGGGATTCAGAAAGGCCGTGTTACGTTTGGGCACTTTTTGGCTTTTCCCTGTTTTTTTTAATTGTTTATATTTTTTGTAGCATTTCTGCTTTGTTTTGTTTTTGTAAGTTGGTTATGTTTCTACAGAAAGAAAAAAATAAAAGAACTCTAATCTTTAATTTGGTCTCCGTGTCCTTTTATAAATATGTTGAGACTCATCTTCCTGGGTCATAACAGGTCGGAATAATTCTAACTGGAACTGATGCTGAGTCTGACGACAGCGACACAGAAGAGGAAGCGGCGCTCTGTTTACCTCCGGACATTGTGGAGTTGCTCCGAGAATGTGTGAGTGACACGGAGGATGAAGAACTGAATGGATTTAGTGATTTGGAGTGAGATGGAGAGTTTGTTAAACTTGTTCTGTTCTGTTGTTTATGTTATATTTATCTGAAGAACTGTTCATATGTGACGTTAACAGTCTGTTGTTCTCTGTTCTGTTGTTTTTACTAGAACTTGCCTTTCAATGAAATGAATGAAATGTCAGTTCCTGGTCTCTGATTTTATAAAATACGTTTCCCCGATATATCGATATTTCAATATTTTTGCACATCTCTAGTTGACACCCTCTTGATTATTGATCATTTGTGGTTTCTGCGAGCTAAAGCCAGTGGTTATATGAAAAAAATACAGTTGACAGGCTGATGTCAACTAGTTATACACTATGTTGTTGCTACAAAATGGTCCCAATATTTTTCAATCCCCTATGATATTTATTCCTTTCTTTTTCCCCGTAAGCAGACGTATTTTGTTTTGATATGCACTGATCATGACGTTTCCCTGACTGATTCACCTGTCAATCATGTTCATCTGATGTCACGAAGATTCACAGGAGACCAGACTCACATCCTCATTTCATACAGATGCATCAAGAATTTCGGACATTTTGTATGTGGCGCGACAACAAAGTAAAATCCCGATCCCTCGCTCAACCTTGGTTACAAATTTAAAAAGTCAACGCCAAAGCAAAAAGCACCAGCTGTTCAACAAGAAACACCTTCCACTGCAAAGAGACCAAGACGTGATGTTGCTGTAAAACCACAAGAACAAGAAAGTGCAGCTCAGTCTGTTTGTCTTCTGCTCCTCTCACTTAACAAACGGGATCTCACTGCAAACTCGGGATGATTTAGGCAGTCAAAGGCTTTCCTTTTTGGTCCTTCCTGTGGATCAATCCTGCCCATCGCCTTCACCTTTCACTATTTTTTAGTTCCGTTGGGAAGGGAAACAGTTTGAACAGAGGTTTGCAGTCACACACATCTGATTCCCTTTTGCAAGTTATGGAGTTCGCAAACAAATTTCTCGAGCCGTTTTCCGCTGTTAGGATCCAACAACAACCACGCAATTAACGATGTCTGAATCCCAAAACTAAAATATGACAATATCAGAACCAGAAACAAAAGTGATATGGTTCAAAAGACTAGAAAAGATCGGTTTTGTCAATAGACGCATCCCACTGAAAAACAAACACGGCGATTTGATGCTCACTTTTTCAGATAATCCTTCCCAGTGTGCATTTCGCGATGACCGGAAGTCCGAAATTCTTGATGCATCTACTGGAGTAATGATCCCGGGCAAGGGCAGACGTCTCCGCTGCTCAGGCCACCGCCACCCTCCATTTTCCCTATCTCACAATGACAAAGCTGCTAATTCCTTTACTGACCCCTTGTGGCTATATTTAGCATTTCTGTCCGCGCGTTTCTATTTAAAGCCTTGATGTGTGTTGTCACTCCACTGTGTCATCCTATTTCCAGCGTCTTTGAGTTCAGCCTCATTGTTGTTGATGGGTCTGCCGCTCCGCCGACAGCTTGTCAACAGATCAGAGCCGACCAGGCAGGCTACACTTGTAAAAATAGCCTCGAATGAAAGCAAACAGTCGAATAATGAGGCCGTGCGGTGTCCCCTGAGGCGCTTCAAGTCACTGGTGGGCTGGAGCTCGGAGGGGGGCTGTGAGGGGCTGTGAAGGGCTGGTGAAACTAAATGAAAGGACCACATGTGAAGGGAGGAGATGTGGCTACAAAACACAGCATATTGAATAGAATAAGAAAATTTTGGAGTAAAAACCAACTATGTTATGTGTTAAAGTTAAGGTTTGGGACTGTACAATGAAAACACAATTATTAGTTCACAAATGGGCCCATATTACACTATTTTATGATCCAGGGTTAGGTTTAGACTGCAGGGTTTAATGCTCAATTCAGATTTTTTAGTGAAATCCCTGTTTACCACTGCTAAAACTCGATCACTAGCAGATTCAAACGTTGCTTTAACTCAGATGCCAGTTTTATGTTACCGTATTTTTCGGACTATAAGTCGCACTTGTTTCATACTTTGGATGGTCCTGCAACTTATACTCCAGTGCGACTTACTGTATTTTCCACGCGCTCTTAAGCCTCTAACCCCATCAGAAAACGTTTGCGCCTCACAATCCAGAGCGCCCCATACACCTTCCTTCCTTTAAAGTCCAGTGCAGTTTATTTGTGAAAAAAGTTCGAAAATAGATCATTTAATGACAGTTAAGGTTTGGGACTATACAATGAAAACACAATTATTAGTTCACAAATGGGCCCATGTTACACTATTTTATGGTCTATGGTTATGTTCAGACTGCAGGGATTAATGCTCAATTCGGATTTTTTTGTGAAATCCAATTGTTTTGTGAGGTCGTTCACATTTCCAATTTAATGCGACTTGTATGTGATCTCCAGTGTGAACTTTAAACGCCCCAAAAGTGTCAAGGATGTGTGTTTACGGAAGTCGACTAAACATGGACGCATTGAGCACCTGGAGATTTTAAAGTTGGTGTCGTTCCGGAGCGAGAACCTGTACAACTTATTTGTTTTAAGGAGGAGATTGAGAAGGAGAAGGACGAGGTTTTTGGCCGTGACGTTTCGTGGACAGCGGCAGCAACGTGCGTAGAAAGGAACGTGTGGATGCGGAGTCGTGGTGGGATTGAGATGTGCTTCGCTGCTTCACTGACACGGAGTTTTCCTTTGACGAGAAGAACGTTTTTGTACATTTGTGACGTATAGGTGGGATGAATGCGACCTGACCGTTCAGACTGAAGTCGCAAGTCAAAAGATCGGATATGTGTCGGTTTTAGGAGCAAATATTCGAGTGTCCTGGGTCACATTTGAAAAAAAAATCTCATCTGTCATTAAAAGATCAGATACAGATCACATAGGGGCGAAAAAATCTGATTTGGGTCACTTCAGGCTCATCAAAACAACACAGCACCGTTTTGTTTTGTTTCATTCACACACGTTTAACACGCAGACCTGCATATATTTATATTTTCTTCTCTCAAACTGGAGACACTTCAGCCTCGTGATGTCATATGGTAATAAATGAAGAGCTCTGCTGTGTTTTTAAACTCCATAATTGGATGATTTCAGCCCTGTAATTGCTGATCTCTACAGAACTAACAGTAAAAGGAGATGTTAACTGGAAAACTACCGCATCATGAGCTTTGGAGATGTCGACAAACTAATAATAAAAGGTTACTCAAACATGTGCGAATGAAACAAAACAAAAACTAAGGAGAATCAATTTTGCGTGAGATAGGATCTTTAATATTATTTAGTTCCATGTTGGAGAATAACAGAATTAATGTTATCAGATCAAAAGCAAGTCAAATTCTATGGTTCTAAGGCTATAACACCATGACAATATAGCGTCTCGATGTTTCATATAGTCTTTAAATATGTTGACACAGCAGTTGTTGCTTAAACCCCATCATGTGTAAGCATCACTGAGGCTTATAGAGACAATACTATGTGTAACGCAGTGCTCCAAGTCTCCCTGGTCCCTGTAAAACATCTACAACAGGTATGTAAGGCTACACAGTACGTACAGTCCCCTATAAACCCAAACACTGACACTGACACCTACTGGAACAGACCTCTTGCATCCTCCAGCGTGTCCCAGAGCAGCTTAAACACATGATTTAATTAAGAATCACTCTCGCCACAGCAATATTTCTACTTTCTACATTTTTATAGCACCTTTTAAATGACACATCTGCTTTTTCTGTCAGTTTTGGAGGACTACTCAGTGTCTGTATTGTAAACATTGCGACAGTACCGTGCGTGACCAGCAGGTGTCTCTTCTCCTCCACCGTAGACGCTCTGACACTTGGGCTGCTTTGCCTTCAGAGCAGCTCTTAAGGCTCGGATTTGGATATTAAACCTACAGCTACAGTGTTGGCTGTGAACACCGGAGCGAACGAACGAACATCTCACTCAGGATCATCAAAACTGGAAACATATTAAAGTATTTTTAGAAGGTTTCGTTAAAATGTAAGAGTCGTACACGATGATTCTGTGAAAAGCACTGATTTAGTCGATTATTTGTTTGTACAATCGTGCGTTCTTCACATAAGATGACGCAAAGATGCAATTCTAGTGCAAGGACATACAGTATGCAGTGTTGGGGAGTAACAGATTACATGTACCAGAGTTAAGTAATCAAAGTACAAATTATGAGTAACTGTATTCAGTTACAGTTACTGTTTCAGTGAGTGGTAATTGGATTACAGTTACTTTGTTGAAATAAATGGATTACATGGTGGTATTTTCCTGTTTTCACATTTTGGGCTATATCCCCTTTTTTTTTTTTTCTTCGATAATTCCACTCATTGCTGGACACTAAACCAGGTCTAAACCAGATCTAAAACCAGGTCTAAACCAGATCTAAACCAAGTCTAAACCAGATCTAAACCAAGTCTAAACCAGGTCTAACCCCAGGTCCAAACCAGGTCTAAACCAGGTCTAAACCTGGTCTAAAGCCAGGTCTAAACCAGGTCCAAACCAGGTCTAAACTAGGTCTAAACCAGGACTAAAACCAGGTCTAAATCAGCTCTAAACCAGTTCTAAAACCAGGACCAAACTAGATCTAAAACCAGGTCCAAACCAGGTCTAATCTAGGTCTAAACTAGGTTTAAACTAGGACTAAATCAGGACTAAACCAGGTCAAAACTAGGTCTAAAACCAGGTCCAAACCAGCTCTAAAACCAGGTCCAAACCAGGTCTAAACCTGGTCTAAACCAGGTCTAAAACCAGGTCTCAACCTGGTCTAAACCAGGTCTAAAATCAGGTCTAAACCTGGCCTAAACCAGGTCTAAAACCAGGACTAAACCAGGACTAAACCAGGACTAAACCAGGACTAAAACCAGGTCTAAACTAGGTCTAAAACAGGATTTAACAGGACTAAACGATGCTGTGTGGACGTGTCTCCTCGTCTTCTATCAATAATATTTTTAATTTGGTTCAGTAAATTCTGGGCTTTTTATTTCCTTTTATCAGACAAAACTTATGTGAAGATTTCCTCGTCTTTGCTTCTCTACAGCAAATCAAGTAATCCAAAGTAATCAGATTACGTTACTCACTTTAAATAATTTAATGGATTATGTTACAAACTACAGTTTGGTGTATGTAATCTGTAGGGGAGTACATTTTAAAAGTCATCTTCCCAACACTGACAGTCTGTAACACTACACACGTACTGTGGCAGAAATCAAATCACGGACCTTTGTGTTACTAAGCAAAGCGCTGCCAGACGATGTAAACATTTTAAATTACTACTTACTATTTTATTCAAGCTACACGGTAAATAATATAATCATACATTATTCTAAAAGCGCTTTCTCAGCCGCTCAAAGGCGCTTTTCAATGTCGCAAACTCAGTGGTACAAAGCTGTTCTTTTAGCCACGAGGGATGTAACGATATCCAAATCTCACGATGCGATATTTATTACGATATTCTGAAGAGGCTGATATAATTGTAGATGGGATGCTTTTTTGCTTTTAAAACACCATGACGAGATTTTGGTGTGAATTATTGCCGTGATAATCCCAAAAATTCAAGTCAAAAACAGATTTCTTCGTGTTTGCACTGAAATGAATCATGGGCAGTGTTGGGAAGGTGACTTTTAAAATGTATTCCCCTACAGATTACAGATTACATACAACAAAATGTAGTTTGTAACGAAATCCATTAAATTATTTTAAGTGAGAAACGTAATCTGATTACTTTGGATTACTTGATTTGCTGTAGAGAAGCAAAGACGAGGAAATCTTCACATAACATGTTTTGTCTGATAAAAGAAAATAAAAAGCCCAGACTTTACTGAACCAAATTAAAAATATTATTGATAGAAGATGAGGAGACACGGTCCACACGGCATGATTTAGTCCTGTTAAATCCTGTTTTAGACCTGGTTTAGTCCTGGTTTAGTCCTGTTAAATCCTGTTTTAGACCTGGTTTAGTCCTGGTTTATTCCTGGTTTAGACCTGGTTTAGTCCTGGTTTAGTCCTGGTTTAGTCCTGGTTTAGACCTGGTTTAGTCCTGGTTTAGTCCTGGTTTAGACCTGGTTTAGTCCTGGTTTAAGTCCTGGTTTAGTCCTGGTTTATTCCTGTTAAATCCTGTTTTAGACCTGGTTTAGTCCTGGTTTAGTCCTGGTTTAGACCTAGTTTTAGTCCTGGTTTAGTCCTGGTTTAGCCCTGGTTTAGACCTGGTTTAGTCCTGGTTTCAGTCCTGGTTTCAGTCCTGGTTATAGTCCTGGTTTAGACCTAGTTTTAGTCCTGGGTTTAGACCTCATTTTAGTCCTGGTTTTAGTCCTGGTTTTAGTCTCGGTTTTAATCCTGGGTTTAGACCTGGTTTAGTCCTGGTTTACTCCTGGTCACTCATTATTTGTACTCTGATTACTTAACTCCAGTACTTCCCCAACACTGTTTATATCGAACTTAACCAAATAACGCGAGTGTAAAATAACTCATTCACATGTCGGTTCACAGAGTTTTTTAGAAAAACCTGCCCGGAGACTATTTTTTGACACCGAGCCGTGACTTTCTTCTGTGACATTACTAATCCTTTATTTGATTTGCCTCCCACACGTTCGTAGAGGCTCAACTTCATACACTTCTCCCCGGAGACGGCGCGGGAAAGTTGCTGACCGCGAGCAGAGCCAATCGATCGGCGAGTGCTCTCAGACGCTCGCGGCCGGTTTAACGTGACCAGGTTTAGCCCCAAAATAAACTCCAGCTTTTATGTATTTAAGCACGAATAATCTAATGTGACGCGCCGGTTTAAAAACTCGGGACGCTGTGCCGTAATGGGATTTCAGATCAGGGGTGATTCAGGTTACAATCGAGAAATTAGGGTTGTCAAAAGTGTGAAAAATCAGATGTTATTCGACACTAAAAATAGGACTGAACCAGGATTGAACCAGGACTAAAACAGGACTAAAACAGGAATGAAACAGGACTGAACCAGGACTAAAACAGGACTAAAACAGGACTAAAACAGGACTAAAACAGGACTAAAACAGGACTGAACCAGGACTAGAACAGGATTAAAACAGGACTGAAACAGGACTAAAACAGGACAAAAACAGGACTGAACCAGGACTAGAACAGGACTAAAACAGGACTAAAACAGGACTAAAACAGGACAAAAACAGGACTAAAACAGGACTGAACCAGGACTAGAACAGGACTAAAACAGGACTAAAACAGGACTAAAACAGGACTGAACCAGGACTAAAACAGGACTAAAACAGGACTAGAACAGGACTGAACCAGAGGACTAAAAAACACAGACTAAAACAGGACTAAAACAGAGGACTAAAACAAGGACTAAAACAGGACTACTAAAACAGAACTGAACCAGGACTACAAACAGGACTAAAAACAACAGGACTGAGGACTAAAACAGGACTAAAACAAACAGGACTAAACAGGACTAAAACAGGACTAAAACAGGACTAAAACAGGACTAAAACAGGACTTACAACAGGACTAAAACAGGACTGAACCAGGACTAGAACAGGACTACTACTACAGGACTAAAACAGGACTAAAACAGGACTAAAACAGGACTGAAACCAGGACTGAACCAGGACTAAACAGGAAACAGGACTAAAACAGGACTAAACAGGACTAACAGGACTAAAACAGGATTAAAACAGGACTAAAACAGGACTAAAACAAGACTAAAACAGGACTACAACAGGACTAAAACAGGACTACTAAAACAGGACTAAAACAGACTGAACCAGGACTAGAACAGGACTAAAACAGGACTACAACAGGAAACAGGACTGAACCAGGACTAAACAGGACTAAAACAGGACTAAAACAGGACTAAAACAGGACTGAACCAGGACTGACTAAAACAGGAACAGGACTGAACAGGACTAGAACAGGACTAAAACAGGACTAAAACAGGACTGAACCAGGACTGAACCAGATCTGACCAGACGGGAACAAGACTGGGACTGAGACCAGGACTTAGACCGGGACTGAGACCGGGACTTAGACCGGGACTTAGACCGGGACTTAGACCGGGACTTAGACCGGGACTTAGACCGGGACTTAGACCAGGACTTAGACCAGGACTTAGACCAGGACTTAGACCGGAAAGCTCAGATGTTTGGAAATAATCATAACAGTCTAATGATCATTTAACAGAACACTTTTTTTTTTTTTTTTTTCTTTTACTTTTTAGAGCGTCCGCACCGTTTTCAATGGCTTCAATAAACGAACGAAGCGCTACTTTCCTCCTCCGTCCCGTATCCTCCCGTTATAATTACACGTGCTCCATTAGCCCGTCGGTGTTTGTGGGTCCGATCTGCTCCGGTGAATAGGTCCAGCCACTTTCAGCCCACACACGGAGATAATGCACCGCTTATTTGCACGCTGGAAATTGCCCCTTATTAATATTTATAGTCGTTTTTTAATCTCCAATATGCATAATAAAGAAAGGCAGGTGGGTCATATAATTTAGTGATTATTTAACCGCGTTTTTTACTATATTCCTGATGTGGTTTAAATGGCCTTATCGCTCAGAGTGGAGAGGTTGTCAGTCAGGATTAAGCGCAAACGTCTCAATACACAAGAGGCGAAGAAAACACAAGTACAGTTTTGGGAAAGAGAGAGTGTGGATTAAAAAACAAAACGCAACACGATTTAAGCCTTTTTAATTTGGGATAATGAAGAAAGCCAATAAGAAATCGTATTATAAACAGAATGTGTTACTGAATATTGTATTTTGACAGTGTTGGGGAGTAACAGATTACATGTACCGGAGTTAAGTAATCAGAGTACAAATTATGAGTAATTGTATTCGGTTACAGTTACTGTTTCAGTGAGTGGTAATTGGATTACAGTTACTTTGTTGAAATAAATGGATTACACGGCGGGATTTTACTGTTTTTACATTTTGGGCTGTATCCCTTTTTTTTTTTTTTTCGGAATTCCACTCATTTCCGGACACTAAATCAGGTCTAAAACCAGGTCTAAACCAGGACTAAACCAGGACTAAAACCAGGTCTAAAACCAGGTCTAAACCAGGACTAAAACCAGGACTAAACTAGGACTAAAACCAGGTCTAAAACCAAGTCAAACTAGATCTAAACCAGGTCTAAACCAGGACTAAACCAGGTCTAAAACCAAGTCAAACTAGATCTAAACCAGGTCTAAAACCAGGACTAAAACCAGGTCTAAAACCAGGTCTAAACCAGGACTAAAACCAGGTCTAAAACCAGGTCAAAACTAGATCTAAACCAGGTCTAAACCAGGACTAAAACCAGGTCTAAAACCAAGTCAAACTAGATCTAAACCAGGTCTAAACCAAGTAAACAGGACTAAACCAGACTAAACCAGGTCTAAAACCAGGTCTAAAACCAGGTCTAAAACCAGGTCAAACTAGATCTAAACCAGGTCTAAACCAGGACTAAACCAGGTCTAAAACCAGTCTAAACCAGGACTAAAACCAGGTCTAAAACCAAGTCAAACTAGATCTAAAACCAGGTCTAAACCAGGACTAAACCAGGTCTAAACCAGGTAAACTAGATCTAAACCAGGTCTAAACCAGGACTAAACCAGGTCTAAAACCAGGTCTAAACCAGGACTAAACCAGGTCTAAAACCAGGTCTAAAACCAAGTCAAACTAGATCTAAACCATGACTAAACCAGGACTAAAACCAGGATTAAACCAGGTCAAACTAGATCTAAACCAGGTCTAAACCAGGACTAAACCAGGTCTAAAACCAGGTCTAAACCAGGTCTAAACCAGGACTAAAACAGGATTTAACAGGACTAAATCATGCTGCGCGGACCGTGTCTCCTCCTCTTTTATCAATAATATTTTTAATTTGGTTCAGTAAAGTCTGGGCTTCTTATTTTCTTTTAACAGACAAAACATCTTATGTGAAAATTTCCTCGTCTTTGTTTCTCTACAGCAAACCAAGTAATCCAAAGTATTCAGATTACATTACTCACTTTAAGTAATTTAATGGATTACGATACAAACTACATTTTGGTGTATGTAATCTGTAAACTGTAGGAGAATATATTTTAAAAGTCACCTTCCCAACACTGCATTTTGACTCGAAATAAGTCAGATTTACGCAGCGATTTTCTACTTTCAAGGCACTCAAAGCACTTTAAAGGTCTTATATTGCGCAAAATTGAGCTTTAAACTGTGTTATAATGTTCTGATCTCCTCAAAAATTCACCTTACACTGCAAATTTCTCTGATCTGGTCAAGATTTTAAAGCATACATCACGTTATTCATCCTGTTTTCAGATTTATTATCTACTTAACAGCTCTGAGACGGCTTAATTCTAGCCTAGAGGGAGTTTATTTTAAGATAATTTGTCAAGTAAAATGATTTTGCTGCGTGGACAGGATAATTTCACTACTTTTAAGTCATTTTCTGATAGATTTAAGAGTTTATATCTTCAATTTTGGCCCATCTTTTTCGTGGTGTGGAGCTGCGTTTTGTTTAATTCACACACGTTTGAGTAATACTTTATTATTAGTGTGTCTCTTTCTACATTTTGTTAAATAAAAAAGGTTAAAGGGATAATTTCCGGGCTGTATTTATGCGAATGATTCTATAAAGCAAGTATAAAACCAAATAAATCCGTGTATCATTCGTTCGTTTGTTTTTCAATATAAAACCAAAAATAAGAAAATGAAAAAAACAACTATTTTCTTCCATTATTTATCTCAAAAACCAAAATGAAAAAACAGATAATGATTCGATTTTGTGTTTAAATGAATCATGGAAAAAAACGGATAACGGCCGCGTCGAGTTTTTGTGACTTAAACTGCGATGCCGGACTGAACCAGGACTAAAACAGGACTGAACCAGGACTAAAACAGGACTAAAACAGGACTGAACCAGGACTAAAACAGGACTGAACCAGGACTAAAACAGGACTGAACCAGGACTTAAAACAGGACTAAAACAACACAGGACTAAACAGGACTAAAACAGGACTAAAACAGGAAACAGGACTAAAACAGGACTAAACAGGACTAAACCAGGACTAAAACAGGACTAAAACAGGACTAAACCAGGACAAAAACAGGACTGAAACCAGGACTAAAACAGGACTAAAACAGGACTGAACCAGGACTAAAACAGGACTGAACCAGGACTAAAACAGGACTGAACCAGGACTAACAGGACTAAACAGGACTAAACCAGGACTGAACCAGGACTAAAACAGGACTAAAACAGGACTGAACAGGACTAAAACAGGACTAAAACAGGACTAAACCAGGACTAAAACAGGACTGAACCAGGACTAAAACAGGACTGAACCAGGACTAAAACAGGACTGAACCAGGACTAAAACAGGACTAAAACAGGACTAAACCAGGACTAAAACAGGACTGAACCAGACTAAAACAGGACTAAAACAGGAAACCAGGACTAAAACAGGACTGAACCAGGACTAAAACAGGACTAAAACAGGACTGAACCAGGACTAAAACAGGACTGAACCAGGACTAAAACAGGAAAACAGGACTGAACAGGACTAACAGACTAAAACAGGACTAAAACAGGACTAAAACAGACTGAACCAGGACTAAAACAAAAACAGGACTGAACCAGGACTAAAACAGGACTGAACAAAAACAGGACTAAAACAGGACTGAACAGGACTAAACAGGACTAAAACAGGACTAAAACAGGACTGAAACAGGACTAAAACAGGACTAAAACAGGACTAACAGGACTAAAACAGGACTAAAACAGGACTGAACAGGACTAAACCAGGACTAAAACAGGACTGAACAGGATAAAACAGGACTGAACCAGGACTAAAACAGGACTGAACCAGGACTAAAACAGGACTGAAACAGACTAAAACAGACTGAAAAACAGGACTAAACAGAAACAGACTAAAACAGGACTAAACCAGGACTAAAACAGGACTAAACCAGGACTAAAACAGGACTGAAACCAGGACTAAAACAGGACTGAACCAGGACTAAAACAGGACTGAACCAGGACTAAAACAGGACTGAACCAGGACTAAAACAGACTGAACCAGGACTAAAACAGACTGAACCAGGACTAAAACAGGACTGAACCAGGACTAAAACAGGACTAAAACAGGACTAAACCAGGACTAAAACAGGACTGAACCAGGACTAAAACAGGACTGAACCAGGACTAAAACAGGACTGAAACAGGACTAAACCAGGACTAAAACAGGACTAAACCAGGACTAAAACAGGACTGAACCAGGACTAAAACAGGACTGACCAGGAAAACAGGACTGAACCAGGACTAAACAGGACTGAACCAGGACTAAAACAGGACTGAACCAGGACTAAAACAGGACTGAAACAGGACTAAAACAGGCCTAAACCAGGACTAAAACAGGACTGAACCAGGACTAAAACAGGACTAAAACAGGACTAAAACAGGACTGAACCAGATCTGGGACTGAGACCAGGACTTAGACTGGGACCAGACAGAACAAAGGTTAAAGGGAATCATTTCAGGGCTGTATTTATGCAAATGATTCTATTACATCACAAGGTGGAACAGAGTGTTTTCAGTTTCCCAGAAAAACTCCGCCTAAATCTGCAGGTTTGTGTGTTAAAACATGTGTGAATGAAACAAAACACAACCCCAGGTCTGTTTGTGATGAGGAAATATTATAACATGGATCAGAAAATAGCGTAATATGAGCCCAAAGACACAACGGCGGTATTTATTTGAGGGAGCTGGAATCGTGCCGCCAACCTGACCGCTCCTCTTTCATTTTCAACATTAATACTTTATTCATGTTACCGTGTGGGCTTATATCTGTGTAAGCATCGATACCTGCTCAAATGAGTTTCGATACTAGTTTTAGTATCTGATTTTCAATACTTTTGACAACCCTAAAGCCAAATAATATAGACCAAAAAATAACAAAATCAGTCCTTATTAAAAACCTGCTCGGAAACCACCAAACCGTGTCTTTATTTTATGATGTTACTAATCCTTTTCCACGCAGAGAAGCAACCTGATTGAACAGAATTAGCTTTATAAACACCTCATCTCTTTTATTTCTTTAAGTGTAAACCCCGCCCACAGATGAGAAAGGCCAACAGGAAACGGCTTCTGTCCTCGTCACTCACACACGATCGATTCATCTTGGATCTTTGTTGTGAAATTTATCACTGCAAATTTAAACTCTGAAATCTGAATTTGAGGGCTTGGAAATGTATGTGTGTGATTTTTTTTTTTAACTGAAAGATACTGAAAAAGCATACTTAAAATTTCAGGAACTAAAATTTAAAAAAATCCAGCGGTATTTAAAATTCTAAATCTAATGGAACAAACTTTCTTATATGATATTACTAATCTTTTTCCATTTACAGGGTTCACTGAAAAAAATTCAAAAAAATTCCCTGACTTTTTCATGACCTAAAGTGAATTTTCTATGACTTTACGGCTTTGAGCTCTAGAGCTAAATATGAAATGTTAACCCTTTCCACTCACCTTATGGTTTGGTTTTATAGTTTTTTAACATTCAAAATCCTGTCAGTGCATTTATTGTCGTCTCTTTTCAACAAAAGGTGCAGACGTTCAGAAATAATCAAAATAGCCTAATGATAACTTAATATAACACTGTATTTGCTTGAAAGAGATACTAAAATTCCATGACTTTTCCAAAACTTTCATGGAATTTACCAGTTTCCATGACTTTTCTAGGATTTCCATGATTGTGGATTTATTATTCCATTTATTTACCGTATTTTCCGGGCTATTAGGCGCTCTGGATTATAAGTCATTAAATGGTCTATTTTCAAACTTTTTTCACAATTAAACTGCACTGGACTTTAAATGAAACACAACAGTGTGATGGGTGAGTGGTTTTGTTTGTTTGTTCGTTCACGGTGACTCTGGGCTTTGTTCAGTTGTGGCGTGTAGGGAGGTGCTGTCTGGGACCAACTGGATTGTCGGCGTGTTCGCAGTGACTCGGTTGTTCAGTCGTGTCTAGAAGTGGCACGTTGCGCTCGTTTTTTTCGGTTCGTTCCTCCGTTCCGTTCCTCGTCGGCGTGGAGTGATGAGTGTGTCTGTGGGTGTGGGTGGTGCGGCTTGGTAGTTTACTGAAGTCGTGCTGGGACACCCGAGTGGATTCGTGTATAGGCGAGTTTAATTGTTGACAAAAGCGCGCGTTGCATGCTGGGAATTATTTTGGTCGGCGGCAAGAAACACTAATTCAACATGACGGACGGAGCGAGAAAGCACGTAAAGGGTATTGATCCCGGTTATTTATCCACTCTAACGGCAGAGGACCCAAGACCATTTGACCAGAAATTGGTCATAAGCATCGATGGAGCCAAATCACCCTTTTCAACCCCGACAAAACCTGGACCAAACCAAATTTCTGGTCAGAATCGCCAACTACCTGGACAAATATTCACTTGGGCGATATCCACAATGACTTGGTGGAAACTCCTGGGCCATTCACAGCAGAAAAGATGAAAACCTCCAAGAGTCTCGATGTGTTGTTGAACTTGTTGGAGTCCACGGTTTGTTAGGATCTTCTACGTTTGCTCTGCGGATGTTTGAAAGCCGTTTAATTCACCGTTAGCGGTTCTTTTCACTCAGAATACGAAAAAGACATTTTCCTTCTTCCGTGCTTCTATTTGTGCATCCGATAATGCAGCAGGAATTTACCATTATCGGGGAGAAATACGCGAGGTTACGCACTGTGTTTGACGCTACCGTGTTTCTTGCCTCTGAACAAAATATTTCCCAGCATGCAACGCGGGACGTCAGCTGAAACTCGCCTATAGAGCACTCTGGATTGTGGGGCGCACAGTCGTTTTTTGATGGGGTTGGAGGTTTAAGAGCGCGCCCTATAGTCCGTAAATACGATATGTCAATCCACTAATGTTTACGTCAAGAGCGGGAATAGAACCACTCACTTTCGGATCAGAGAATGAGCTCTCAAAAATCCTCGCAGCCTTTGTGATTTTCTAATTGCGATTTCGATTACGATTAATCTTGCAGCCCTATTATGAACGTTCCACATCCATCCATTCTCTCAGACAAACAGCACTTTTTTTTTTTAACCGTTCTATAATTGTGTTTTTCTTCTCTCTTGCCTCTCTCTTTGCCTCCTTCTGATCAATTATCCAGTCTGGCTGCACATTGACTAAACCTCTCCTACATCCACTATAGCGGCAACGCGGCGACTATTAACTACGACATGCACCTTTATAATGAGGACTCAAAAAATCACTCCAAAGCACTGTTTCAAAGCCGCAACAGTGCACCGCTTTTACTCCCCTGACATCATCTGCTGTCTGCGTTTCCTGTTTTAGCATAAGCATGAAAAGTGATCTGATTTGTATACATATCCCCATTTAAATAGGAGAGAAGATTAGAGGAAGCATCAATCTTGGCGAGGCTCTGGGGAACGCCTGCAAAAAGGTTACTAAATTTATCACGCTGCCTCCTGGTTGCCTGAGATTTGAATATGGGGGAGACGGGGGAGTCCGGATGACCGTCCTACGTGGCAAACCGCGCCATGCCCAATGCACAGAGAACATTAATTACGCTGGATGCGCCGCTATCACTGCTCGCCTTGGCATGTCGGCGGCGCAGGCACACACGCATATACATATAAAGTTATACAGAGGAAGGAAGGAAGGAAGGAGTGTGAAGCAAAGTGCGGCTAGAAGATACAGCGGTTATTTTAATCTCATTTATTAAAGCCGCACCGTGAAACTTTCTACGCAAAGAAACAGACAAAACTGCACTGGAAAATATCGAAAAACATGCGCCTTTATTCAGAGCGGGTTTGCATTTCCACAAACCTGACTCTTATTTAGCCTAGAGAGGGACCTTCTCCATGAAAATGTTTAATTGTTTTTAATTTTCAACAATAGGGCTTTAAACATACGAATCTATCTCCATGGAGAATCCCCCCAGTGTATGACTTTAAAGTTCTTTCCATGTTGGGCTCTCGCAATAACCGCAAAAATGAATTACCGCGGTACTAAGAGGCCCACCGCAGTGGATGTTGGGCCACCACGATCACCGCACATGATCAACGTGATCCGACCCAGCCCGGACCCGTTAACATTCCTAACCCAGTTAACAGGACTCACCCAGGACTAACCCAGGACTAACCCAGGACTAACCCAGGACTAACCCAGGACAAACTCTGGACTAAGATGCGCGTGTAGACCGTTTGGTGATCATGTGAAAGGATCTCTGTAGAGCTCCACGCCGCACGGAGGTAAGTGCGGCCGTCACCCAATCACGCGTTGCGGACACCTGCTCTGCGTGCTCGTGTTCAGGGTTCTCTCTCTCTTAAGTCCGTGGGTACCCGACCCGGTCCAGGACTCTGACCCGAGCTGCCACAGTGAGAGCTGGAGAGATGCAGCGACACTTGTTCCACTTCTCCCACACTACACACACTATATCCACAAAACAACCAAAGTACATCTGCACAACAAGCGCATCATCAGAGAGTTTTCAGAGCCACTGGAAATATTATAACTCCAGGAGATGTGGGGTGGAGGAGGGGGTGTGATATCACCGCATACCGCGCTGTTGAGCCGCTATACCGCACCGCAGGAGAAATTCCCTAACCACGACAGCCATATTCCCATGGAATCATATCAGGAGTCTTGTCACCTCCACAAAGTCGCATGGTGTTGCTTTAAAAACAAATAAATCTGATTTGATTTCATGAACATAAAAATAAAATGAGTGACATTTAACTGCGCTTGACACGCGTCTATCACTTTAATGTAAAAGGTGTGTGGCCTTTTGTGTGTGTGTGGTCTGAAAAGAGCGTGAAACGATGGATCGTGCCTCCAGTCTCCCCTGTGTCAGACTTCACCTGTTCCAGAGCAGGTGCCGGCGACAGGGACAGGGGCAGGGAGCAGATCTTACCTGTTTTTCACACTGGCCGTAGTCCGGGCCCTGGTCTGGCTGGAAAACGCAGATATCTCCATTATTCTTGGCCATTTCAATGAGCGCCATGGCCGTCCTCACGGTGGCGTTACGAGCGTGGACAAACACCATCACCTGAAACAGAGCGAAAACGGTAAACATGATGCATTATGTTAGTTAGAAATTTAAGTTAATGTGACACGCTTTGTGTGGTTGTATTTTATTGTACAACCACAAAAAGTTGTTGTTGTTGAACTTACACAAAAAAATCAACACTTCATCCAGTTAATTTGGACTCTTTTCACTTTTCCAAAAGGGAAATCCAAGAATGCTGAATCTAATCACGTACATTAATGGTAAAATCCATCATAACAAAAAGACTCTGCTGATTTCTATCTCTCATTTCTAACACTACAGGCCTCAGAATGTGTTGCAGACCTCGGCTTCAGCTCTGTCCAGTTTTTCCCGTCTCCCTGAGTCCTAGAAGTGCTTTGACATATTCATTTCACCTGGGAGGATCTGATGGATGAATTTTCTTTATGAATTTCCCGGCAGTCTCCTTTTGGGGAAGCTGCAGCCAGGGAGAAGTTTAATAAGGCGCGTATGCCGTACAATGCCTCCAGAGCGCTCTGTGGTGCTGATAAAACCACCTTCAATAAATAACAGAAGCTGCAGCGGTCTTTCCTCCGACCACGAACACACAGATGTTTGCTCCACACATACGGACGCCTTTAATCCTATATTTCAATACCTCCAAGAGCAACGAAAACCGCAACATCAAAACAACCGCTGCCCACCGCGGCTGTTCATTTGCAACATGATGGAACAGGCTGTGCTCACGTGATATTACAACACGCTAGATTGTCCATAGTTTCAACTGGAGCTGGAGGCCAAGGTGTTACGGTGGGGTTTTCTGTTTAACTGTCAAAATGCACATTTAGTCCCGGTTCATATCTCTGTAATTACTGGGCCCATCCACGTGAAACTAAAACGGGCACAAAGTTCAATGTCTCCTCTGCCAGTATAAATAAACTAGAGTGAAATGATTTTCTTTCAATAGCTTCAGAAATTGGTGCAATCTTTCAACCCCCAAAGACATTATTCACGTCAGATGAAAGGACTTTAAACCATAAGATTAATATGACAATTTTGTGGAGCCAATATTGGTAAAAAAAATCTTGGGTAAATGCTGTTTTCTTTGTGCTACAAAATCCCTACAGAGTTTTAAAAAATTTGATAAAATAAAATAATAATAATAAAAAAAATAATATATATAATAATAAAATAATAATAATAATAATAATAATAATAATAAATAATAATACAATTTAATTCACATATCTTCTAAGGTAAAAAATAAATAAATCTGGGCACCAAACTAATGTCGAATAAACTAAACTAAATTAAACTGTATTCAATATTTTACCAATTGAAAACATGTCCTCATTTCCGAATGCTCAGAGAAGCAGTGTTGAGAAAGTTACTTTTAAAATGTATTCCCCTACAGATTACAGATTACATACACCAAAAGTAGTTTGTAAAAAAGTAGTTTGTAATGGAATCCATTAAGTTACTTAAAGTGAGTAACATAATTTGATTACTTTGGATTACTTGGTTTGCTGTAGAGAAGCAAAGACGAGGAAATCGTAACATAAGATGTTTTGTTTGCTAAAAGAAAATAAAAAGTCCAGACTTTACTGAACCGTATTAAAAATATTATTGATAGAAGACGAGGATACACATCCACGCAGCAGGATTTAGTCCTGTTAAATCCTGTTTTAGTCCTGGTTAAGTCCTGGTTCACCTGGTTTAGTCCTAGACCTGGTTTAGTCCTGGTTTAGACCTGGTTTTTAGACCTGGTTTAGACCTGGTTTAGACCTGGTTTAGACCTGGTTTTAGTCCTGGTTTAGACCTGGTTTAGACCTTTTGAAACTATACTTTATAAACTACACCTTTGTTTCAAACGAGTTGGAGCTCCCTCTGCCATGTGCTCAAAGTGAACACAGTTTGAGCGTGGAATGAGTCTTGCGTTTGATCTGTGATGAAACTAAACAGGCAAAACAGTATGTATTATTGTAAACAGACCCACAGAGAGAAAGTTCAGTGCAGAGCTCTGAGGTTCTTCTTAGGCAGGCACAAAAAGGCACCTAAACTTGCACTTGTATGGAGATTTGGGCTGGGAACCACGTGAAGGGAGACACATTTGTGATATGGTGAGATTATGGAACAGGTTGTTTAATATACCAGACATAAGGAGTCTGTTACATAAATCATCCTGGAGTAGAGAGATTGAGAAAATTTTTGAGAATACAGATGTTCAGTTTATTTATAGAAATACAGGGTTTGACTACCTCAAATTTAAGACTTTTTAAAGAGCTTTTTAAGACCACTTTAATGAAAATTAAGCTCAACATCACACCTGCACTTCCTCATGATCCATCCAGCATCTTCCTCCACTCTACTGATTGTTTACTCTTTGCAGTCGGCGCCAGAAACCCAAGTATTGTTTACTCCAAATTAGATGTTCATCCACGTTACATGATTTCACATTGTTGTTGTTTTTTTCCTCCATTTAACATTACACTGCAGCCTGGTTGAGTTTACAAAAAAAAAATAGACTAATGAACTTTAACCTGTTACCACCCACCTCATTTTGCGTGTGCACAATAGCACTACATACCCCAATGCCATAGCTTATTAAAAGAAAACCTTAGAACCCACATGCTTGTGTGAGGCACCATTTTAAAGCTTAGGCCTTCTAGTTTCTGTAGATATGTACATGAAGACTGTGAGTGCTGCCTAACCTACAGTACAGTCAATTAAAATTGAAAAAAAAATTGTATTTTTTTTGCTTCGAAAAAAAAAAAAGAAAAAAAATAAAGGCCTTAGCTTGGTCATACTTCATGCTAGGCATTTGTGACTCACTACACTCATTGTTCAAGTTGTTGGCAACAACTGTGTAGAATTTCAGATCTCTAGGACAAAGGGTTTTGATGCTGTGAGCCTTTGTGTAAACAAAATGACAATTCGGCACAAGATTGCCAAATTTGTGCCAAAATAATAATAATAATATAATAATAATAATTGTTATTATTATAATACTAATTCTTCTGAGCTTTAGGCATGTTTTCTCAAGAAAAAAAACTAAAAGTAGCCAAAATTGTCTTCCAAGTGGAAGATCTGCCTTCTATAGCACCGCCCGCACTGCTCCCTGTCTCCCTCGCTCTTACGCTTATAAACACAGGGTCTGTTTCAAATACTATCTGAATGTCCCACCCACCGTTTGAAAGCTCTGGTGATAGGCTAAAACAATATGTCAATCACTTTCTGGAAGATCCAATGACTGAAGAGATTTCCCGTAAACAAACTGATGACGCGTGCGTAAAGCCAGGAAGTACGTGAGTGCGTTAGCTTCTTCAGCGGCTTGTCCCACCTAAACCCCGCCACCGACAACAGCGGGGAGGGTCTCATTTTGAAGCTAAGAGTGTGAGGAAAACAAGCGCACCCAATAGTGCTAACAAACCTGCTAGAAACGCAGTGGAGGGAGGGAGAGAAGAGAAACTTTTTTTCATATCATTGTATCCATCGATTCATACGGACGAGGGTTTTTTGGATTATTTCCCCACATGGAATTATTTTATGGAAAAAAACAACTTGATATTCTTTTTCTGTGGATTATTACGGACTTATTGAGTACAACTTTTCATGGATTGAACGCGTTTTGGACCGACAGAACCGGCTCAAAGGTAAGAAACGTGTATTTTATTCTTTGATTATGATGTGAATTTTTAAGTTATAGCGTTTTGGGCTCGTTGTACGGCATAAAATGAATGATATGGTTGTTTTATTGAGAAATTAAGCTTTCAAACGATGTATGGCATGCCAGTAGTGAAAACAATAATGAAGGTGAAAATACAGAGTGAAATTTTTTTGGGGGAAAATCGCCCGCCGGCGGGCGGGTGGATGGTAAGTGGTTTTAAGAGCTTTGTGAAAAAAATAAGGACAACAAAATTTAAAACTTTTTAAGACCTTAATTTAGGAACATGAAATTTAAGACCTTTTTAAGATCATTAAGACCCCGCGGCTGCCCTGAAATAAGTTCATCTGTAGAGTCAGACAAAGTAGGAAAATTTACTTTGACAATTATAAACAGAAGTGGCACAAGGAAATTGTCACGTGAACCAAAATTAAGAACATATATTTTAATTAAATGTTTTGATCCTGAGGCTTATGTCACTCTGAACTTGAGCAGAGGTCTGAGGTCAGTATGTGCCCGGCTGAGGTGTGGGACTCTGATTCTGGCTCTGGAGACGGGACACTTCCTCTCAGTCCCAGAGGAGGAGCAGCTCATGTGCTCTGTGCGATTTAAAGGACATTGAAAATGAAATGCATTTTCTGTTTTACTGTCCTTTGTATCATGACCTGTCCTGTCAGTTGTTGTCTAATGTCTCTTACTGTTGGTTTGCTGTGTCTGATGAGGAGAGACTGGAGTATTTGTTTAAATGTAATGTTTTCAAGTCGGCTCAGTTTGTGTTAAAAGCCTGGGTTTTGTGTCTTATAAGCCCATGTGAGTTGGGCACCAAACTAATGTCGAATAAACTAAACTAAATTAAACTGTATTCAATATTTTACCAATTGAAAACATGTCCTCATTTCCGAATGCTCAGAGAAGCAGTGTTGAGAAAGTTACTTTTAAAATGTATTCCCCTACAGATTACAGATTACATACACCAAAAAGTAGTTTGTAACGGAATCCATTAAGTTACTTAAAGTGAGTAACATAATCTGAATACTTTGGATTACTTGATTTGCTGTAGAGAAGCAAAGACGAGGAAATCTTCACATAAGATGTTTTGTTTGCTAAAAGAAAATAAAAAGCCCAGACTTTACTGAACCGTATTAAAAATATTATTGATAGAAGACGAGGAGACACGTCCACGCAGCATCGTTTAGTGCTGTTAAATCCTGTTTTAGTCCTGGTTAAGTCCTGGTTCATTGCTGGTTTAGTCCTGGTTTAGACCTGGTTTTAGACCTGGTTTCAGACCTGGTTTCAGACCTGGTTTAGACCTGGTTTTAAACCTGTTTTTAGACCTGGTTTAGACCTGGTTTTAGACCTGGTTTCAGACCTGGTTTAGACCTGGTTTAGACCTGTTTTTAGACCTGTTTTTAGACCTGGTTTAGACCTGGTTTAAGACCTGTTTTTAGACCTGGTTTAGACCTGGTTTTAGTCCTGGTTTAGACCTGGTTTAGACCTGGTTTTAGTCCTGGTTTAGACCTGGTTTAGACCTGGTTTTAGACCTGGTTTAGACCTGGTTTAGAGCTGGTTTAGATCTGGTTTGAATCTAGTTTAGACCTGGTTTTAGACCTGGTTTAGACCTGGTTTAGACCTGGTTTAGACCTGGTTTAGACCTGGTTTAGATCTGGTTTGAATCTAGTTTAGACCTGGTTTTAGTCCTGGTTTAGACCTGGTTTAGACCTGGTTTTAGACCTGTTTTTAGACCTGGTTTAGACCTGGTTTAGACCTGGTTTTAGTCCTGGTTTAGACCTGGTTTAGACCTGGTTTTAGTCCTGGTTTAGTCCTGGTTTAGTCCTGGTTTAGACCTGGTTTAGACCTGGTTTAGATCTGGTTTAAATCTTGTTTAGACCTGGTTTTAGTCCTGGTTTTAGACCTGGTTTTAGACCTGGTTTAAGACCTGGTTTAGACCTGGTTTTAATCCTGGTTTAGACCTGGTTTAGTTTCTGGCAATGATTGGAATTACCGAAGAAAAGAACAAAAAACAAAAGAAAAGGGGGATATAGCCCAAAATGTGAAAACAGGAAAATCCCTCTGTGTAATCCATTTATTTCAACAAAGTAACTGTAATCCAATTACACTGAAACAGTAACTGTAACCGAATACAGTTACTCCTAATTTGTACTCTGATTACGTGTAACATGTAATCTGTTACTCCCCAACACTGCAGAGAAACAAATGGAGTAATGAAACAAGCAGGAATTAGGCAAAAATATAACTCCATGTCTGTATTTGATGACTTCTACCATGGTTAAAATCTTTAAAAAGGTCATTTTGCTGAACATGTCTCCTTCAAGGCTTCTCTTTTACACAATGCTGTACACGATAGCGCTCACGTGGTAAGATAATGCTCGCAGGATCACAACAGCTCTCAGCGGGAAGCAGATGGGAGCTAAACGCTAAACTCCAGATCCACAGTTCCTTTTCCCGGCGGACATTTTGGAGGCTGACGGAGCAGGAGAAACGCCAAGTGGAAGAGCGAAACTGATAAGGACTTTAGAGACTTCCACGTAGCACACATTCAACACGAAATCTGCACCAAATATTTTCTATTCATGAAAAAGTTCTGAGGAATGTTTTCAAAAGGGAATTCAACTTCACACTTCCTCCTCAATAACTTTCCCACATTTTTTAGAGATAACATGGTAATATGGACATGGGTTTGGTCTTGATGAAAGAATATGTTTTTGATTAGACTTTCTACAATTTAAAAATACACATTACTGGTTTAGTTGGTAAATTGTCCCCAAAAAACAACAAAAAAATAGATATACAAGTATATTCATGTTTATAGATTGAGACGCAAGTAGTTTTCATTCCACATAAACATACTGTATCTACCGTATTTTTTGGATTATAAGGCGCACTTTTTTTCATGGTTTGGGTGTTTCCTGCGACCGGTGCGACTTAGATATTAAAATTTTCACACTGACAGCCTCGAGAGGGCGCTCTATTCTTGTGTGTCAGTATCTAGTACGACTATTACTCCTGTACCACTGTCACTTCACCCTCTACTGCGCATGTGTCCTGCAGAAAGAGCCACTGTCTTGCTGCAAGTCGTGAAATATTCAGCCGAAAACGGTAATCCAGCAGCAGAAAGAAAGTTTGGAGTGAGTGAGAAACTTGTGAGGGACTGGGTTTAGTTTAATTTCAAACATTACTTTTATCAACACAGACATTTACATGGACAGTCTGGTGTAATAACAGATTTGCCTTGTTTTAGTATTGATTTATATCTGATTTTCGATACTTTTACCACCCTAACCCTATGTAATTACCGTATTTTTCAGACTATACATTCTACTTATACTCCAGTGCAACTCATATATTAAAATCTTCACACTGACAGCCGCGAGAGGGCGCATGTCTCCTGTGAGGGACTGGCGGAAAGCAGGGATGGAGAACACAGCTTCACGGCAACCGAGAGGATGAACCATGAAACTTTCCTGGAAGTCACTGGATGGACAAAGCCTGGACTTCAGTGACACTGAAACCATCCTGTCGGGATTCAGAAAGACTCGAATAATTCTAACTGGAACTGATGCTGAGTCTGACGACAGACACACAGAAGAGGAAGTGAAGCTCTGTTTACCTCTGGAGGTCGCGGAGTTGCTCAGAAGTGACACCGAGGATGAAGAATTGAATGGATTTAGTGATTTGGAGTAGGGATGGGCATGATTAATCGATTAATCGATAATTGATCATTAAGAATTTCATCGATTACGTTCATTTTAATCGACAAACCGAATGTAGGTTGCTGTGCGTAGCGTGACCACACAGGGGTCTGTACATGTACTTCTCTGCACTCAGAAGGAGCGAGTCACAAACATTCGGTCAGTCTGCAACGCAAATGCGTATTTAATGATGATTTGTACAAGAAATTCCACGCTTTCCGTTGCGTTCGGGACAAGTGTGAGTCCATGTGCACAGTGAACAAAGCAGCACATATGTTTCAGTGTCCAGTGGGAAAAAGTTTTGCCAGGTGAGAGTCGCGCAATGTCGATGACGAGGCCCCACCTCCCTCCCCCCGTACGGTGTCCTGGTTTTGACAAACGCAAATATGGTCACACTAACCTGTATTCCACTGAGTCATGTCTTTTAATCCAACAGAAATTGAACCGCATCAGTGACAGAAGAGCTGTAGTTTTATCTTCGCTTAGTTTCTGCAAATTAGCGATGCGGTTTTAAGTTTTGTTTCTGTGAGAGTTGAACAAAACTGAATTAAACACATTATAATGTCAAACGGGCTGATGTGGCTCTAGAGTCGTTATGTTTATATGTCGTAAAGTTGAATTTATTTATGCAGATTAGTAGTGCAGATAGTAATAATAATGATGATAATTTTAATATAAACACGTTAATGATTAATCGATAATCGATCGTTAATTCTTCCGACGATCGATTAAGAAAATTTCATCGAATGCCCGTCCCTAATTTGGAGTGAGATGGAGAGTTTGTTAAACTTGTTCTGTTCTGTTGTTTATGTTATAGTTTATCTGAAGAACTGTTTATATGTGACGTTAACAGTCTGTTGTTCTCTGTTTTATTGTTTTTACTAGAACTGGACTTTCAAGACGAAATGTTGGTTCCTGGTCTTTGATTTTATAAAATAAATTGCACATTTTTTGGCTGATGCGACTTATACCCTGCAGTGACTTATAGTCCGAAAAATACAGTGTTACTTTTGAGATCTGTAAAAGACTGAGAGTAATGGAGACAAGTGGATGTCGGACCCTCCACCAGAAAAGTTACAGAGTACAGCTTTAACAGATTTTTGAGAGTAACGGGACTCACCTGATGTCCTGCTCTGACTTGGTCCAAAACTTTGTTGTAACACACCTCCTCCATGTCATGAAGCTGCTGCACCTGCTCACACAAAACAATAAGAAACAAACAGCTAAAGGTTAAAAATATTGACAAAAAAGTATATATTGATTTTTATTTTAGAACCGTAAACACCAATAAACCGATCATGTTTTTTTTTTTATAAGAATTGTGTTAAAATGGGTTTCAATTTCCTGTCATGGGTGACATTTTGAGGACTTTCGGACATTAAAAACATAATATTTAGATTTTAATTGCTATGTGAATCACCCTGAAACCCAGAAATATCACTTTTGTTTGGGGCATTACCTTTGTCTTTATATTTCAATCAGATCTTTTTGCTGATTTTTTTTATTATTTTTCTCACATAATTTATTTATTTCAGTATATTATCATTATTTTAAATAGTTATAGTGTTACCTGGTAATTAAATGGTTTATGTGTAGATGAAATTTGTGTGAAAACGTGTTGAACCCTTTTGCTGACACACTAAATAATATGCGCTGTCCTAATTTCAATAAATAAATGAATATAAGAGAAAAAACATCATGGAGATAATACATGACAAGAGAAACTGTGCCACTTCTTAACAAACCCACAAACACAGAGATAAATCAAAAAGTGACCTTGTTGGTGCTTTTGATCCCCACAAAAGTCTGTCCGAGAGGCACGGGTCTGAAGCGTCCATCGAAGAAGAACAGTCCGATGTAAGGGTTCACGTGGAGGAAGGTGGCGACGTCCAGGTAATTAGGCAGAGTGGCAGAAAGGCCCAGGATACGGATCATACTCTGAGTCGACTCCACCTGCAGGACAACACAGAGAACTGCTTCATCAACAACAAATAAAGAGTGCGAAGGCAAATGACGTGGGACCAATACTTAGACTGCAAAGAACAAAAGGGCCCTGTCAAGCAGAAGTAAACAGCAAGGCCAAAAATTCAAGTTAATGCATCTGATATAAAAATGTATTCAACAGATGGTAAATGGTCACATTTTTCTATAGTGCTTTTCCACCTTCAAGGCATCAAAGCGCTTTACAACGAGGAACCACTCACCCATTCACACACACATTCACACACCAGTGTACACAGACACTAGGGGCAAGGTGGGTTAAGTGTCTTAACACAGCGACAGTAATTACATACACCAAAATGTAGGTTGTACCGTAATCCATTAAATTACTTAAGGTGAGTAACGTAATCTGAATACTTTGGATTACTTGATTTGCTGTAGAGAAGCAAAGACTAGGATATCTTAACATAAGATGTTTTGTCTGCTAAAAGAAAATAGAAAGTGCAGTCTTTCCATAGCCATATTAAAAATATTATTGATAAAGAAATGCTTTATCTATATGTGATCACTGCTGCCTTCAATTATGTCCACCCTACTGTTAGGTGTCATATTGTTTATTTAAAAAAAACAAAAAACATCACTTTCAGTACAAACATAAAGGCGCCAGCCCAGTAAAAATCTGTAATATTTTATGGCTTTTACTCAAAATGATGCAGAATCAGGTTATTAACAGTGCGGTGCATGGGAGGAGACACGGTCCACGCAGCACGCTTTAGTTAAATCCTGGTTTAGTTTCCAGCAATGAATGGAATTACCAAAATAAAAAAATAAAAAAAATTAAGAAATGGGATATAGCCCAAAATGTAAAAACAGGAAAATACCGCTGTGTAATCCATTTATTTCAACAAAGTAACTGCAATGTAATTACCACTCATTGAAACAGTAACTGTAACTGAATACAGTTACTCATAATTTGTACTCTGATTACGTAACTCCTGTACATGTAATCTGTTACTCCCAACACTGGTATCTAAACAGTATAACTAAAAGCTCAAAAAAGTAAATTCTGTGTTCATTAACCTAGATTATTGTGAATCGTTGTTTCAGTGTTACTCAGTCCAGTTTCAAACAGCACATCAGAGCAGTGCTGGTGTTATGTCGTCTTTATTTTGTCTTTGTAAACTTGAAGGCAAATCGATACGTTGTGCAACAGAAGACACAGAAACTCCAGAGCCGGTTTAGAGGAAGAGGGAGAGGAGGAGGAGGAGGAGGAGGAGGAGGGGTGTGTGAATGGATGAGTAGGGAAGGGGAGGATGAGGCGGAGGAGGGGAGGTCCTATCAGTGTACCTCCTGCTGAATTTGACAGTGAAGATTGGTAAGGCCCTTAATGTGATGCAGTACCTGTCAGCTCGCCACATCAAGATAAGACTCAGCCAATCCCGCTTCGCTGCTACGCTCCGCACTCGGCTGCAGGAGCAATGTGTTCTGTGGGGTTTTTCATCCGCCCGGGCAATACTTTGTACTTGTGTGCCGGAAAAAGGAATTACAATTACAAAAATACGGGAATAGAAGTAGTAATAAAAGTAGTAATGACGGTAATAGTATCAGTATGATGTTATTGTAGCTAATTATTAACAGTCAATAGTCAATATTCTATTAATAAAGTTGGCAAAAGTAGAAGTCACAGTAGGGTAAACATAAAGTAAAAGCAGAAGCAGCAGCAGTAGTAGTAGTAATTGTAGTAGTAGTAGTAGTAATGAGGGTAATAGTAGCAGCAGTATGTTACATTATTCTATTATCAATCAATAGTGAATATTCTGTTCAGTAAAGTTCGGAAAAGTAGTAGTAATTATCACAGTAGGAGAAGCATGAAGTAAAAGTAGCAGCAGCAGTAGTAGTAGTAGTATTAGTAGTAGTAGTAGATGTAGAAATAGTAGTAGTAGTGGTAGTACTGATAGTAATGAAAGTAATAGTAGTAGCAGCACATTATAATAGGCAATTATTATCAATCAACAGTCAATATTCTGTTAGTAAAGTCCGGAAAAATAGTAGTAATTGTCACAGTAGAGGTAGTGAACGCAGTAGTAGTAGTAGTAGTAGTAGTAGTAGTAGTAGTAGTAGTAGTAGTAGTAGTAGTAGTAGTAGTAGTAGTAGTAGTAGAAGTAGAAATAGTAGTAGTAGTAGTAGTAGTAGTAGTAGTAGTAGTAGTAGTAGTAGTAGTAGTAGTAGTAGTAGTAGTAGTAGTAGTAGTAGTAGTAGTAGTAGTAGTAATGACAGTAATAGTAGTAGCAGCACAGTTATAGTAGGTAATTATTATCAGTCAGTAGTCAATATTGCTGTTAGTAAAGTTCAGAAAAATAGTAGTACTTGTCACAGTAGGGAAAGTAAATGCAGCAATAGTAGCAGTAGTCATAGTAGTAGTAGTAGTAGTAGTAGTAGTAGTAATAGTAGTAATGACAGTAATAGAAGGAGCAGCATGTTATAATACGCTATTATCAGTTAATAGTCGATATTCTGTTAATAAAGTTGTCAAAAGTAGTAGTAATAGTCACAGCTGTAGCTTTGCTTCTCTACAGCAAACCAAGTAATCCAAAGTATTCAGATTACATTACTCACTTTAAGTAATTTGATGGATTACGTTACAAACTACATTTTGGGGTATGTAATCTGTAATCTGTAGGGGAATACATTTTAAAAGTCATCTTCCCAACACTGCATATAAGTGATAAGATATTTTGTCAGGTTCAACAATCACAAAAGCTATTCAAAAAGCAAAAACAAAACAAAACAAAAAAAGAGCACGCATGAGCCGTCTGTGTGGCATTATTAAATTTTATGACAACAAGACGTAACAGTGATTAATTAAAAGCTGAATTTCACCCCGAGGATAACGAGGTAACGAGCGAGAAGTGTAAAATTAATAGATCAGGTAATGGGAGGCAGAGGTGATGTGTTCTCTAAACCTGAGCCAGCCCGAGACAAAGAAGAGAGTCCGGGCTCAGTCTAATAAACCACACAGTAATACAGATGGTTTTCTAACATTTGCACTACAGAGATAAATAATGCAAAAACAGAAATTATGAACTGTCAGCATTAATGTCAAGGTCATAGAAAACATGTAGCCCACACTCTGAAAAAAGGATTTCATATACTGTGTAGCGACGGAACGATATATCGGTTGGCCAATATATTGGGTCGATTTTTGGACTTTAAAGGGCCCATCTCACGCAAAATAACTCTTTTCACATTGTATCTTCTGCACATAAACAAGCACAATTTGGGTTTTGGAACATCCATTACACAAAAGTTATGAAATCTTACTGATTTCTTGGAGACCGTCACAGACCAGGAACTATGAAAGTCCGACTATTGCTCATCCCCCCCGCCCGTCCTGAGAAACGCACAGGCTCCGCCCTCCAAACGTGACGTAGACTCTGAGTGAGCCGCCCTTCCTCCGCCATCTCAGGGAGGGAGGGGGAGACAGACGTGCGCCCTGATAGCGGTTAGGGATGAGACATGATTTTCGAATAGTCGAATATTCGTCATACGTTCGAATATTGAATAGTAATTTCGAATAAAGACGTTTCCTAACCAATATTTCATGTACAGCATTCGGCCAGAAGGTGGCGCTAACAGACTGTAAAACTCCCTGTAGGCGCGGTAGACTAGGCCATAGGGGCTGCTCCGGAATAACAGAAGAAGAAAACTTATCGTGCGGCATTAGCAATGCAGAAAGCAAGTAAAAGTTCCGTATGGTCATCATTTACTTTGTTAAATGACAAAGAGGTTTACTGTAAAATCTGTCAGGTGAAGCTAGCAAACCATAGATCAACCACTACCATGCAGAGCCATCTGAGAGCGAAACACGCCGAAACACGGGAACATGCGCAAACGAACTGACTCAGTACTGCTGGGACATATGCCCACCGCTCCACACTGACCCGATGACATGGTGGAAAAGAAACAAACAGAAATACCCCCGATTGGCAAAGTTAGCGAGCGCTTTCTTAGGTGTACCTGCGACGTCCGTGCCATCGGAGCGAGTCTCTGCAGCGGGCAGTTCAATGAAAGTAGTGCAGTGGGCTACAGTATGTGCTTGGTCATGCGTTTTTAAAATTGACATAGCCTTGAATATAATTTCATATTGTTTCATATGTGGGTTGCTTAATTAAGATGTTCATTTCTGATTTGGAAGGTTGTTGTTTGATTAAACCTTTTGCGCTTAAATACTCCATCTGTCATCTCATATATGCATGTGTGCGTGTGCGATTTTCGAATAATAATTGAACAGCTGTAATTGATTTTCGGATAGTGTTTTTGCCAAATATTCACATCCCTAATAGCGGTAGGAATAAACTTTTATTCATCATGGAGATACAGCGCGTTCAGACCAAGCCCCCAGGTTCCAAAATGGCCGCCCATTCAAGTCAATGGGCTGAGCTCAATGGCGCATGATCCAAGATTAGCCTAGCCCGGCTAGGTACTTCCGGTGGCTGTGGGCCGACCGAGCATGTGCAGTAGTGCTCTTTTCTCCCACGGGCACACGCGAATGCACGCGACCACACGCACGGAGCGCGGGCTCGTGTATCACGTGATCGCTTTGACCAATCAGAGCGAGAGGAACGAAAGCGGAGCAGAGCGGAGCTGGAGCTAACGAATATAAAGCGTTTTTTTAAGACAACTGAAGGATTTTGAGCGAGAAAAAGTTTATGATCTAAAAATAGGTAAAAATCGCCACAAAATCCGACATTTTTGAAAGTTGTAGGTGCCCTGTCAGCCGAACACGAGCAGTTTGTGATTACATTGCCTCTATGAGAAAAATCTTCTCTCGGCCCAGGGGATTTTTTCGACTGTAGTACCACTGAGTGGCCACTACGTCAACTCGAGGTAGCTACAAGCAGCAATACTGTATCCAGTTATTTTAATAGATCCATGGTTCAGCCGCATGTGTTGGACCCGGAATCGGACGAGGACTTTGAGGTGCACGAAGCTCAAGCACTGAACATTACTGATTGGTAAAGTATTAATAAACACTAGTAAATAAACTTATTATATCGCGTTCACTGCAGTGTAGAACAATGAGCTTATGCTGTCGCTTTTGTTTAGGTGTTCATGTGGGGTGCGAAGCGCTTTCTGCTCCGTGTATCTGCCGCTTCATCGTTGTAGCATGTTTAGTTCTTTGTCACGTGGGAGGGTGGCAGAAATACGCTGCAATTTGTTAAAAAAAAGGCTGAATCAATCTAAAAACCACTTCGACAACATATACAAGGCCCACACATCACTCTTAGAAGGTAGAAAGCTCTGAAAAGTTGATTTTGCATGAGATGGGGCCTTTAAAACCTAACCTCTATTGGCTTTAAATCTCCAGCACAGGGCAATATTTTTTGCTTTGGATGAGGTGCAGCCTAAAAATACCTCTAAGAGAGACTTTTGACAATACGATATCACAATATTTCGGTTATTGTTACATTCCTAATATCAACCCATTCCTGATATATGAGCACATCCTGCATGTTTAAACTTCACATCTGGCCTATTGCTTGTTTTTATTTAATCACGTTTTACTTAAGAACAACATGGGGTCAGAGTAGCTCATATCCTGCTGCTGTAATAGTCGTGGAGTAATCAAAGTGACCATAAACAGTGAGAATATTATTGCCTTTTTATGACTAAAACAACCACAGTTGAGCCGTGCGTGGCCCTGGTCATAAAACAGGGCTTTATGCAGCAGCAACAGCTAAAGCGCCTCTTAAATGCCAACGCAGACACACGGAAGAGCTGGTGATAAAGGTTAAAGAGGCACTGCAAAAAACAACACCTACAAATACTTAAATACTTGAACTGATACTTCACAGGGGATGTCGTCAACATTCAATGGGGGTGTGATGCTAACTGAGGCACTGCTCTATCTGCAGCTCTGTTACTCAATTTGGACTTTAATCTGAGCTTTAATTTGATCAACTACACTACAGGTGAGCTGATGTGTGCTCTTAAAAATAACAATTCTAAAATAGCTCACATTGACCACAGTTTTTCTGTTACCGTATTTTCCAGAGTATAAGTCGCACCAGCAAAAATGCGCAATGAAGAAGAAAAAAACATAAATAAGTCACACCGGACTATAAGTCGCACTTTTTGGGGAAATGTATTTTATAAAATCAGAGACCAGGAACCAGCATTTCATCTTGAAAGTTCAAGTTCTAGTAATAACAACAGAACAGAAAACAACAGGCTGAACAGGAGTTAATATGTTAAGGTCATATATGAACAGTTCTTCAGATAATTAAAGCATAAACAACAGAACATAAGTTTACCAAACTCGTGATCTCACTCCAAATCACTAAATCCGTTCAATTCTTCATCCTCGGTGTCATTACTGTGCGACCTCCAGAGATAAACCATAGATCCATGATGTAAACAGAGCTCCCCTTCCTCTTCTGTGTCGCTGTCATCAGACTCAGCATCAGTTCCAGTCAGAATTATTCTGACCTTTCTGAATCCCGACAGGATGGTTTCGGTGTCACTGAAGTCCAGGATTTGTCCATCCATCCAGTGACTTCCAGGAAAGTTTCATGGTGCACCCGCCCGGTTATCGTGAAGCTGTGTTCTCCATCCCCGTTTTCCGCCAGTCCCTCACAAGTTTCTCGCTCACTCCAAACTTTCAGCCGCGCAGGTGTGAACACGGGCCACAGAACCCCAGGTAACAGCGCTCGAGTACGGCACGGCCCAAAAGTCCCAGCGTAAGTGTGCCTCTAGTACAGAAGGCGCTGGGGCAGATATCCGCGCTAACTGGACGTCCCTGAGCGAATCCCGCACCTCAGAAAAACTGTTGTGTCCTGTGTGTTATATATGTATATTATTTATCTGATTCCTGATCGGCACATAATGTCCGAGTCGGGATCGAGTCTGCAGTCATCAGAGGTTCGACACTGATCACGTGATCGGATCGGGACAACCCAAGTATTGAGTCTATCAAAATCTTGGAATGTTTCACAGTGTGGCAATAAATCTATCTAATCTCTGTCTCCATGGAATCAAATGGGCGATGCAATTTAGAACAAGTTACAAGACAGATCTATGGAGATGCAGTAAGAATGCATGTTTTTCAGAGTGTTTTAGCAATACAAACACCTGTAATTGAATAAATGTGCTACAGAAAAGTGACATAGTGAACCTTTATGTTATTTCAACTCTTGTAGGTACATTTTTCGCAGTGCAAGAACCAGGAGCTCAATGGTCTTTGCTTTTAAAGGGGGTAAAATTCATGTAGTTTAGAGGGATTTCCATATTGATGCATTCATGAGGATGTGAACTTTGCGTTGCCGAGGAAGACACCATAATTCCTAGCGTGCAATCAATTAAACATGCTGTCAGGTGGGGCGGTAATTGGATAAAATGAGGAAAAAAAGGCGGTTTGGGGGAGGGTGAGCTCGCAAAAGAAAGACACTAACATGTTTTATACAAAGAACAACAGAATAAATAGCTCTGGTGTGGTTTAACGACGAGATGAATGGGAGAGGATGTTTTACTAAAAAGGAATGACATAATTACTGCTTTGGGACTGAGGTGACAATATGTGTGAAATGTGATTGTTTAGAGTTGTTTTTGTAAATAAAACTGCAGGTCTAAAAGCCAAAACAATGGGAATTATTTTTTCATTTGTGTCAAAACAGCTCCACGAAACTGCCGAATTCCATGTAAAATTGGAAAACAAAGTAAGTACAGAACAGTGGGCAGTGAAATTGGGCAAACGACCTCTTAAATACAGGAGAATAAAAATGACTAAGGCTACGTTCAGACTAGGGATCGGCATTCGATGAAATTTTCTTAATCGATCGTCGGAGGAATTAACGATCGATTATCGATTAATCATTAACGTTTTTATATTAAAATGATCATCATTATTATTACTATCTGCACTACTAATCTGCATAAATAAATTCAACTTTACGACATATAAACAGTAACGACTCTAGAGCCACATCAGCTGTTTGACATTATAATGTGTTTAATTCAGTTTTGTTCAACTCTCACAGAAACAAAACTTAAAACCGCATCACTAATTTGCATAAACTAAGCGAAGATAAAATTACAGCTCTTGTGTCGCTGATGTGGTTCAATTTCTGTCAGACTAAAAGACATGACTCAGTAGAATACAGGTTAGTGTGAACATATTTGCATTTGTCAAAACCAGGACACCGTACGGGGGGAGGGAGGTGGGGACTCGTCATCGACATTGAGCGACTCTCACCTGGCAAAACTTTTTCCCACTGGACACTGAAACATATGTGCTGCTTTATACACTGTGCACATGGACTCACACTTGTCCCGAACGCAACGGAAAGCGTGGAATTTCTTGTACAAGTCATCGTTAAATACACATTTGTGCTTCGGTACGTTGCAGACTGACCCACTGTTTGTGTCTCGCTCCTTCTGAGTGCAGAGACACATGTACACACCTGTTTGGTCAGGCTACGCACAGCAACATACATTCAGTTTGTTGATTAAAATAAACATAATCAATGAAATTCTTAATGATCAATTATCGATTAATCGACTAATCATGCCCATCCCTAGTTCAGACAGCAGCCTGAAGTGACGCAAATCAGATTTTTTGGCCCCTATGTGACCTGTATCTGATCTTTTAATGACAGTCTGAACGACACAGATCTGATTTTTTCAAATACGACCCAGGACACTTGGATATGTGCTCCTGAAACCGATACATATCTGATCTTTTGACACGCAACTTCAGTCTGAACGGCCAGGTCACATTCATCCCACCTACACATTATCAACAAGCCACAAACGTCACTATTCTGCGCTGAAGTAGGCGGAAAATTTAAGAAAATTGTTAATGAACTCTGTGTCACTGAAGCGAAGCACATCGCTATCCCGCCACGGCCAAAAACCTCGTCCTTCTCCTTCTCAATCTCCTCCTTAAAACAAGTAAGTTGTTCCGGTACGAGAGGAACTTTAAATCTCCAGGTGCTCAATGCTTCCGTAAACAGGCACACTCGCTGCGGTTGACGTCGTCGTGTCCTCACATACAAGTTACTTTTAATCTGAAATGTGAACGACCTCGCAAAAACATTGGATTTCACACAAAAAAATCCAAATTGAGCGTTAAGCCCTGCAGTCTGAACAAAGCCAAAAACGCACGTGAATCACTTTAAATACAACTTTGAGAGGGAAGACGAGAAAGAGGAAACAATCGGGCGACAGTGGCTCAGTTGGTAGAGGGTTTGTCCACTGGTCTGAAGGGTAGAGGTTTGAATCCTGCTCTCGACATAAACATCAGACAGGGTCGGCGGTGCGATTCCAGCTTCCACAGATGAATCCCATCAGGTCTGCACCCGCCCAGAACTGGTAACATTCCATCCGTTAATATTCCACCCGTTACCCGCCCGTGTCCGTAATGAATCACGCACTAATTAAAAGCATTCTAACTGAAGCATCCGTCAGAATACGAATTGAAAAGTTACGACATCGAGAATTACAGTCACGAAATGAAACGGAACGGTTACATTTTCTTCAGTGCGAATACGAATGCACAAACGCGACTCAACTGTTACATCACAGGGATTATTTACTGAGCAGAAGAAACACTGATCGAGATGCCGGACCTGGTGTAGTCCTGGTTTAGTCCTGGTTTAGTCCTGGTGTAGTCCTGGTTTAATCCTGGTGTAGCCCTGGTTTAGTCCTGGTTTAGTCCTGGTTTAGTCCTGGTGTAGCCCTGGAGTAGCCCTGGAGTAGACCTGGTTTAGTCCTGGTTTAGTCCTGGTGTAGCCCTGGAGTAGACCTGGTTTAGTCCTGGTTTAGTCCTGGTGTAGCCCTGGAGTAGACCTGGATTAGTCCTGGTGTATACCTGATGTAGACCTGGTTTAGTCCTGGTGTAGACCTGGTTTAGTCCTGGTTTAGTCCTGGTGTAGCCCTGGAGTAGACCTGGTTTAGTCCTGGTGTAGACCTGGTTTAGTCCTGGTTTAGTCCTGGTTTAGTCCTGGTGTAGTCCTGGAGTAGTCCTGGAGTAGACCTGGATTAGTCCTGGTGTAGACCTGGATTAGTCCTGGTGTAGACCTGGTTTAGTCCTGGTGTAGTCCTGGTTTAGTCCTGGTGTAGTCCTGGTGTAGACCTGGTTTAGTCCTGGTTTAGTCCTGGTGTAGTCCTGGTTTAGTCCTGGTGTATTTCTTATTTTATTTATTTGTAAAGGGACAGTACATATTAATGAACATTAAAAATTTAAATATGTAAGGATTATAGCCAACGTGGACCTGGATTAGTCCTGGTGTAGCCCTGGTTTAGTCCTGGTTTAGTCCTGGTTTAGTCCTGGATGTAGCCCTGGTGTAAACCTGGATTAGTCCTGGTGTAGTCCTGGTGTAGACCTGGTTTAGTCCTTGTTTAGTCCTGGTGTAGCCCTGGTGTAGCCCTGGTGTAGCCCTGGTGTAGACCTGGATTAGTCCTGGTTTAGTTCTGGTGCAAACCTGATTTAGTCCTGACCCGCCCGTGTGTAATCACTCCCCGTCTGCATACCCGCCTGTAAAATTCCAGAACTTTAAAACCCGCCCGTACCCGACCCAGGTCAGGACTCTGTAACATAAATCATAAAATAATGTGATATGGACTCTTAAACCAAATAATCTTTACCTCTCTAGACACAGTTATAAACTGTGAAAAGTAGATTTTGCATAATATGTCTCGTTTAAATCTCATTACGACCACTATTTTGTCGTATTAGTTTTTTTTTTTTTTTTTTCCATTGGTTACTCGCCGCGTTTCGTGGAGTTTTGCTTATTTGTGTGAGTATGAGACAGTCAAGAGCGGAGCAAGGTCCGTGGAGGTGTTTCAAAGTGCCTCGTCAGCCCTCGTCTCCTTGGGTAATATCAGCAGAAGCAGCAGATAAATGGGCAGTGAACCGAGTAAACAGCGGTCACATGTTGGGAGCACTTTTCAATTACCTGGTGGTTAACCCCACACGGAGAGGTCCCCTGGCTGCAGACGCTGCTCTGTCTCAGCCCCACTGTCACTGGAGATTCTATCTGCACGTCCAACGCTTTCTACTGTCCTGCTTTTGTCTCTGGAGATGACCGTGTAAAAATTATACAGAAATACACCGATAGTTAATATGATTCAAAAAGAAAGCGGAAACAATGAACAGGAATAGGCGAGTTTCAGCTGACGTCATTGTTATTAAAAGCCCGCGTTGCATGCTGGGAAATATTTTGGTCGGAGGCAAGAAACATGATAGTGGTCAAACCTCGAGTATTTATCCCCGATAATGGTAAATTCCTGCTGCATTATCGGATGCACAAATAGAAGCACGGAAGAAGGAAAATGTCTTTTTCGTATTCTGAGTGAAAAGAACCACTAACGGTGAATTAAACGGCTTTCAAACATCCGCAGAGCAAACGTAGAAGATCCTAACAAACCGTGGACTCCAACAAGTTCAACAACACATCGAGACTCTTGGAGGTTTTCATCTTTTCTGCTGTGAATGGCCCAGGAGTTTCCACCAAGTCATTGTGGATATCGCCCAAGTGAATATTTGTCCAGGTAGTTGGTGATTCTGACCAGAAATTTGGTTTGTTCCACCTTTTGTCAGGGTTGAAAAGGGTGATTTGTCGTCCGTTGATGCTTATGACTAATTTCTGGTCAAATCGTCTTGGGTCCTCCGCCGTTAGAGTGGATAAATAACCGGGATCAATACCCTTTACGTGCTTTCTCGCACCGTGCGTCATGTTGAATTAGTGTTTCTTGCCGCCGATCAAAATAATTCCCAGCATGCAACGCGCGCTTTTGTCAACAATGAAACTCGCCTATAAACGAGTCTAGATTAAGATGATTTAAAACAAAAACAGCAATAATATTAAATCAAAATGCAAATCAAATCCTATAGCTGATTTTGATTTGAGAGTTTTTGACTTCTGAATGGAAAAAAATCGTCCAATGGAGCAAAAAGTTAGTCTTGAATCTGATTTCGAATGATAGTTCTTATTGCAAATTTTACAACATTTTAAACAACAAACATGGCGGTTTGATGCTCACTTTTTCGGAGGACCCTTCCCAGCATGCATTGCGCGATGACCGGAAGTCCGTATGTATTAACTCTAAATCTAAACCGCGGCCTGAACTAGAAAGAACGTGACATATTTTTCCGATATGGGCGTCCCCTCTCGGTGTGACTCATGAGGATAGGTGCAGGTTGGTCGAGTGTTGAGGGGAGGTCATATAGCCTGGTGATTCAGCAGCTCTGACTAAAAATATCCCCTCTCTCATCTAATCTTTTGTCATTTTTTCCACTGAACAGACAGATGACAGCACCTCATCAGAGTGACTTATGGGAATCTATTTCTTTTTGGCTCTGTGAATCCAATTAATCTGTCGCCTTGAGAAATAGTCCCCTTTCTTTACATTTTTTTGTCTGTCTTGTTTTGGGGGATTTGCTGACACTTAGAAATGCATTGCTTATTTCACACAGTGTTCAGTGGTGAATGCACAATTATAATACAAAGAGGGTGAGTGGGGATGTGGTTTTAATATAAGAAATATTAAGACTTCTCATCTTCACAGAGGCGGCAAAAGTCAGGATTTTAATACTTGCACTGCTGAATAAAAGCAAACTTTTGGAAAACCCCAGATCAATGTCGAAGCATAATTTGGTGTCTTTATAGAAGAGCACTATCTAATCTGATTGTTGAGAAATACTTATTACATTCATTGTCAGAAGTTCGCTAAATTAAAGGTCATGTATTCAGATTTTTTACCAAGCACTTGAGCAAAATTTGTCGAGCTCCGGTACGGATTTATCGCATAAGCACACATCCCGAGGTCAAAATATGTCTGCTGCGAACTGCTTTTAATGTCCGATAAAAACTCTGCGCTTGGCCTGGAACGATAGTCAATAAATGAATTAACTTTTAACGAGCTTGGTAACTTTTCCGGTCGCGATAATTTCTATTTGCGTGCTTGTTTGTTTTCGTCGTCTCTCTCTCTCTACCAAAAAGCCTGAATGTTAAAAGGCTTTTGTCGCTCTCTGACTCCTCTCGTCTCTTTAGCTTAATAATCCGTGTGTCATTCGTTCATTCATTTTTCAATATAAAACCAAAAACAAGAAAATGAAAAAACAACTATTTTCTTCATTATTTGTCTCCAAAACCAAAATGAAAAAACAGATAATGATTAATTTTTTCAGTTTTCGATTTTGTGTTTAAATGAAGAATGGAAAAACTGATAATGACCGTTTCCCGTTTACGTGACTGCCGTGACTGCGATGCCGGACTTTTGCACCTCATATGGACTGAACCAGGACTGATTCAGGACTGAACCAAGTCTGGGACCAGAGTAGACTCCGAGCTTTGACTCCGAGCTTCTGCAGGGTCCGAGCCTCAGCTTCGAGCTCTGAGCTTCCGGTCTGGTCCCGGCCTGGTCCTGGTCTGGGTCTCAGTTCCGGCCTGGTCCCGATCTGGTCTCAGTCTCGGTCTGGTCCCGGTCTCAGTCCTGATCTCTGTCTCGGTCTGGTCCCGGTATGGTCTCGGTCTCAATCTCACTCTGGTCCCGCTCTAGTCCCGCTCTGGTCCCGGTCTGGTTCCAGTCTGGTCCCGGTCTGGTTCCGGTCTGGTCTGTCTCGGCCCGGTCCCGGTCCCGGTCTCAATCCCGGTCTCAATCCCGGTCTCAGTTCCGGTCTCAATTCCGGTCTCAGTTCCGGTCTTGTTCCGGTCTGGTCCCGTCTGTATGCAGTGCAAAAGTTCGGCATCACAGCCACAAAGATAGATCCGCCGTCAGAGCACCAAAATCGCCGTGTGACAAAACAAGTCACGATGCCAAATCAGCTCTAGTGAGTGGAAGCGTCAAATGCAACGAGCGCACAAATGACGAGAAGAAATGGCTCAAACCTCAGCAGGTGACAAACACTTAGGCCTGTAACCATAACAGATTTTCCTGGACGATTAATTGACCAAGAATCTATTGCGATAAACGATAATACTGACATTTTGATATCAATTTCAACTAATATAACGACCATGGAATAAAAATGTAAATACATCCTTTCAAAGATCAATAAACTTTACTTTGTAAAGAACATTTAACACAGGAACTGCAAGAAAACCAAAAACAATAGACCTAATAAATAAAATAGACTTGTTAATACAGGACTAGCCTAATGTGTCTGGCTCACAGCGAGGACTTGTTAACAAAAATGCACTTGAATAAACCACTGTTGAACCAAACACAATCGAAACAATAAATAAATGGATTATTAAATCTCTGTAACAAAATTGCTCTTAAAAGTGATTTTAGTCGTTGACTTGCGTTGGTATATTGTGTCTCGTCTCTCTGTGTAAGCCTCGGCATTTTGGTCTTGAAGTGTTTGCATTAACTCGCTCTACATGATCATATTTCTCTATGAGGGAGCCTCTGTCCTGTCTGGTGTCGTGTCGGTGTCTTGTGGAATTTCAGTGGATTTCAGACTCTCCCGGGGGCTAATTCTGTCGATCATGTGTGGGTGTATGTCGGCTGCTGAGGTTTGAGACATTTCTTCTCGTTGTTTACGCACTCACTTAATTTGACACATGTGGTCGTTGAGACGTGTCCCACTCATCAGTGTTGATTCAGGATCGTGACTTGTTTTGGTACTCGGCGATGAACTTTTTTGGTTCTGACGGCAGCGCTTGTGTTGCGGCTTCATGTTAAACCGCACAGACAGCGGCGCTTTCTGCACTCAAGCTGCGCGCGCATCCGTTGTGCTGATAAACAAATGGTCTATGCTCACACGTTCAAGCCTCATTACACTTGATAAACGAGAGGAGTCAGAGAGCGATAGACGCCTTCTAACACTCAGTCTCTTTGACAGCGACAGAGGGCGAGGAAAACAAACAACCATGCAAACAGAATTTACGATTCGTACGATTAATTGCTTTATTGATTATCGTTACAGGCCTATGGTACACTTATACCCAATCAACACAACTAGCCCCCGAGAGAGCCCGAAATCCACTGAAATCCCACAAGACACCGACACGATACCAGACAGGACGGCGGCTTTTTCTGTAGGACATATGCGCAGCTCATAATGATAATCCCTGTATAATAAAGTGGACTAATCAAGTAACCAGGCTCTGTATTATAAATATGATTTTCTGACTTACAAAATAGCGAAATATGATCCTGTGTCGCAGATTAATACGAACAGTTCAAGATCAAAATGACGAGTCTCACAGCAGCAGCCGCAGAGAGACGAGCCACAATATTCTGATGTAAGTCAATTAATAAAATAACTTTTAAGGGCAATTTTGTTACAGAGATTTAATAATCCATTTATTTCTTGTTATTTATTGGTCGCGTTTGGTTCAACAATGGTTTATTCAAGTGCATTTTTGTTAACAAGTTCTTGCTGTGAGCCAGACTACATTAGGCTGTTCTTAGGTTAACAAGTCTATTTTATTTAGGTCTATTGTTTTTGGTTGTTTTACAGTTCCTATGTTAAATGTTCTTTAGAAAGTAAAGTTTATTGATCTTTGGAAGGAGGTATTTGCATTTTTATTTAATTGTTGTTATATTAGTTGAAAATGGTCTCAAAATGTCAATATTATCGTAATTTCTTGGTCAATTAATAGTCCAGCAAAAGTTTTGAAAGTTTTAAAAAGCGCTTGTAAACTCATAGATGTTAATAAATGGAAGCTCTGAAGGCATAAAGTAAATGAGGAATAATTTTGGACCACATCAAACCATTTAAATGCAGCAGTTGCCACTCTCGCCTCACAGCAAGAAGGTCCTCGGTTCGACTCTGGTGTTGCTGGGCCTTTCTGTGTTACTTATCTGAGCCATTTTGCAATGTATGTAACCGTAAAGCAACAAAAAGTGTATTTTTTTTCACCTCCAGAGCGCTAAAATGTAGAAAATAGGGTTTCTGTGAGTGACTGTCAGTTCCTCATATCTCTGTTTAATTCAAGGCATTATTTGGCACATTAAACACTATTAGTTTGTGGATGGATGATTAAACTTGACTTAATGAAAGCAGCTAAAACTAGATAAATGTGTTTGGCAGTCATTATTATTATTGGTTACTGTGGAAACACACTCGAGAGTTCACAAAAGCGTAAAGTGAGCTTTAAACGATAGTTTTTCTGATCACATGGAAGACTGAGCAGCTCATCCGTTTTAAAATAATTACCTAATATTAAGAGAGATTCTGTTTTAGTTAAATAAGAAAAAAAAAAACATGAAATGGCTCAAAATGTTGCATCTGAAGGTTGGAGGAAGGATCCGTCCACTGGCAGTGCAGCTGTCGCCTATAGAAATGTATTTCTAGTAGTGTAAGTGTCAATGTTTGTTTATTATTCTAAAATCAGAACTGTTTGGTAATGCTAATATTTTCTTTAATACTGATTTGCGTTGCTATAAAATGATGTTGTTGAACAGGGATGTAACGATATCCAAATCTCATGGTACGATATTATCACAATATTTATTTCATGGTACGATATTTATTGCGATATTTTGGACTGGTTAATATAATTGTAGACAGGATACAGACTTTTTTGCTTTTAAAAAACCTTGACAAGATTTTGGTGAATTATTTCCATCATAATGCAAATAATTAAAGTAAATAACATATAAAAAATATATTCCGTCCATGTTGTCTGCACTGAAATGAATCATGGGATATGTAGTTCCCTATGTTTTTAGGTCCCATTTTTAGTTCCCTTTTGTTTGTTTTTTAGCTGTTGCTACTGTAAAACAAAGCATTTAACCAAAGGAACTTGTGATTTGATATATTGTGACAGCTCTTGATATTATTGTGAGAGTTTTGATGATTCGATATCATAATATTTCGGTTATTGTTACATCCCTATTGCTGAATCCATATTGCACATTGCATGAAAATTGCTTGAATTCGTCTTACAATATCCCGTAAAAAGAGGCATCTTATCATGAACTAGAAAAGCACTCTCCGCCAAGGAATCAGATCCGGATCAGCCTTTGGAATATGAAAGAGGATCCCATTGTCCATCCCTGAGTCAAATCCCGAGAATTTTTGGCCCCATTTACCACAATGTTTAAAATTTCAAAGTGATCCAGAATCCAGGATTTCTTTTCAAAATCGGTCCATAACTTTTTGAGTTATGTTGCTAAACATAACCTCGTTGGCGGAGGTAATAAATCCTAAAACTTAAGGCGCACCAGTGCACAGGCCTCTGTGTCCCACACTCACAGCCGCCCATGAACGAGCCACGGTCCGATGGCGTCATCACACAGAGCTGTTTGTTTACATGTCGCGCAGCAGAGCTATCGCTTCAGCACAAAAAAGAAGCCCAACAACATGAAATATCTGTTAAAGAGTGAGGCAGATATGAGTCCTGCTGTGATACGAGCTCCTCTGAGAGTTTATGGATTAAACAACAGCGCAGAGAAGAGGAGGAGGCTTCAAAACGTCTGTCACTGTCCACAGTCCCATTCAAGGTAAACACAGCAGTGTGTTTTGGAGCTGAGTTTAATCTCTCTTTTCCTCTTTATGAGTCATCAGTGCCTCTAACACGGGGCTTGTGCTTGTGCTTGTGTGTGTTTATGTGGGTAAACTGTTCCATAATAACCAAAGTCGTATTCTGTACCTGTCGGATGGTCCGGGCCACCAGACTCTCCAGCACCGGGCCTCTGTCTTCATGAAGCAGATGAACCTCGTCTAAAATCAACAAACGCACGATCTGAGACAGAGCCACGTCACCAACGCTCTTCCTCGTCACTACGTCCCACTTCTCAGGAGTCGTCACCAGCATCTGAAAACATCACACAAACATGAACACATGAACAGTTTAAATTCATGATGCTGTTAGAGCTACGCAGTTCATCTGACCCCAGGACGAGTCTGCAGATTGCTCACAGTAAGAGCTTTGTGTATTCTGTATTTTTGATGTGCTCAGAGGAGATAACTTTGGATTAATGGATTAAGGATACCTGTTTGAATGAAGCAAAATAAAACCTCAGGTATGTTTTTGATGATGGGACAAAAATATAACATGGTTAAAATCTCAAAAAAGTAGTGGTCCCCAACTTTTTTTGCACCACGGACCGGTTTTATGTCGACCAATATTTCACAGACCGGAGGGGGATGGGGGGGCAGTCTGTGCAGCATGGTTAAATCCTGTTTTAGTCCTGGTTTTAGACCCGGTTTTAGACCCTGTTTTAGATCCTGTTTTGGACCCTGTTTTAGATCCTGTTTTAGATCCTGTTTTGTTTTAGACCCTGTTTTAGACCTGTTTTAGACCTGTTTTAGACCTGTTTTTAGACCTGGTTTCGTATTGTTTTAGTCCTGGTTTAAGACCTGTTTTAGACCTGTTTTTAAACCTGTTTTTAGACCTGTTTTAGTCCTGGTTTACACATGGTTTCATCCTGAGTGAGACCTGGTTTAGTTCTGGTTTAGACCTGTTTTAGTCCTGTTTTTTGTCCTGGTTTTAGACCCGTTTTAGACCCTGTTTTAGACCTGTTTTAGACCAGGTTTCGTACTGTTTTAGTTTCCTGGTGGGGGTGATCCGGAAGAAATCCTGGATTCTGGATCACTTTGAAATTTTAGTTAACATTGTGGTAAATGGGGCCAAAAAATTTGTTTCTCAATATCTCGGTTAATTATTGACCAAACCCCATGAAATTTGACTCAGGGATGGACAATGGGATCCTCTTTCATATTCCAAATTGAAAGATATGAGACAAATATTTATGGAAAACACAATTAATATGAGGGGGACTGTAGTCCTTGGCGGAGGTCTGCGCTCTCTGAGTGCTTTTCTAGTTTACTATTTGTGATGGCCACATGTCTGGGTCAGAACATCTCCAAAACGAGGTTCTGCTTTAAGACCTGGTTTAGTTTGAGTTAGACGTAAAGCAACTCTAACAAAAGTGAATTCTGGCTCATATACATGGGCATCACTACATCCTGATTTGAAGGACTTTTTGACGCTGACTAAATACTAAAAAAAATGTGTTTACTGCAAAAACACATTCATGTCTTTCACTCATCATGTGCTTTCTTTATTAAACATCATACAAAAGATCATAAGCAAATCAATAGTTTTAATAGAAAAATACAATTTCCATAACATTAAAATGACAAAGTATAATGCGCCTAATGTGGACTGACTTTCATCCATTTCACAGCGATCTTAACAAGGATATTGATGTTCGTATTGACACCACTGCTGGGAATAATCGTGCACAATTTGATGCTCACTTAACTCAATGACACAGGCAGTAAAAGCGCTCCCATCTGAGCAGTGTGTCAGACCCACGGCTCATCGACGCCCAATCGCCCGTGGACCGCCTCATTACTAACACACAGCTAAATCATAACAGCGCGGAAACACAAGCCGACGCCGCGCGCTTCCACCGAGAGGGCCGACGATCGTTCGACTGCAGACGGCGGTCGCACGTGAGGTTAAACGACAACGACGAGACGTGAAGCTTCTTTATTCTCAAGAGGGTTTGGTCAAATAACAATAAAAAAAACAATCGTGGCAACTATTTGGGTGACATCTTCAAGACACGACACAGAACGTTTTTAGATTCCCGTGTTACCTTTTGTTGGTTTGATGTATGCCTGTGTGCAGTGTTGGGAAGGTGACTTTTAAAATGTATTCCCCTACAGATTACAGATTACACACACCAAAAAGCAGTTTGTAACGTAATCCATTAAGTTACTTAAAGTGAGTAATGTAATCTGAATACATTGGATTACTTGATTTGCTGTAGAGAAGCAAAGACGAGGAAATCGTAGCATAAGATGTTTTGTCTTTTAAAAGAAAAATAAAAAGCCCAGACTTTACTGAACCGTATTAAAAATATCATTGATAGAAGAGGAGGAGACACGTCTACGCAGCATGATTTAGTCCTGGTTTAGTCCTGTTAAATCCTGTTTTAGTCCTGGTTAAATCCTGGTTAAGTCCTGGTTCATTGCTGGTTTATTCCTGGTTTAGTCCTGGTTTAGTCGTTTTAGACCTGGTTTTAGACCGGGTTTTAGACCTGGTTTTAGACCTGGTTTAGACCTGGTTTAGACCTGGTTTGGTTTAGACCTGGTTTAGACCTGGTTTTAGACCTGTTTTAGACCTGTTTTTAGACCTGGTTTAGACTGGTTTTTAGACCTGGTTTAGACCTGTTTTAGACCTGGTTTAGACCTGTTTTAGACCTGGTTTAGACCTGTTTTAGACCTGGTTTTAGACCTGTTTTAGACCTTGTGTAGACCTGTTTTAGACCTGTTTTAGACCTGGTTTTAGACCTGTTTTAGACCTGGTTTAGACCTGGTTTAGACCTGTTTAGTTTAGACCTGGTTTTAGACCTGTTTTAGACCTGTTTTAGACCTGGTTTAGACCTGGTTTAGACCTGGTTTAGACCTGTTTTAGACCTGGTTTAGACCTGTTTTAGACCTGGTTTAGACCTGGTTTAGACCTGGTTTAGTTTTAGGGGGATATAGCCCAAAATGCGAAAACAGGAAAATACCTCTGTGTAATCCATTTATTTCAACAAAGTAACTGTAATCCAATTACCACTCACTGAAACAGTAACTGTAACTGAATACAGTTACTCATAATTTGTACTCTGATTACTTAACTCCAGTACATGTAATCTGTTACTCCCCAACACTGCCTCTATGTTTATGACCGAATGTTCAGCAGTTACCATGGTGACGCAACGCACTCATTACTAAACATTGCCAAGGAAGTTTTAAGTCTGAAAACTCGAGAAAAAATGTGAAATGGGTTTAAAAAACACATTTTCCAGAGCCTGTGATCAATACAATCGTTCATGGTTCTGTTGTTTGCACACAGATATAAAGAAATGATTACAGCTACGTGTGCAGAAGAAGGAATTTAAGTGTATTTGTCATCTGAATGTAAATTATACTATATTTATTTTTGTATCTGGACTGTGTGACTTACTACAAGAGTCTGGCAGAAGCACATTATTGCTTTAATGGGATTGTAAAAGGGAGTGGGGGTGGATAAGTGTTGCTTCTCCCCACTCCTTTTTGCAATGATTGATTTTTCATTTATCCATTCATTTACATTTTTATTTTATTTTGGAGATTATAGCTGTGATGAGCAATGTAAAATTACTGCTTTTATGTGTCTGTTCATTACTGCATAATAATTAAATCGATAATTTATGGAAACATCTGAATGGGCCATTATCACACTTCCGGGTTTTGTGGGCGGGGTTTGTCGAGTTTGTGCACTTCCACTTCCGGCGCAACAACAACAATGGCTCAAACAATGGCTAGATGTCACTGCTCTTTTCAAATTATGAATTAATCATCTACGCACAGTGGTTCGCCTTCAACCATAGGATTCCGCCACTCTGACCAAACGAAAAAGAAATGTCTGAGTGCAGGGACGTTTGATAAAAAATGGAAATGCCGCTACTCTGACAATAACACGTCAATATCGGAGTGATGGTTTGTCGGAACGGCAACTGTAAAGTTATGTTAGCTAGTAGTCACTCACCTTCATAGTCGTAGGTGAAATTTTCAAAAAATAAACTGTATCCGTTGTCCACTTTGGAGCGGGCTGTGACTGAATGTTGATCAATGAGACGATGTACGTGGGAAAAGGATATTTTCTGTAAATTTATAAGGGATGTAGTCTATGTAAACAACTTTGGTTCGTCCATCAGGAGTTCAATCAACAGAGTGACAATTTACCGGAAGAAGGCGTGCACAAAGATCACTGAATGCAGAAGTACTACGTATCAGCGTGATAATAGTCTATACACGTATCATCATACAAGTAAAAAACCTTGTAATTCGATATATTGTGATAGACCATGATTACTGTGAGAATTCTGCTAATAAGATATTACGTACCAATTCAAATTCACTTCTAGTAATTTTTCAAGGATTTTGTGAAAATGCAAAAAATAAACTGCCTATGTTTGGGAGTTTGATTTTAAAAAATGTAATTTCAATTTTTTTAAAATCACCACACCTTTGTAGGTGTTAGTGAGGTCAGTTCCTTCTGGTCTGAACAGATTAAAGTCTACCTTGAGTAACAGAGCTTCAGACAGAGAAGAGCCTACAGTTAGCATCACCTCCTAGGGAATGTCAAGTATCAACACTCCTTGAAAATAACGTATTTACATGTTAAATAAATTTCAGTTGTTTTTGATGCTCTGAGTGTCCCAAACACTTGAAAAATTAAACAAATGCAAGACAGAAAAGTGCAAACTGTTCACTATGGAAGGAGCAAAGGAATAACATGTCTGTCAAAGCAAAACATGCACCACAGCTCAAATCCTCCAGCTAAAGTAGTCCTGACCAAGCCTGATTCATCAGTCGGTTTCACTTCGTACAAACCGTCTGACCTCACAGTGTTGGAATTTGTTCACTCGACGGTAGGTGGGTGGGTACTTTTTATCATTTAACCAATCGCTGCTATTTGGTCTTGGAATAACTGGTATATTAAGCTTTTCCAAATCCTGTAGGAAGAAGGGCAACAATGTTTTTCCCCTTGATAAAATTCACCAAACATTCTCTTTATTCCGGCTTTAAATCCTCAATCTCATGAATCGTTGACAACACAGAATGTATGACTCTTCGCTGATTGGCTGGTGCCCGAACTTGCACTTCTGGGGTTTTTGTGAACCGTCTAGTGTATTTTGATTCCTGACTTAGTCGCTGGAGAGAAATGAAATTGAGCACTAGGTGGCGCCAAAGCAAAGCCAAGCCAAGAAGAACATAATGGAGAAGAGTCCCTGGACGTGCCATGTGCTGCCCACTGGGTCAAATGCAGAGGACAAATTTCCCTATAGGGACAATAAAGTATCAGGGTCTGGTCAAGTGGTAACGGAGGGAAACGGGCAGATTTTTGACATTCAAATGTCTCTTATTCAGAAACTAGAGGGACTATTGAAATAAGTAAAGTATCAGAATGTAGGAAAGAGTTACACTCCAACAGGGTAAAGTTAAACCTGTGATATTCTTTCAAGTTGTTGACAAAAAATTTTAAAAACTCATGTCGGTAACGGAGGGAATGAAATATGCAGCACTTTTTGGGCAATAAATCCAAACAGTGATAACTCTTGGTTCTCACTTACATATCCTTAACAAACTGGTTTGAATATTTGCTTCATATAGTTTTCTACCATATGGTACAAGATTAGGTTGAAAAACCTCTTACTTTTTGAGTCATGAGATTTTTTATTAAGAAAGTTCATGGTAACGGAGGGAAAAGTAACAGAGGGAAAATTGTACAAACAAGTAGAAGGTGCAGGATTTTACATAATTTGTCACTTTTTTCTTCCGCATATATTAATATTACTTCAAAATGAAAGGAAACTATTTCTATAAAATATGTCAGTCCTTCCAAGCTAATTTTTATTTATTTATTTATTTTTTTTTTTTTTTAAATCATGTACCTTCATCAACAGTTCAAAGATGGAATAACACAAGATATGATGAAATACATCCATTTATTTACATGATTTGCAGGTCTTTGAAATTTGGGAAATAATTTTTGTTCCATGTTTCATATATGGTCTGTTTAAAACGTATGTAACTTTAGAACAAAAAAAAAAAAACAGAAAAATCGGACTCCTTAATGAGCATCCAGTCTATTCCTAGTATCCTAGTACTACTCTAAACCATCTAAATCTGGATATTTTACTTTTAAAAATGAGCTGTTCTTAATATTTACTCTTTTTTTTTTGAGTATCCATCTTTATTATAATGAAAGCGCAGCACCATCCTTCAGTTAAAATAGTAATATATTTGACTATCCTTCAGATCAAGGGCCAGCAAACAGCTTTTAGCACTTTAATTCCAGTCCAATTTCAATCACTCTTGGAGCGAGGAAAACACAACAATGCATAATTAATGTAGTGTAAACTGTTTGGCGAACTGTCCGTGAGTGGGAAGAAAAAATCTTAATAAATTGTTTGTGTAAATGCTCTCCAGTTTGTATTCAAATCAATCCAGGGCTGGCCATTAGAGACAGCAGTGTTCAGAGAAGAGGGGCTGCTAATTGGAGCTCCTGGTTAATTTAAATGGAGGTATTCTGGCAAGTGCGAGTCTTTTAATTGACTCGCAAATGTGCAGAGCAGAGAAAAGCAGAGCGGGCGCCAGTGTTTTCTAAAGCAATATTAAGACTATTCATCAATTGATCGCAAAAGAAATCGGATCAATCAACTAAACTCAGCGCAGAGCAGCAGCACAAACAACTTCCCGCTGCAGTTAATGAAAATGAGTCTATAAGCTTTAATGTTCGGAAATTCGCAGTGTTACGTTTTAAGTGTGACGTTTATGGTGAAGCGATTATTGAACTCGGAATGAAGTGTACAGCTTAAGGCTCATTCTCTCAAAGAAGCATATTTAAAGAGCCAATTGAATATATTAGTTTAACCACGTTATAATGTAATAAAGATGCAACAATCCTGCATAAAGAGTCAGGATTATTGTCAGAAACATTGAAAATCAGATACTAATCGATACAGAAACGACTGAAACTACAGTGTTGGGGAGTAATGGATTACATGTAATCAGAGTACAAATTATGAGTAACTGTATTCAGTTACGGTTACGGTTTCAGTGAGTGGTAATTGGATTACAGTTACTTTGTTGAAATAAATGGATTACACAGACGTACGTTCCTGTTTTCACATTTTGGGCTAAACCAGGATTTAAACCAGTACTAAACCACGTCTAAACCAGGGCTAAACCAGGACTAAACTAAGACTAAAACAGGACTAAACCAAGACTAAACCGGGACTAAAACCAGGACTAAACTAGGACTAAACCAGGACTAAAAACAGGTCTAAACCAAGTCTAAACCAGGACTAATCCAGGACTAAAAGCAGGACTAAACCATGACTAAAACCAGGACTAAACTAGGACTAATACCAAGACTAAACCAAGACTAAACCAGGACTAAAACCAGGACTAAACCAGGACTAAACCAGGACTAAAACAGGACTAAAACAGACTAAACCAGACTAAACCAGGACTAAAACCAGGACTAAACTAGGACTAAACCAGGACTAAACAGGACTAAACCAGGACTAAAAACTAAACCAGGACTAAAAACCAGGACTAAACAGGACAAAACTAGGACTACAAACAGGACTAAAACTAAAACCAGGACTAAACCAGGACTAAACCAGGACTAAACCAGGACTAAAACCAGGGTCTAAACCAGGACTAAACCAGGACTAAACCAGGACTAAAGCAGGACTAAACCAGGTCTAAACAATATGACACTTAACAGTAGGTGGACATAATTTAAGGCAGCATTGATCTCATATAGAAATCATTTCTCTATCAATAATATTTTTAATATGGTTAAGGGGATTTTTATTTCCTTTTAACAGACAAAACAACTTATGTTAAGATTCTAGTCTTTGCTTCTTTACACCGAACAAAAGTCTGTTCATGGAGACTTGGGCTCAACAGACAATTTGAAGAGAACAAACATGAATTTTCAGGATGTGGTTGGTTCATTCATGTAGTTTTAAAAAGCAGGACAATATCAAGTAATCCAAAGTCTTCAGATTACGTTCAGCAATTTAATAGATTATGTTACAAACTACATTTTGGTGTATGTGATGTGTAATCTGTAGGGGAATACAAGTTAAAAATAACCTTCCCAACACTGGAAACTACTGTAGATACTCATTTGGGCAAATATTGATGCTAACAAAAGTCCCATTCACAAAAAAAAAAGCACAAACACGAGTAAACGCCCATGGACCACAATGAAAACTGAGGGAAAATCATATTCTGTCGTCTAAAGAAAGAGTGTCTTTATTTATCATTGTGGTATCTGAATCAGTATTGAGTATCAAGTCTATTCCTTACACCCCGTTTACACTGAAACGAATCCGTGTGTCACCGTATCGGAAACAATCTGTGTCCAGATACGTAGCCGCAATCAAAACGTTCCCTGTCCACGCAGTAACGCAAAACCGCCTGAAACGCTGGTCACGTGATAGACTGGTTTCACGTCGTCACAATGTCTCGACATCACATGAGCGATAAAAACAAGGACGTCTGAAGTTGCAGCAGCTAATTTTGAGCCGAGGGAAATGGCAAGTGTAAAAACAGTCTTTTCGTGAACCGACGATGAGATTTTAAGACGAACAGAGTGAGGACTGACTCGTTTCTGTGTCCATAAGTCTTCCCTATCCACACAGCTTTGAGCATATTTGTTTACATTTTACAGAAATTAAACTTAAAACCACATGGCATATTCGCATAAACTGAGCGCTCAAAAAAACAGCTCGATATTGTGCGCTGATGTGGTTCAGCTTCCGTCGGACTAAAGGACACGACTCAGTGGAATATGAGTGTTCTTTCTGTGACAGAGGGATGTTCTGCTGATGGTGAGTCTGTTCTGTGCTTCTAGACGCGTTGGAGATGGTTCGTGTTAAACTGTTCAGAGATTATAAATCTGCAGGTCATACACATCTTAGCGTTTTGGCGATGAATTACTTCACGGTGCATAGACCTATATCAGCGTATCAGCGTTTTCAGGTGTCCACGCAGTGCCAGATTAGATCCGTATTCAGATAAATTCGTGGGGGCTGGCGGCATCAGATCGTTCCGTCTCTGGAGCCGTTTTCAGTCAGATTAGTGTGGACGAACACTGCATCCACAACGAAAACGACTCAAATACGCACTAGTGTGGACGGGGCCTTAGTATCAAAATCAACTTTGAATCATCCTGCAGACAGTCTCCTCTCCAGAACACAACTCTTGATGAAGCTTCTTTGATTTTTTCTTCTTTTTTGTGGGGGTTTTTAGACAAAATGCCACAAAATGCTCTAAAAATGCTTTTTGTGAAAATAATTCTTCAGAAGTTTGTGTCTCATCCCTCTCCTTCAGTGCTCAAATTGCTTATGTTAATCGGCAAAATTGCAGCAATGGCAAACTTTGCTTTTAGCTTGTTAAATGTAATCATTGCACTGAAGGATACACAAAGACTGCGGTGTACGACTGGTGAAAACCATGTTCAAGTTAGAGAAGAGCAACACCTACAAATAGTATTTCTTAAATACAGGTACAAAAGTATTGCTCCAAAAATGACTCAATTAGGGGTAAAAAATATTTGGGTAAAATACTATGAGTGTTTGTACAGATCTGATTTATGATTTAAAGTGACTGTGACTGGAAGGACACATTCAATAACGTAAACATTCTGCTATACACAAAAAATGTGAAAAACAAATAATCTCTGACAAAGTGGTACAAGAAACACAAATGCTCAAATCATTTTATATTGTCAACACAAAGGGTTTTCACATGGACGTACTGACAGTTTACTTAAGAAGAATGATTAACAACAATGCATTAGTCTTACACAGCGCTCAATCACTTTACAATTTTGTGCATTACTTATTCCATTCTCAGTGGAGAGGAGCTACGTCTCCAGCCAAAAACTGGAGCAGAGCAGCCAATCTGTGCTACTGCCCTCGCTGACCACCACCACCACCACCACCACCACACCACCACTCACACACCCCACATTCAGACTAGTCAAGGTGGGTGAAGTGCCCCACTGTGGCACCTACGGTCTCCTGTCCAATTACTAACCAGACCCAACCTCGCTTAGCTTCTGAAATCTGACGAGATCAGGCTTTGAAAAAGTAAAAGTACTGTGACACTGCAAAATATGTTACACGAGTAGGAGTAAAGTAAATACAGTATTTTTCAGACTATAGGCGAGTTTCAGCTGACGTCATTGTTATTAAAAGCCCGCGTTGCATGCTGGGAAATATTTTGGTCGGAGGCACGACACACGATAGCGTCAAACACAGTGCGTAACCTTGCGTATTTATCCCCGATAATGGTAAATTCCTGCTGCATTATCAGATGCACAAATAGAAGCACGGAAGAAGGAAAATGTCTTTTTCGTATTCCGAGTGAAAAGAACCACTAACGGTGAATTAAACGGCTTTCAAACATTCGCAGAGCAAACGTAGAAGATCCTAACAAACCGTGGACTCCAACAAGTTCAACAACACATCGAGACTCTTGGAGGTTTTCATCTTTTCTGCTGTGAATGGACCAGGAGTTTCCACCAAGTCATTGTGGATATCGCCCAAGTGAATATTTGTCCAGGTAGTTGGCGATTCTGACCAGAAATTTGGTTTGGTCCACCTTTTGTCGGGGTTGAAAAGGGTGATTTGGCGTCCGTCGATGCTTATGACCAATTTCTGGTCAAATGGTCTTGGGTCCTCTGCCGTTAGAGTGGATAAATAACCGGGATCAATATCCTTTACGTGCTTTCTAGCTCCGTCCGCCATGTTGAATTTGTGTTTCTTGCCGCTGACCAAAATAATTCCCAGCATGCAATGCGCACTTTTGTCAACAATGAAACTCGTCTATAAGTCGCTCCGGAGTAGAAGTCGCATCAGCCAAAAAATGTGTAATGAAGAAGAAAAAAACTTTTGGGGGGAAATGAATTTTATAAAATGAGAGACCAGGAACTCACATTTCATCTTAAAAGCCAAGTTCTAGTAAAAACAATAGAAGAGAGAACAACAGACTGTTATCGTCACATATGAAAAGTTCTTCAGATAAATATAAAATAAAACAACAGAACAGAACAAGTTTAACAAACTCTCCATCTCACTCCAAATCACTAAATCCATTCAATTCTTCATCCTCGGTGTCACTTCTGAGCAACTCCACAACCTCCAGAGGTAAACAGAGCGCCACTTCCTCTTCTGTGTCGCTGTCGTCAGACTCAGCATCAGTTCCAGTTAGAATTATTCGGGCCTTTCTGAATCCCGACAGGATGGTTTCGGTGTCACTGAAGTCCAGGTTTTGTCCATCCAGTGACTTCAGGAAAGTTTCAAGATGCACCCAAGTTTCACTCCAAACTTTCGCTCACTCGGCTGCTCGATTATCGTTTCTGGCTGCATATTTCACGACTTGCAGCTTGTAATCTGGAAAATATTGTTTTTGGAGGCATTTGTGTTCTCAGTTGTTTTTATCTTTAAACGTTACATTTGCAGAAGTAATGGAGCGATCGACTGACATGACACAGACAGGACAGAGGCTCTTCCTGCAGGAGACATGCGCAATAGAGCCAAGTGACAGTGGTACAGGAGGAACAGGAGCAGCAGATACTCACACACAAGACTAGAACCTCTCACCGCTTCAGTGTGAACATTTTAATAGAAGTCGGACCAGAGTATAAGTCGCAGGAAACACCCAAACCATGAAAAAAAAGTGCAACTTATAGTCCGAAAAATGCGATAACTGTAACTGAGTACTACCCACCACTAAAGAGAGCCGCAAAGATGAAATGATGACTCAAACATCCATTTCCAAACGCATTGTCACTTATTATAATTCTACCCTTTATTTGGTACAGTAATGACACGCTGGCAGCTGCTGTACATTGGTGATTTATTGTGCCGTTGTTTGATACAGAGACAGAGGAACATTTGAAACATTCTGTCAGCGTTGTGGCGCATTACGTCTCGCAGTTCGCTGATGTATTTTTTTTGCTTCGAGGTAATTCTGCGCCGGAGACATTTTCAGGCTCTTGTAGACACCGATGACATTTCCTCCGGCGATTACCTCCAACTCAGTTACAACATGATTAGTGAGATCTTTTACACTGGGTTTTCATACAGGTTTGGTATTTATCAAAAGAAGGCCAATAAGTCACTGGCTGCTTAGACGGAAAAGGGACATTTCTATTATAATTTATGTATGTTGCATTAAAGGGCCCATATTATATTATTTTTTTTGTATGTTATAATGTTATTTTCTTATCAAAAACAAACCTGGAGTGGCAATTTATTTCGTTCACGCGGATTTAACGCACAAACCCTGAATATTTACACCTGTTTTTATTCTCCATTTACATTTACTAGAATAACTTGGATGATTTCAACCTGGATTAACCAAAGATAACGTGAAAATTACTTCTTCGTGACATTACAAAGTGGAACAGAGCTTTTTGAGCTTTGGAGCTGTGGAAAGCCTATTAATAAAGTGTCACTCAAACATGTGCGAATGAAACAAAACACAGCTCCAGGTCGGTTTTTGAGGAGGTAACAACATTCTTACATGAATTAAAGCTCAAGAATCAGTTTTCCGTGATTATAGGATCTTTAAAGGTGCAGTATGTAACTTTTCTGATAGATAGACATGCCGTAATATTTTTTATTTCTTATTTCAAGCAACAGGAATACCAGGGATTAAACCAGGACTAAACTAAATCTAAACAAGGATTAAACCAGGACTAAAGAAAAATCTGTCCTCATGCAAATAGTGACATATTCAGCCGAAAACAGTAATTGAGCAGCAGATTGTGATTGACTGGTGGAAAGTGGGGATGGAGAACACAGTTTCACGGCAACCGGGAGGATGCACCATGAAACTTTCCTGGAAGTCACTGGATGGATGGACAAAGTGTGGACTTCAGTGACACCAAAACCATCCTGTCGGGATTCAGAAAGGCCGGAATAATTCTAACTGGAATTGATGCTGAGTCTGACGACAGCGACACAGAAGAGGAAACGGCGCTCTGTTTACCTCCGGAGGTCGAGGAGTTGCTCAGAAGTGACACCGAGGATGAAGAATTGAATGGATTTAGTGATATGGAGTGAGATGGAGAGTTTGTTAAACTTGTGTTCTGTTGTTTATGTTATATTTATCTGAAGAACTGTTCATATGTGACATTAACACTCTGTTGTTCTCTGTTCTGCTGTTATTACTAGAACTTGACTTTGATGAAATGCCCCCCAAAAAGCGCAACTTATGTTTTTTTTTCTTCTTCATTACTCATTTTTTGGCTCGTGCGACTTGTCGTCCAAAAAACACGGTCCTGTTTTTTGCAGTGTAAAAGAAGTTGAAGTCTTACACAACCTCGCGGCCTTAGCATTTTCCCACATCATTTCCGAGTGGAGTTACCTGAGCTGACTGGGCCCTGATGAGCTTCCTGTGCAGAGACGCTAAATCACAGCCACTCACACCTCGAGAGATAATGACTCCAGTCTCTGCCTCTTTCTACCTCCTTCTGCGTTCCTCTCTCTTTCCCTCTGCCTCTCTCTACCTCCACGCTCTCTGTGTTATACCACCTTCTCTCTTCTCTCCGCCTCTTTCTCTTTCCCTCTCTCTGTGTAACTCTCTCTGCCTTATTTGTTCACTGTCCACTGTCTGTCGCACTCTCCTCTCTTCCTCTTCCTTCATTCTTCTCTCCCATCATCATGTGTCTCTATCTCTCCTCTCCCCATTACTCCCTCCTCCTCCTCCCTCTCTCCATTCTTTCTCCCTCCTCCCCCTCTCTCCTCTCTCTTCTCCATCTCTCTCTGCACGCTGTGACTAATTACTCAAGCTGCAAACGCTCGGAAACTGTGAGAACTTTTGCAGTAAGTGCTGATTCACCGCAGCCTGACATTCAAATAATACTTTATAATGAGGGTTTTTAAGTTGCCTTTAGTGCTTTTAAGGGCCTCAACTCTGTCCATTACGACGGCTTTGTTCTTTAGCACACAGAATTAAGGGATAAGACTGGACCGCAATATTTTACCGCGAAGAGCCAAAACGAAATATATGCACTTTAAAGGGAGGCCCATTGTGCATGCTGATAACAAAGAGGGTTGTTAAAGTATCGAAAATCAGAGACTAATTGATACTAAAGCTCGTATCGAAACTTGTACACGTCCGTTGGCAACGCCTACTCCTCTCGATACTTGAAAATATACGGAAGACTGGACCGCGTGGTGTCTGAGCCCGGGTTGGAAAGATCTTGAGCTGTATCAGAACAAATATACAGACAAAAGATGCAAAAAACCCAAGGCACTCACTTTTTAAAATAAAATGCCTTTATTCATTTACGGCATGTCTTAATGGACAACTTACAAAGTCCCGACGCGTTTCAGCCTATGCCTTTCCTCTGTCACGTAAAAACAGAGGGAGGACCCAAAAACGCAGGACTGCTTCAAAGTATCTAATGACCAATCCAAAAAAAAAAATCCAAAACTTGAACTAAACTGCCATGACACGAGACACGGAGAAACTCTGACAGAGACAATGGACCAACAAAGAGCAGAGGAGAACACGGGGTATAAACGCACACAGACACAGGTGAAACACATTAGGGCGGGGCAAACAATCAAGACAGGAAGTAAAACTCCAAACTAAAAGCTGACAGGACAAATGTCAAAATAAAACACTAAAGGCGCACTACACTCCAGGAAAAAGAGATCAAAATAAGCAAAAACAAGGACCACAAAACATGAACCATGACATCCTCAGGGGACAAACAGAATTGAGAGCAAACTGTGCGAATTAAATATAAGAAACCTACCAATAGGACTGCTCCACCTGGAAAAGGAGGAGTGGAGTTTCACCTGTGGACAACACCTAATAACACCACAAGATGAAGTCTTAGACCTGTGGGACATTGTAGGGCAGGAGTGTCCAAACTTTTTTTCATCCAGGGCCACATATCTAAACACAGATGAAGCAGAGGGCCGATCGAAGGCCGTAGACTAATGCACAATACAGTGAATAATTGAAATATGTGCAGGTTTAACATGTTAGAATCAGTCATCAGTCCTTTATTCCCAAAACATGCTACAGGTCTCCAGAACAGTTGATAGTCAAGGTCAGTTAAATACAATCAATTCAATCATTGTGTCCTTAGGCAAGACACTTCACCCACATTGCCTAGTATGAAAGTGGTGTGTGTGAGTGATGGTGGTGGTCGGAGGGACCGATGGCGCAGATTGGCATGGCAGCCGCGCTTCTGTCAGTGTGCCCCAGGGCAGCTGTGGCTACAATAGTGGCTTACCATCACCAGGGTATAAAGTGAATGAATAATGCTGAATAATGCTCTGTAAAGCGTCTTTGGGGACAGAAAATGTCTGCGAAAACCCTATATAAATATAGACTTACTTAATTAGACTTATTCATGCTAAGATCCTTAAAACCACAAACTAAATGTTAAATATGAACTTTATCAAAGTAGATTTTCAAAAAAACTTGCAGAATAAAGCTCGTTTTTAACTGGTACAATGTAATTTGGGCCAACCTGGAAGTCTGAGGGCCAAGAAAAAAAATTGTCTGAGGGCCGCATTTGGCCCACGGGCCATAGTTTGGACATGCCAGTTGTAGGGTATATAAAAAAAACCATTATGTACAAAAATATCTTTTTGTACATAATCTTCATTGAGCCCAGGATATTTTGTTGCCTGTAATTTTTAAATCCAGTAGGTTTCACACTGTTTTGAGTTTTACAATCCAGTTTCCTTTTTGTAAAGAGTCTGGTTTGTGATCAATTTTCAGTTGTGATCAATTCTTGTACCCGCAGATTAAATGGGTTGCTGTCATTAATAAAGGCATTTTATTTTAACCAGTGAGTGCCTTGGGTTTTTTGCATCTTTTTAGTGACTTCCCTTACCAAGGAGCAGCACTGAGTTTGCGTCAGCGTCGGGCTTGGGGAAGGGTTCTGACTGGACAGGGACACGAACGTATTTACGTCAACGAGAAAAAAACAGAAACACTTCAGCTGCTACCGGCTTTTCTGTCATCTCGGTTTGTCGTTACGCCACGGACACAAACACGATCTAAACTTTTTCCGCGATCGTTCCGATGATAATTGAACAGCAGCTGGAGAATTCTGTCATCACACTTTACGTCTGTCGGCTGAGGAGGAGAAGGGAAGAGTGTCGGAGAAGAGAGGAAGAAGACAAACTGAGTCAACAGCTGCTCTACCTCAGCCCACTCCCACATCCCGTTCACGAATCCAAAGAGACGTGGATGAAAGTCCAAAGCCAGGAGCCGGATCGCGTCAGAAGGGCGACCCAACGAGCACGCGCCGAACGACCGGAATTATATTTAAGAAGAATAAACGTTTACACGATCGAGGAATAAATGAATTCGGCTTTAAAATCAGAATAAACCACCCACTTACTTCGGAATTAAGTTTCATTCCGAATTCCGTGTTTACATTATCTTTTTAAAGCGGAACAAATTTTTATTCAGACTTAAATGATTTTTATTTGGAATAGGGATGGGCATGTTTAGTCGATTAATCAATAATTGATCATTAACAATTTCATCGATTACATTCGTTTTAATCGAGAAACCGATTGTAGGTTGTTGTGCGTAGCGTAGGGTGACCAAACGTCAGTGTCCGTGGACAAACAGGTGTGTACATGTGTCTCTGCACTCAGAAGGAGCGAGACACAAACAGTGGGTCAGTCTGTAACGTGCCGAAGCGCAAATGTGTATTTAACGATGACTTGTACAAGAAATTCCACGCTTTCCGTTCCAGATGGGACAAGTGTGAGTCCATGTGCACAGTGAACAAAGCAGCACATATGTTTCTGTGTCCAGTGGGAAAAAGTTTTACCAGGTGAGAGTCGCGCAATGTCGATGACGAGTCCCCACCTCCCTCCCCCCGTACGGTGTCCTGGTTTTGACAAACGCAAATCTGGTCACACTACCCTGTATTCACCTGAGTCATGCCACATCAGCGACACAAGAGCTGTTTTTTTCCTTCGCTTAGTTTATTCAAATTAGCGATGCAGTTTTAAGTTTCATTTCTGTGAGAGTTGCGCAACGCTGCATTAAACACATTATAATGTCAAACGGGCTGATGTGGCTCTAGAGTCGTTACAGTTTATATGTCATAAAGTTGAACTTATTTATGCAGATTAGAAACGCAGATAATAATAATGATGATATTTTAATCTAAAAACGTTAATGATTAGTCGATAATCGATCGTTAATTCTCCCGACGATTGATTAAGAAAATGTAATCAAATGTCCATCCCTAATTTGGAATTAAAGCTCTCGTGTAAACGTTACAAATGTCTTCCACCAGAAAAGTGACACTGAACCTTTTTGAAAACCGCACTAGAAAAACATCACTATTACGTAATTTTGTTCGCGATAAGACACATTATAAAACGTGCTGATGAGTAAACAAAAAAGTGAAACGTAGTGATGGTAAATATTCAGATTATGGTCCTTTTTTTTGCAGCGGTTTAGTGAACATTGACTGATCATTGTGCAATCTCTCCACACAACCTGAAAAGAACCTTCACTCTGAGCTGGAATTGGCCTCATTTCTGGAACTAAGCCCCACCTTTTTACCGTCACTATCCTTCTACTCTTTCTCCTTTCCTCAATCTCTTCTCTCTTCTATCTCTCCATCCTCCTTTCTATCTGTATCTCTCTCCCTCTCACCTACATTTCTATAATCCCTCTCTTTCTGTCTCTCTCCCTCACGCTCTCTTTGCCATCTAACTCTCTCTCTTCACGTTATCTTTCTGTCTTTTATCTCTTTCTCTCTCCTCTGTTAATCCCTCTCTTTCTGTCCCTCTCCCTCTACTCCCATCACTATTTATCTTTCTCTCCTCACGTTGGCGTTGTCTCTTTATTCCTCCCTTTCTCTCAATCCTTCTCTTTCTCAATTCTGCCTCTTTCATAGCCCCGTCTTCTCTCTCTTTCTCGTGTCTTTCTCTTCTCCAGCCTCTCTCTTTTTCTCTCCATTTCTGCCTCTGTATCGTCTGTCTTCTTTACCTCCCTGTCACGTCTCCTCGCTCTTAATCCCTCTCTTTCTTTCTTTCTTTCTCTCTCCCTCTTCTTCTTTCACGCTTTCTCTTTATCACCAACTCTCGCTCTCTCTTTACTTTAACTTTCTCTTTCTTCACTCTCCATCTCTCTCTCTATATACTTCCCTCACTCCCTTTCTCTCAGCTATTCCCTCTCCTAATTTTGTTTCTCTCTTTCTCTTTCTGTTTTCCCATCTCTCTCTTTCCATCTCTCTCCCCATCTTCTCTCCACTCTTTCTTTATATACCTCAAGTCTCCCTCTCTCTCCCCTCTCGTTGCCTTTTTCTCTCCCTCACTCTCTCCCCAGCTTCTCTTCACTCTTTCTCTGCACATCCAAATCCAGTTTATTTATAAAGTGCAGTACAGTCGTCTCTCTCGCAGCGTATGAGCGAGTACTGTGTTCCTCCCCCTGCGTCCTGATTGGCTGTAGACCACTGTCAATCAATCTCCTCCGTGCCTTGTACAGTACAGAATGTGTTCAGCTTGACAAATTTACATAAATGTTCGATTACTAGCGTTGGGATTCTGAAGTGCTGCGCGATCGGGCAATTGCCGCGCTTACTGTGAGGTGCGGAGCTCTCCGTCGGTCCTTTCTCCTGCCAAGCCTGTCCCGATCGTGAGTCCTGGTTCAGTTCTGGTTTAGTCCTGTTTTAGTCCTAGTTCAGTCTTGGTTTAATCCTCCTTGTTCAGTCCTGGAATCAGTCCTAGGTTAGTCCTGGGTCAGTTCTGCTTTAGTGTGAGTGATAACTTTGTCCAAACAAAAGAGTGTCACTGGTTCAAACTGACTGAAACACACTAGACATGTGAAACCATCAGATTGGACCACAGGAGAAAGCGGGGATGGAGAACATAGCTTCACGGCAACCAGAGGAGTGCACAATGTAACTTTCCTGGAAGTCACTGGATGAATTAACAAAGCCTGAACTTCAGTGACACTGAAACCATCCTGTCGGGATTCAGAAAGGCCGGAATAATTCTAACTGGAACTGATGCTGAGTCTGACGACAGCGACACAGAAGAGGAAGCGGTGCTCTGTTTACATCATGGATCTATGGTTTATCTCCGGAGGTCGCGCAGAAGTGACACCGAGGACAAAGAATTCAATAGATTTAGTGATTTGGACTGAGATTGTGAGTTTGGTAAACTTATGTTCTGTTGTTTATGCTATAATTATCTGAATAACTGTTAATATGTTACGTTAATATATTAACGCCTGTTCAGTCTGTTGTTCTCTGTTCTGTTGTTTTTACTAGAACTTGACTTTCAAGATGAAATGTCGGTTCCTGGTCTCTGATTTTATAAAATACATTTTCCCCAAAAAGGCGACTTATATATGTTTTTACCTCCGCCAAGGAGGTTATGTTTTTGCCGGCGTTTGTTGGTTTGTTTGTTTGTTTGTTTGTCTGTTAGCAACATAACTCAAAAAGTTATGGACCGATTTTGATGAAATTTTCAGGATTTGTTGGAAATGTGAAAAGGAAGAACTGATTTCATTTTGGGGGTGATCCGGAAGAAATCCTGGATTCTGGATCACTTTGAAATTTTAGTTAACATTGTGGTAAATGGGGCCAAAAATTTTGTTTCTCAATATCTTGGTTAATTATTGACCAAACCCCATGAAATTTGACTCAGGGATGGACAATGGGATCCTCTTTCATATTCCAAAGGCTGATCCGGATCTGATCCAGAAGACTGATTTTATCGCAATTTATATAAAAAATGGGGGTAGTCCTTGGCGGAGGTCTGCGCTCTCTGAGTGCTTTTCTAGTTTGTTGATGTTTTTTGTTGTTTTGCTGATGCGACTTATACTCCGGAGCGACTTATAGTCCAGAAAATACGGTATCTATTCTCCTCTCTTTCCCTCTTTCTCTCAACCTCGCTCCGTCTTTCAGAAAATACAATATTCTGACAGCATTTAATGTAAACATCAATTGTATTTGTCTGTATCATATATAAGTACGTGCATTATTTGTCCAATGTTCTAGCAACTTTTTATGTACAACTCTTCAGATGTTCATCCCTGTCCTACGAGGCACTGCAGAGACTTTTATCTTCCCTTGTGCAGAACATCCACAAATTAAAGAGCACTCAAGTTCAGGGGGCTGACCCTCTGGAATAATTTAGCCCAGACTCTCAAATCTATTTCCTCACTGGACTATTTTAAAAGACAATTAAAACAAACATTGATTTCTACTGATATTTAATATTTGAACTGCTGAAAGTCAACGTATCTGTTCATGACTGATGTGCTAAAATCATGTTTACAGAGGAGGTGATCTTATAATGCCGGGCGTACACTGTGCGATATTTTCGGTCGTGTCACTCAGCTAGAGAACTACAACGTGAAAAGTAAAGGAACGGAGAAGTTGTAAATATAAGTAAAAGTAATTTATTGTTTTATCATTATTCGTTTCACGTTGTAGTTCTTCTTCTTTACTTGCCGCTTGATCGGTCCGTCGGAAAATAGAGTCCCGAGGTCACTTCCGTTGTGGCTTTTTGATGTGTTGTGGCTTTTTGACGTGTTGTGGCTTTTTGACGTGTTGTGGCTTTTTGACGTGTTGTGGCTTTTGACGTGTTGTGGCTTTTTGACGTGTTGTGGCTTTTTGACGTGTTGTGGCTTTTTGACGTGTTGTGGCTTTTTGACGTGTTGTGGCTTTTTGACGTGTTGTGGCTTTTGACGTGTTGTGGCTTTTTGACGTGTTGTGGCTTTTTGACGTGTTGTGGCTTTTTGACGTGTTGTGGCTTTTTGACGTGTTGCGGCTTTTGCGTTTGTGTTGTGGCGTTTGTATTTGTTGCGGCGTCTGCATTAAAATAGAGTCCCGCGGTCACTTCCCTTGTGGCTTTTTTTGGTTTGTTGTGGCTTTTTGTTGTGTTGTCGCATTTGTATTTGTTGCGGCGTTTGCGTTTGTCGTGACCCCTCTCGGCTTCCGTACGAACCGACTCGACGCAAAAAGACGACAAAAGCTTTCGGAGGCGATAAAAGCAGACGGCCCGACCTCGAAAACGTTCTTGAAGACGCGGACACCTGCGGCTTAGATTGAGACGCGGCCTATAGATGTACAGTTTAGTTCAAATTTAGTTGATGCGACGTATATTCAGATGCGCTCGATAGTCCGGAAATTACGATATCTATCTATCTATTTATCTCCTCGCTCTCTTTCATGGCCCCTCTCTCTCCTGACATCATTTTTCTCCCTCTTTTTTCTTTCACTACCTCTCTGTCCTCTTTCTCTCTCTCCTACTCTGTTCCCTCTCTCCTTAAGTCCCGTGCAGCTTATAAACTTTCCCTTTAAACTGCGCCATATCTCAAATCCACCCCCGTTTGGATTAAATAGATATGCATTTCATTCTCTCCGTCTCTCCTTTCAGGAACCACCTCTGCTTCATACATGTGTTACTCAAACACGGCTTAAAGTACCATTTTCTCACCTCATTGTCGTCAAAGAAGATCTACGGCTTAGAAAAGAAATATCGTCCAACTATTTTTCCTATGAGAAATTGGTCCTTCGGGGCGTCTTACCGGAGCTGGTTCATTTAAAAGGGTTTGTCCAGAGTTATTCCTCGCTTACCTTATGCATTCAGACCGTCCTAATTATTCACCAAGACGAGTTTATAAGCACTTTTCACAACTCCCAGAGACCAGAGCGCGACGGTAAAACTAACAACACTCAAATATGCTTCCTGATTAGATCCGGACAGCTCACGGCAAACTTATTTTGACCTCAAGAGTTGGTTATATCTGGACTGGGATAAGACAAATTTTGCTCAAACATATAGGTACAGCTAAATTTCACCTTCTTTTATTACACAGGTGTCAAACATACGGCTCGGGGGCTGGATCTGGCCCTCCAAGACCTTTAATCTGGCCCTCGGCTGATTTTCTACTAAAATATTTTCATTATATTTTCTATTAAAATATTGTTAATGTTCTGCGGTGTTTATCACAGCTGTAAATAGTAACTAAATACTTCTTAATTACTCATGAACGAACCATTTGCATGTTTACAAATGCATATTTAAGTTCACATTTGAGCATTTATTAATGATTAGTAAGCCATGAGAGAATGATTTACTAATAATGCAATGCAATGATCATTCAGGCAGCTGTTATCTGTTAGTTAAGTCTTTCTGAGAGCTTTTCTAAAGTGAAGACTAATTATGTTTTATCAAGCATTTGTTAAGGTTGGTCAAATTCCAAAGAAACAATAATGCATTACTAGTAAATCATTCTCTCATGGTTTACTAATCATTAATAAATGCTCAAATTTGTACTTAAATATACATTTACAAATGCACACACAAATGGTTAGTTCATGAGTAATTAAGTAAGAAATACTTATGAGTAAGTATTTACAGCACAGGTGAATTAAGTGCAAGTTAAGTGCTAATTCAGGTACTAATTAAGTAGTTACTAAGCGTGAATCATTATTAATTAATTCTTTGTTCATGCTTTATTAAGGCTAAATAAGATGTAGTTATTATAAAGTGTTACAGTTTTATCATTAACTTATGAAAGCGACTACACTGGTCATAACTGACTGCTTAAAGGTGCATTGTGTAACTTTTCTGGTGGAGGGCCCGTCAAATGCTTGTCGCCACGGGGATGTTATTGCTTTGTCTGGAGTGTTTCACAGTGCGGAATTAAACCTTTCTATCTTCAGGGAGACAGAAGCAGACCAAGTCACAGCTCAGATCTGTGGAGTGGTCACAATACCCGTTTTTCTTGGTATTTTTGAGCCATAAATCCACTTATTATTGAATAAATGTAAAGTAGAGCTGACAGACAGAGCAATGATTTATCCATAGAGACAAACATGTGAAGGACCCCCAACCTGAAAAGCTGCACAGTGCACATTTAAAGAATAATCAAATAAAAATGATTTGTGCCGCCATAATCTTAACAAAGTCTACGGGAAACACTGTGTAAAAGTACAGAGAGCTTTAGCCCCTTTTTGGTCACTGAACTGATCGGCAGGACGTGTCTTTAGTCGACCGAGAGTGTGTTCAGTCGACGGCAGCCCTGCATTAGTATAATCGGTGAGTGCGTACCTGAGTTCGTAGGATCTCCCCTTTGCTGAGCTGCATGTCTCCGGTCAGCTCCTTCACAGCGATGCCCAGAGGCTCCAGGCGTTTACTGAAGTAGTTGGTCATCTCGGCGGCCAGGGCCTTCATCGGAGCGACGTACACGATCTGCGCACAAGCACAAAGATGCATGGATTGATAGTTTGCAGTGACATCATCATGCTGGGGGTGTTCTGAATGTGTGTGTGTGGTGAGATGTTCTACACTAGGGCCCGGTCGAGCAGAAGTAAACAGCAAGGCCAAAAATTCAAGTTAATGCATCTAATATAAAAATGTATTGAACAGATACATATGTACTCTAGTTTATGAAACTGTTGACCTTTTTTCTGTACCATTTTTGGTTCTAAAGTTCCACACGTTTTAAACAGACCATGTATGAAACATGGAACAAAAATTATTTCCCAGATTTGAAAGACCTGCAAATCATGTAAATAAATGGATGTATTTCATCATATCTTGTGTTATTCCATCTTTGAACTGTTGATGAAGGTACATGATTTTTCAAAAACATTTTATTTAAAATGATAAAAATTTGCCTGGAAGGACTGACATATTTTATAGAAATAGTTTCCTTTCATTTTGAAGTAATATTAAAGTATTTGGAAGAAAAAAGTGACAAATTATGCAAAATCATGCACCTTCAACTTGTTTGCACAATTTTGTGATATGGAGTCAGATCGTGAGTTTGGTAAACTTATGTTCTATTGTTTATGCCATAATTATCTGAAGAACTGTTAATATGTTACGTTAACATATTAACACCTATTCAGCCTGTTGTTCTCTGTTCTGTTGTTTTTAGTAGAACTTAACTTTCAAGATGAAATGTCGGTTCCTGGTCTCTGATTTTATAAAATACATTTTCCCCAAAAAGGCGACTTATATATGTTTTTTGTTGTTTTGCTGATGCAACTTATACTCCGGAGCGACATATATAGTACGGAAAATACGGTACTTGGTCCAACCCCAAAGTAAATTTCTAAACTTTACCAAAATTATTAAACCATAGAAACCAAAGTAAGCAAAATCTTTCAAAATGTTTTAGTGAAATTTGGAAAGCAACCTGTCATATGCACTTTAAATCGTCGACAAATTCAACCTTCAACCACAGATTCTAGAGGAATTCTTCATGTCGATTATATTTTTAAAAAATATCGAACATATCGGAAACGTTGAACCTAATCATTTTTGTTTCTGACTAGGTTCTTTAGCTTGTTTATTCATATTCATCAAAGTATAATATTTTTCCTATCCTCCATACGTAACATAAAACACAGGCATCAATATAATAATCTCATCTGAAACGCAGCAATATACAGATAATCAATAATGCAAGAAGAATTAAATATTAGTGGGACGATTTTAGTTTATTTTTACTGTAATAATGGACAGTTGTTGAATCCGGTTTGGAGATATTTGTGAAAAGCCCAAGTGTCGTAACACACTCAAAAACAGAGTGGAACTAGGTCATAAAAACAATCCTTATCAAAGTGCTGTTAAATATTAAACGTAAAAACTTCAGGCTGTTGTAATGTAGTGCATTGGTCTATATAAAGCATGAGAGTCTGAATTATTTCAACTGACAAAACACACAATGATGGTAAGTGTTTTAAGTGTTTTCGATTGTTATTTTGACATTGATATTTCACTTCTATGTACGTCCAAAACTCACCGTGTACAGTTTTGCGTCACGCTTTTGTATATTTATGCAAAACTGTCGTGTGGGAGCATTGGACAGAAGGAGAGTTTGAACAGGGCCTGGGAGAGATCGCTAAATTGCTCAAACATGCATGGATGACATCTAAAAACCTCTTCAGACACGTTTTTACATTTGTCAGTCAGTTTGTTTAGGCGCTAAAAAGTGGCATACTGCTTTAATGTATTTATTTGTGATGTAGATTTAGATTAGTACAAATATTTACCGTATTTTTTGGATTATTAGGTGCACTTTAGATCCTTTAATTTTCCCTAAAATCGACAGCGCGCCTTATCCAAAAATCCTAATCCAAAAAATACGGTAAATATTTGTACTAATCCCAATTTACATCACAAATAAATGCTCCCACATGACAGTTTTGCATAAATATACAAAAGCGTGATACAAAACTGCACACGGTGAGTTTTGGACAGAAGGAGAGTTTGAACAGGGCCTGGGAGAGATCGCTAAATTGCTCAAACATGCATGGATGACATCTAAAACTTCTTCAGACACGTTTTTACATTTGTCAGTCAGTTTGTTTAGGCGCTAAAAAGTGGCATACTGCTTTAATGTATTTATTCGTGATGTAGATTGGGATTAGTACAAATATTTACTGTATTTTTTGGACTATAAGGCGCACTTAAGATCCTTTAATTTTCCCAAAAATCGACAGTGCGCCTTATGTATTAATTCTGGTTGTGCTTACAGACCTCGAACTGATTTTATGTGATACACGGTGCTCAAAAATCTGTCAAAATGTTTTAGTGCGACTTTGGTAAATTACGAAGAGGCACCGCGTGATGGATTGTCGTGTCCTTTAGCCCGACAGAAGCTGAACGCATCAGAGCACAAGGAGCGAGTGAGATTTTTCAGCGCTTATAGTTTATGCAAATGGGCCATGTGGTTTTAAGTTTTATTTTTGTAAACTATAAACAAAGGTGCACAAAGCTGCATTAAACACATTATTACTCAATGTATATTTGAGTCCTCGTCGTAGGAAATTAAAAAAACAAATTTAAATGATCCACCCGATTCACCAAGACAGAGAGGCAACACCGAGCGAATTATGCCAGGATCTACCGATGGCTCATGGATGCCCGGGCTAAGGATCAGTCTCAAGTGTCGTCCGTTTGTTTCGCTTAATGCTCCTTTTAATCCGGTGCGCCTTATGTATGAAAATAGACGAGAGCATTCAACATTATTGATATTACGCCTTATAATCTGGTGCGTTTTATAGTCAGAAATATACGATACTCACTACAGTCTAATAAAAACAAGACAGAAGATTTTTTTGTGACATGCATTACGCGCAGAGATTAATCTGGAGTGTTTTCTCTGTAGCTCAGAGTCGTGTTAGTGCTGCTGCTGCCTGTAGTGGCTCTTCAGTCTCCGCTGCCCTTTGACTGCGACGACGTCTACAAATCTGGATCAGGCCAAAACGGCGTCTACACCATTTACCCGGCCGGACCGACCTCTGCTCTGCAAGTTTACTGCGACATGGGAGAAGATGCCACAGACTCTGCTGCCAAATGGACAGTAAGTCTGGGGCTCAAGGACCACTAATATAAGGGAGAGTAGGGATTATTTTGGATTTTGAACATTCATTTCAAAACAAAACTAGATCGACTGAGTAAAAGTGATTTGAATACAGGGGATGTAAGGAAAAAATAACTTTACAAATGACAAGATTTTGTTTAAATGTGAACTACACTGCAAATTTAACTGACTCATGTGGACATTATTCTTATCAGTACTTTGGAAAGTACTTTTAATCACACTGGGGGTGTAAGTTTTAAAATCTAAGGCTTAAGAAAAAACCCAAAATGGATTTAAGTAACAGTTTCAGCTGCAAAGTATCAATAGCTGATTTAAGTGTGTTACAGAAAAAGTGTTTGGAGTGATGTTTGTCTAATAGCCTCTGTTATAACAGGTCATTCAGAGGAGAATGGACGGCACATTGAATTTCTTCAGGAAATGGGACCAGTACAAGACAGGGTTTGGATCTGCTGGTGGCGAGTACTGGCTCGGTAAGCAAGGACACCAAATGTGTTTTTATGCTACAGTGATACGTAGGGAACGTGAAATTATCCTTGTAAAACTCCCTAAATACTGTCAAGATATATATTATTGTATTGTATTTTTATTGAAATTTGCTCACTACATATTTTAAACAAGTAGGATTTATTATTATCATAATTTGTACCTTTATAGGCGAGTTTCAGTTGACGTCATTGTTATTAAAAGCCCGCGTTGCATGCTGGGAAATATTTTGGTCGGAGGCAAGAAACATGGTAGCGGTCAAACACAGTGCGTAACCTCACGTATTTATCCCCGATAATGGTAAATTCCTGCTGCATTATCGGATGCACAAATAGAAGCACGGAAGAAGGAAAATGTCTTTTTCGTATTCTGAGTGAAAAGAACCGCTAACGGTGAATTAAACGGCTTTCAAACATTCGCAGAGCAAACGTAGAAGATCCTAACAAACCGTGGACTCCAACAAGTTCAACAACACATCGAGACTCTTGGAGGTTTTCATCTTTTCTGCTGTGAATGGCCCAGGAGTTTCCACCAAGTCATTGTGGATATCGCCCAAGTGAATATTTGTCCAGGTAGTTGGCGATTCTGACCAGAAATTTGGTTTGGTCCAGGTTTTGTCGGGGTTGAAAAGGGTGATTCTCTCCGTCGATGCTTATGACCAATTTCTGGTCAAATGGTCTTGGGTCCTCTGCCGTTAGAGTGGATAAATAACCAGGATCAATACCCTTTACGTGCTTTTTCGCTCCGTCCATCATGTTGAATTAGTGTTTCTTGCCGCCGAACAAAATAATTCCCAGCATGCAACGCACGCTTTTGTCAACAATGAAACTCGCCTATTTGGCCAGTGAATTTTAAAGAACATACCAGAGACACAATAGTTTAAACACTGAACGCATGTAGCTCTGGGGATTTGGACTCACAGACCAGTCGACTTGTAGAGATAACAAGGCTAAAGTGTCTTGCTGACCGACACAAAAACAGAAGTAGGAGCTGGGATTAAACATCTGACGTGTGGGTGAAGAATTTACCACTGCGTCACTGCAATCAGTCACACTTAATTACAGCAATTTCTTCATTTTGGCAATACTTGCTGCAAAGAATCATGGTAAATGTGGTCCTTTCTGCTTTTAATATGCTGCTACTAAAAATAAACAAGCATGTTCCTCAAAGAAGATTACCCTTGAATAAAACTGTCCCTTATTTTCCAACCCTCTTTCCCAGGTTTGGAGGCGATGCATTTAATGACAAAGGGAAAAGCCTATGAACTGAGAGTGGACATGGAGGACTTCGACGGGACCGCGGTTTATGCATGTTACTCCTCTTTCGCTGTTGGACCAGAGTCGGACGGATACAGGCTCAGTGTGGGGACATTTGTCAAAGGAGCGGCAGGTAGAACACCGGGGGGGGTGGGGTTTCCTGTCAGGAGAATTACTATTAACACTTTGCAGCTGAAGCCATCAACATCGTCTGCAGCTAACTGAGGCACTCCTCTGTCTGAAGCTCGGTTACACAAGTTAGACTTATTTTAAGACAATCTGACCATAAAATACAGATTTAGATGAAACTACAACACGTGAGCTGCTTTTGTACCGTTAACTCTTTCCCCCATGAAGACGACATTTGACGACCCCCCTTGTTTCCTTAATGACGTGATTTGAAACCTCTGCTGTATCACTAAGGACGTGATTTGACGACCATTAGAAGCAGTTCTTGTTTTCCACATGTAAACAGAGGTTGTGATAGGTGGGGGCCACTACAACCCACACTAGGCTGACCAATAGGATTCAAGGATATGTTTTTGCCGATTTTTTCCGAAGTTTATCGAAGTAGTGGCGATTGTAGCTTCTGGAAAAAACACAACACGAAACACGAGCAAACGGAAAGATTGCGGTGCACAGTTTTACAAATAATGAGGAGTGGACATATTTTATGGATAAGTTTCGAGAAAGTGACTTTTATAGATTTCAAAGTGATGATGAAGTTGATTATAAAGTGGAAAACGGTGATAGCGACGGAATTTCAGACAGTGACAGTTTTTGAATGGGCCCGCGCATCGTACAGGTGTCTGTGTTTTTCTGTATGTGAACTGAACGGTCGGAAGGCGACCGGAGCGAGTCAGGAAGCAGTTGTCCTGTTATTTAGTGCATCAAGGCAAATAAAGCCACGATTCTTGAGCAACAAACTGGCGCGTTTATTGAGCCCAAGCACTCACGGTGAGGCTCCGAACAGGGAGTTAAACCCTGAGCAACGAGCGGCGTTTTGTTACGGACAATTAAGAATGCAAACATGCACTTTGAGCGAATTTTGGAATGAATGAGCTATAGAGTTTCCATTTTTATCGAGGCTCCTTAGTTTGTTTGCTATATGATTGTTCTAAAATCTAAAATCAATCGCGGATGGCGGGCGAGTGCGGTTTTGAAAATTGGTCAAAACCTTGGGTGCAAATGGATAGTGGGCGGATGATGAGTTTTGTGTCGCGGTTGCAGATGAAAAAATAGCCCATTCGCGCATCTCTAGTCTGTATGGAGTCCTGCGATATCCCAACAAACTATCAGGGACTTTATACTGGATTATCGACCAAAACTGTCCTGAAATCTGGATGTTTCTCAGGTGAGTCCTTTCAAATATTTCCGTCTTTTTTTTCAAGATGAGATGTATGACAGAATTGCCACAGAAACAAATGCTTACGTGGAGCTCTGCACAAGAGAAAGTAACCAAGATGACAAATACTGGACACGCTTTGACGAGGAAGAGTTTTATTATGAAATTCATGAAATTATGATATGAAATCTGTTGAAATACTTAGACAAATATATTTTTACTTTTTTTTTTTTAAATGAATATAGTACTCAGAACATGCATATATCAGATGCTGAATGTAGCTTGCTTGTTTTTGATTTTGCCCCTGACCAGGTAAACTCTCATTTTCAGTGAGCTGTTATAAACCTGTAAATGAGTAGAATCACATTTAAACATCCAGAAATGAAGAGTTCAGTGTCTAAGGTTTCCAGAGATACCAAATATGTCTGTGTTTCAATGAAGTTCATGAGGGTGAAAATCATTTACAATCGTGGAAGTCCGTTTTTTTTTTTTTTTTTTTTAATGCAATTGCGCTCTATGGGCAGCTCTAGTCATATATGTACAGGTTGTTCCTAGTCGGCATCCAAGGGGGAAGAGTTAAACAAGTCTCTCCTAAATAGCTGACTAGCATTAACAACAGGGCTGGGTATCATTAAGAAGTCGCCGATACGATACATACCTCGATACACAGGCCACGATACGATACAACTCTTGATACAGTGCACTTTATTTCAAATCAATTCGATTCGGTTCAAGAAAAAAGTAAAGGCTGCGATACTAAAAGACACTTCTTGTCCAAAGTTCATATGAAACACAAACATTTTAATCATCAAAACAGTGAAAATGTCAAATGTGTCGCATAAACGAGTTTCCTTCCACTAAACCAGGGGCGCACAATACGTCGATCCTGATCTACCAGACGATCGCCAAGGTCGTGTGGGTAGATCGCTGCGTCTCGTCTCGGACTCGATCGCGTTTGGACTCGGTCTTGTCTCTCACTCGAGGTCTGACACTCAACAAGTGTGATCATATTTCATTACGGCCGCTGCTGTTGGTAATAAACTTGTAGCGGGTGCAGGAGCGTGTGGGGCGTCTCAGTGCAGCCTGTGCGCTCATTTGAAACCCGCGGAGACTCTACGGCGCATCACAAACACACACGCTCCCTATGCACGGCTCGTCTGCGACAGCGTGTGCCCTCGTGTACCAGCGTGCATCACAGGGCAGGTTCAACTTCCTAAACATCCTACCTGTCCATCTGCCTCACGTCAGCACGCCGCCCCTCGCCTTTTCACGCTCTCGCTCCTTCCTGCGTACAGCGAACACAAGCCCCTCCCACAGTGCGGCTGATTAGAAGAGCGAGACCAAACGTGAAGCAAAAACCAGTCTAAATTTGTGTTCCAGTGTTGGCACAAAGCAGGTCTACAGCATAGAGCGGATCTACAGAACAGACCTACTGCCACATTTGGCTGAAGTTTGTCTAACAAAAGTGCACAAATGCATCTGTGTTTGTCACGATGTGTGTTTGGTTTGGTAAATGTGCAGAGGCTGGTAAATATCACTGCAAAACCAGAAAAGAATGAAACTCCAGTTTGACACGTTAAAGAACAGGTTTAAAAATCTTCCTTCACTTTTTTCACAGTTTTGTGTAAAGTGCCAGAGGAAGTTCTTTTAAAGAAGAGGTTCTCAAACTGTGGGTCAGGGTCCAAAAAAGGGGCACAGAGTGTTTCAGTGCAGTTTGCTTGGCTTTGTAGATCATTTTGACTTGGTCATTTTGTAAGTAGCTCGTCTGCTGAAAAAGTATGAGCACCTCTGCACTAAACGAACAACAAAACTGTAGCGCTGTAACACAATACTTTAGTAAAATAACCCAAAAACTACTTTTGGCGATATATATTGCATATTGTATATTGTATATTGATACAGCAGCCCACGATATCGATACTTAAACACATTAAACCATACGATATATTGACATTAGATAAGTAGCATTAGCCAACAGTTTTTCGACTAGTTACTCTTACAATTTTGTTGAGAATCAAAAACTCAAATGTGTGAGTTTTTTATACAATCTTAAAACTTAACAGGCTGAGTTTGATAATATGTGTGTTGTGTCACCATGGCAACTGCTGAACATTCCTCCGTAGACATACATGCTGCCCCTACGGTGTGCTGTCACTGCGTTTCGTTCAATATGTGAGACGGAACAATAATTTTGGGCGTCAGTCTTCGTCGTGTGTGTATATATCATGTTTTCTTTGTACCAGTGAGGAACTTTTGTTATTTATTTTTTCTGTAATACAGTGAGATTTGAGCTGTAGAGGGTTGAATACTTATTTCAGACTCATAATAGAAACTAAAAAACTAAGTACTAAGTGTTTCAGTCGGCTATTTATTTTTCTGCAGCTCGTGCTATTTAACGATATTGCACATTCAGAATATTTGGTGGGATAATCCTGCTTTAGCGTTATTGTGTCACTGGCATACATTAGTTCCAGTATTATAATACACTAATACACTATGCAAGAAAACTATCCACCCACAGGAAGAACATGCAAACTCAGCACAGCAACGCCTCAGCTCCCCATTTCAAAACAAAAAAGGGTGTGTTACACTTCTACGGGGTTTTAATTGCCAACACATAACATATGTAGTTTCCATATGCAGCTCTTTTAATACGTTTTGTTTTTGACAGTCTGAGTGCCCTTTGCTGCCCGAACTAAGTCAGGCATGTTTTTGATGAGGGAACAATATTATAACCAGTGTTGGGAAGGTGACTTTTAAAATGTATTCTCCTACAGATTACAGATTACATACAACAAAATGTAGTTTGTAAAGTAATCCATTATATTACTTAAAGTGAGCAACGTAATCTGAATACTTTGGATTACTTGATATTGTCATGCCTTTTTAAAACTACATGAATATAACAACCACATCCTGAAAATTCATGTTTGTTCTCTTCAAATTGTCTGTTGAGCCCAAGTCATAACTAGCAGTTCTCACTTACATATCCTTAACAAACTGGTTTGAATATTTGCTTCATATACTTTTCTACCATATGGTACAAGATTAGGTTGAAAAACCTCTTACTTTTTGAGTCATGAGATTTTTTATTAAGAAAGGTCATGGTAACGGAGGGAAAAGTAACGGAGGGAAAATTGTGCAAACAAGTAGAAGGTGCATGATTTTACATAATTTGTCAACTTTTTTCTTCTGAATACTTTAATATTACTTCAAAATGAAAGGAAACTATTTCTATAAAATATGTCAGTCCTTCCAAGCTACTTTTTTATAATTTTAAATAATTTTTTTTGAAAAATCATGTACCTTCATCAACCGTTCAAAGATGGAATAACACAAGATATGATGAAATACATCCATTTATTTACATGATTTGCAGGTCTTGTTTCATACATGGTCTGTTTAAAACATATGTAACTTTAGAACCAAAAATGGTACAGAAAAAAGGTCAACAGTTTCATAAACTAGAGTACATATGTATCTGTTCAATACATTTTTATATCAGATGCATTAAATTGAATTTTTGGCCTTGTTGTTACTTCTGCTTGACCAGGCCCATAAATAAATGAGATGTAGCACAAAATGTGAAAACAGGAAAATATCACCATGTAATCCATTTATTTCAGCAAAGTAACTATAATCCAATTACCACTCTTTGAAACAGTAACTCATAATTTGTACTTTGATTACGTAATGCTGGCACATGTGATCCGTTACTCCCCAACACTGGTTATAACATGAATTATTATTATACCCCCTTATACTTTAACCCCTCAGCCGCAGCGCCACATATTTATATCAACTCTTTCTTTTGTCTTTTGTTGTAGGAGACTCACTAACGATCCACAACAACCAAAAATTCACCACTTTCGACAAAGACCAGGACACGCATGGCTCCAACTGCGCAGTGCTCTGCTATGGGGGGTTCTGGTTTGAAGCATGTTTTGCAGCCAATCCAAATGGAGTGTACACGTGGGGACCCTCACCGCGCTACGCCGGCGTTCACTGGAGTACTTTTAAAGGACTTGAATACTCCCTCAAAACTCTGGTTATGAAGATACGGCCAGTAACGGCATAAAGTTTAACAAAGAGTATTTCAGTGTTGCTTGTTCATGTACTGCTGAGATTCAGACATCACAGCTCACACTCTGGTCCTTCAAAACGTGTACAGTATATAATGTGAAGAATCTCTAATTAATTAAAGTATTGAATTTTTTCTGTTGCATGTGTAGCACTTTGTGCTACATTTCAAATGTATGAAAAGTGCTATACAAATAAAGTTTGATTGATTGATTGACTGATAAAATCCGGACTATTGAGCACACCTGAATATAAGCCGCATCAACTAAATTTTAACAAAATTTTAAACTTAGGCCGCACCTGAATCTAAGCTGCAGGTGTCCACGTCTTCAAGAACGTTTTCAAGTTCGGGTCGTGTGCTTTTATTGCCCCTGAAATCTTTTGTCGTCTTTTTGGGTTGAGTCAGGTCGTCGCGCTGCCGTCGACAACGTCTCACCGTCGACTCACTGACACCGAGTTCACGTGCAGCAGCTCTGTTTCCTTCTTCCACATCCACATCAGTCGCCGTTAACATAAAAGCTGCGTCATCTGCATTTCTTCGTGTGTTTTCCATGAGGAGGGTGTGTGCATGAAGCGCAAAAAAACAGTTCAAAACACAATCAAACTAGAATCTTCTTCGACGCATCACCCCCGTCTCTCCTCTGCGCATGTCTCTTGGAGAAAGAGTCTCTGTTCTGTCTGTATCATGTCAGTGTCTTGGAGGATTTCAGCAGATTTCAGACTCTCTCGGGGGCGGGGATAGATGTATCAATCAGGTCTGAGTGGATGTCCGGCTACTGAAGTTTGAGACGTTTCTTCTCGTCATTTACACACACGGGTAAGACGTATCCCCCTCACTAATGTTCATTTAGAGTCATAACTTATTTTATCACACGACGATAAACTATTTGAGTGCACTGACAATATCGCGACTTCATGTTAACACTAGATCCATGTGTAACCGCACAGACAGCGATGTTTTCTGCACTCAGGCTGTACGTATCCGCCGTATTACCAAACCACAGACTGTATATATGAACGGACAATGTGCCAAACAAAGAATCCGTCCATATATTCGCCGCATCGTTTTATTAGCCGCAGGGTTCAAAGTGTGAGAAAAAAGTAGCGGCTTATAGTCCAGAATTTACGGTATTTTTTGGTATTTAAAGGTAAAAAGGAAGATTAAAGTCATGATTTACAGGTTTAGTCTGTTTTTATACATACATTGTTTCTTAGTTCTTGTTGCTGGTGTGGTGTTGGGAGTGCAGTTTGGGTCCGCGACACATAGATGGGGCGGGAATCTACGACTATCTCACGATTCAGTTCGATTCTAAGACTCGTGAGCTCAGACAGGATACCTCTTTATGTCTTACTGTATTTTACTGTTCAGATCATATCAGTGGATACTTTTTTAACTGTGCAGAGCAATGATTTTATTTTTACTTTCTTTATTTTCTTTTATTTTTTCAGTGACAGGGATTAGTTTAGCAGGTGGGAGATATTGGGGATATAACAGCACATCAGTGGCTCTTAGCAGCGCTTCATCTGTTTAGCTTCTCTGCAGACGTTTATTAGAGAAACTACAGCCCACACGCCTCTGTCCTCTGCAGGGACACAGTGTGGAGTTACTTTAGAGCAGTTTGTCTGAGTTTTGCATTAAAGCTATGTGGGAATTAATTTCTGTATTTTTAGTGTTTCATTCATGTTAATTCACCATGCAATGTGGAAGGGGTTCAATGTTCTTGTACATGTGTCATAAAGAGAAGTCAGTGTCTGAACTTTAAAATGTCAATGAGTTTGGGACATGTTATGATGGACTTTGTGATGTATATGAGACATAAAGGGGGAGTGTCTGAACTCTTTAACATATGACTATCTGTGTTTACACTGTCTAGGTCAACATTTCTGTGAATTTCCTGTAAATACCAGTTACAGTTTGTCAATATTCTGACGAGATGGTCAGTATAAAGCTGTCAGCTCTTCTTGTACTAGGAGAGGTGACGTGGAGAGATGCTGTGTGAATCAACTTGAATCAAGAGATCTGTACCTGTGTGAGCCGAATAAAGAGACATGTTTCTGAACACCTTTAATCCTTCTGGACTCTCTTTTAAGGCTCTTTCCAGGCCCCTCCAGAAGAAGCTGACAGCTACTTTTCGACAACGTAACATGAAGCTCTCTCCAAAATGTTTACCGTATTTTCTGCACCATAGAGCGCTCATAAGGCTCCAACCCCATCAAAAAACGCCCAACAATCCAGAGCGCCCTGTACACGAATCCACTCGGGTGTCCCAGCACGACTTCAGTAAACTACAAAGCCGCACCACCCACAGAACACACAAACACACAAGGAGCAGACAGCGACCGCACAACGACAAACACCCACAGACACACTCATCACTCCACGCCGACGAGGAACGGAACGGACGAACGAACCGAAAAAGCGAACGCAATGTGCCGCTTCTAGACACGACTGAACAACTGAGTCACTGCGAACACGCCGACAATCCGTTGGTCCCACACAGCACCCTCCCTACACGCCACAACTGAACAAAGCCCAGAGTCACAGTGAACGAACAAACAAACAAAACCACTCACCCATCACACTGTTGTGTTTCACTTAAAGTCCAGTGCGGTTTATTTGTGAAAAAAGTTCAAAAATAGACCATTTAATGACAGTGTGTCTTATAATCCAGATGCTCTGAAAGGGATAAAATGATTCGTTTCTTCACTGTTCCTCTGGAAATTACTCATCAGGAGCTCAAACAAGGGAATTATCCAAAAAAAAAGACACGGATTATGTCTAGAGAACATAAACCGCGAAGAGATTTCCTGTGGTACCATCAAGACACACTCACGTCACTTTCATCAAGGTATTTGCTATTTAAATTGTTTCATAGTTTATTTAATGAGAGAAGCACATTTACTGAACTAAAATGTAAAAAGAAAACATTTTCAGTGTGAGTGGCAGTAGAAACTGTATCTTCCAGCGCACATATAAACATGTCACTCATCGTAGGACCCATGTTTTCTTTATTGTCTTGCTTAACCACAACTATGTCTTCTAGAATTAATCGCTTTTTGTGAGCGGATCTTTCTAACGTTGGCGAGGATCTTTTCATGGACAATTCTTTCGAAATTCCGCTCACAGACTCTTCGACTCCTGCACCATGTTGATCACAGGAGCCCAGTGTGGGTTTGTTGAATCGTAAACTAGTGCGGGTTTTCCTGGATAAATTGATGAAATTTTAGTTCAGTAAATGTGCTTCTTTCATTAAATAAACTATGAAACAATTTAAATAGCAAATACCTTGATGAAACTTCGGGTGTCTTGATGGTACCATTGGAAATCTCTTAGCGGTTTATTTTTGCTATCCATAATCTGCGTCATTTTTTCGATAATTCCTTTGTTTGAGCTCCTGATGAGTAATTTCCAGAGGAATAGTGAAGAATCTAATCATTTTATCCCTTTCAGAGCGTCTAGAACAACCAAATACACAACAAAACCTGCCCATGTTTCTCCGATGCTGCTGAAGTCAATGACATAGTGTGCCCGGTGTCACGGCGGCGTAGTTACCGTTGCTATAGGGGTCACGTGACGGTGCAAAGCCTCTAGAGTACGGAAAATACGGTACGTTATGAGCCTTTTCCTAAACACTCAAACATGAACGAAATAAAGCTCCAGATAAGTCCTGAACACAGAGACATCCCCGTGGGTCTCTGTGTGACCGTGGACAGCAGTCACCAGATCGTGCTTTGTGGACACCCTGCTCCACGTGCTCTCTTAAAGGTTGTATGGAGGATTTTTTTTTTGTTTCAGATTGTTAGTGAAAGTTTAAAATACTATTACATAGATGCAGCAGCCTTGTAATTACGATGACCAAAAAAAAAAAAAGAATGAAAATTTATCAACTGTGAACGTGTTGAGGCCAGATAAACATCAGCCAATAGAAAACGAGGCTACCTCATTTTCTATTGGCCGTTAGGTTGTCAATCAAACTCCCTACGTTTCTAGTGTAACTGACTCGTTGGTTTATGCAGCGGTTCTTAGAGGCTTTTTCAAACTGTCGCTTCCTTGCAGTTCGCACAAAGTTTGTTGCGATGTCGGACGAGAATCCACGACCGGTTTGCCGCCAAAGAAAGTCAGTTTTTGAGGTCGTTGAAAGAAGAAGAGAATAGGAAAAGGAGCGAAGACAAACTGAGGTGATTCTTGGTGTTCTCTTCCAGCGATGGCGTGAATGAAGCAGACGACGGGTCTAAAAACTGACGTGTCGGTCGCTAAATTATTTCCAGACAGGTCACTTCAACAGTCATTCTGAACTTGCTGTAAACAAGTGCGATTTCTAGAGTAAGGAGGGAGTTTCTACTGAGGGAGCTGTGGAGGATGAAGGTGGTGTCACGCATGCACAATATTTGAAAAAGGAATGTCACTGTATTTGTTTTCCCTTAAAAATCCTCTATACAACCTTTAAGTCCGCAGGTACCCGAGCCTGTCCAGGACTCCACAGTGAGAGCTGGAGAGCGAACGAAATGACTCTTAGAACCGGCTCTTTGAAGGGAACGACGGGAGCCTGATCCTTATTGGGAGCCGTGTTTTCTCTTTCTCTCACTTTTTTTCTGTTCACGCCGCGTGCAGATTCGTGGTTTGACAGCGGCAGCGGCTAAAAACGAAACTTTGAGAAATTTGCGTGTACGTAGGATTAAAAAAAAAAAAAAAAAAAAAAAAAACGAGCATATTTGACTGTAGTTTAGCATAAAATAAATAAGTCCCGGTTTAGTCCTTTTTCAGTCCTGGTTTAGACCTGGTTCAGTCCTGATTCAGTCCTGCTTTAGACGTGCTTTAGTCCTGCTTGCAACAAAACAATCTGAAGAGCCACTTGGGAGCCAAAAGAACCAGCAGCTTTTAGTGAGCCGAGCCAAAAGAGCCGGTTCTCTAAAAAGAACTGGAATACCCATCACTAGTGTCTAGAATGTGATGCAAAAATGCCATTAAGTCAACCTACTGTCTGTAAATATGATGTAAAGAGGCAGAATAACAATAAATGTTGCCTAAATAAACCCAATTTAAAATCCACCAGAGCCAAACCTAAGTTTTTTAAACAATTCAACATTTACAGTGAATTTTTACATCACTAAATATATCGGTGATTATATCGGCTATCGGCAGCTCCAACTTCCATTATATTGGTTTCATATCGGCCACAGCAAAATCCATATCGGTCGGGCTCTAATTATAACTCCAGGGGATGTGGGGTGGGGAAAGGGGTGCGACATCACAGCATACCGCCCTGAAAACCCATCTCTTTAAAAAAAACTTTCATTAACTGTCTTTTCTCTTGTTTGTCGTTGTTTGTCTTCTCACGTAAAGCGTCTTTGGGTATCTTGAAAAGCGCTATACAAGTGTTATGTATAGTTATTATTATTATTACCGCGACAGCCCTATTCCCACCCCTAAAAGAGATACATAATAGTTCTGAGAGCTGTTGCCACGCCCTCTTTTAGTCGACTAATCAGCTGACAGGACATTTCGTAAGTCGACTCCAGCCTTAGTGAAATCCAGACGTATACATTAGAGGGTCTGTGTTGTCCTGGTGGTATCTGCGCACACACAGTGACACAGACACTCCTCATTCATCACCATTACACTTTGCCCATCCCAGACTCCACCATCATATTCTCTATAAATTGTGATTTGTGCTGGTTGCCTGGGAACAAACGATCGCGACTGGTTTAGCTCATTAATCACGGCACTGTCCTCCTGGTCCCTTTTCTCTGGCACGCAGCCCTCAAATACCAACTACCCGCTGCACTACCTCAAATAGTCTATTTAACGAGGCTTCGGGGCTCCTCTAATAGTATCTGCAAGTCTTTTATTTAGTCAAAATACCAAAGTAGAGAAAAAGCGACATCCTAGTTCAACAATTAGTCAGACACAAGAACAAAAATCATCTTACTAAAGTTATAATTCCACGTCGCACACAAAACAAAACAGATTTAAGTGTATCCACAATGACTTGGTGGAAACTCCTGGGCCATTCACAGCAGAAAAGATGAAAACCTCCAAGAGTCTCGATGTGTTGTTGAACTTGTTGGAGTCCACGGTTTGCTAGGATCTTCTACGTTTGCTCTGCGGATGTTTGAAAGCCGTTTAATTTGCCGTTAGCGGTTCTTTTCACTCGGAATACGAAAAAGACGTTTTCCTTCTTCCGTGCTTCCGATAATGCAGCGGGAATTTACCATTATCGGGGATAAATACGCGAGGTTACGCACTGTGTTTGACGCTATCGTGTTTCTTGCCTCCGACCAAAATATTTCCCAGCAGCAACGCGGGCTTTTAATAACAATGACGTCAGCTGAAACTCGCCTATAGTCCGGAGAATACAGTACATACATACAGACTCCCCCAGCGCGATGTCAGTGCTGAGTATGAATAAAAATCGCTTCTTACCTTAAACTCGTCCTTCTTGATGACCCCGCCGGGCTGCAGGTGTTGGCGGATCTCATGGAGCACAGTGAGCATAGCGATGTTGGTTTTGCCAGCACCCGTGGGAGCACAGATGAGCAGGTTCTCGTTGGTGTTGTAAGCCGTCTCAAAAACCAAAGACTGGATTCTGTTCAAGCGCTTCATCCCTTTGAACACCAGCTGACCAATCTGAAAGCAAAAAGCAAACAAAAATAAGTACAGTCATGTATTCATTAATATTTTATTTGGTAAATTAAATAAAATAAAAAATATAATAATAATAATAATAATAATAATAATAATAATAATAATAATAATAATAATAACTAAACAATAAAAAAATAATAATTAAATAATAAAAAATAAAAAATAATATATAATTGGGAAAAAAAATTAAATATGAAAAAAATAAATAAATAATAAATAAATAAATGAAAAATTATAAAAAATAAAATATAATAAATAAAAAAATAAAAATAGTAATAAATAATAAATAAATAAAATACAATAAAAATAAAATAAAATAAAATTAAGAAATCTAATCAAATCAAATGAAACAGCAACAAAGTAAAAATGTCAGTTGTGGAAATGGGATAAACACAAATAAAGAACAAATTTATCCTATAATATGTGTCCCCAAAATATCAAACACAATGTTACACACTTTATAAATATTAAATAAATCAGCACCATGGACAGAGACTGAACCCAGCGTGAACCAGGACTGAACAGGGACTAAACCAGGACCGAACCAGGACTAAACTAGAACTGAGCCGTGACTGAACCAGGACGGAACCAAGAATAAACCCAGACTGAACTAGGACAGAACCAAAACCAAACCAGATTGAACCAGGGCTAAACCAGGATTTAACCAGGTCAGAATCGGACCGAAACCAGATTGAACCGGACTATAGAAACAGTCCAAAACCAGAACTAAGTCAGGACTAAACCAATAACCGGACCAGGAAGAACCAAGATGAACCAGAAAAGAACCAAGACTTGAGCAGACCAAAAACCAGGATTAAATCAGGAATAAAACAGGACTGAACCCGGACTAAAAATGGACTGAACCAGGTTTATTTTGAGCATAAAATATCGGTCAACTGATAATTTTACTCCATAGCAACATCTTTAATCCAAAACGACGAGCGAGAACGTTGCCGGTGAAAAGAGACAAGAGACGAGAGTCTTGTCTGACACTGAAAACAGAACGACTGTGACACAGACGAGAGAGAGAGAGAACGAAAGAGAGAAAGAGAAAGAGAAAGAGAAGAGAGAGAGAGGGGGACCAGAGGAAGAAGAACAGGGTCTGTGTGGGCTTCAGCTGTCAATCAAACTGCCCTGTGCTCTGACCCTCGAAGGAAAGAAAGAGAGGAAGGAGAGAGGGAGAGAAGGGCAGGGAGAGGAGAAGAGGAGATGAGAGGAGAGGAGAGAGGAAGAGAGGAGAGAAGGAGAGGGATAGAGGAAAGGTGGAAAGAGGGAGTGGAGGATAGAGGGAGAGGGAAAGGAGTAGAGAGGAAAAGAGGAGAGAGGGAGAGGAGGAGGCGAGGGATAAAGGGAGAGGAGGAGAAGAAGAGAGGGAGTGGAGGAGAGGGAGAGAGAGGGAGAGAGGGAGACGAGAAGGAGAGCGGGAGAGAGAGAGGAGGAGAGAGGGAGAGAGGGAGAGGAGGAGAGAGGGAGAGAGGAGAGAGGGAGAGGAAGAGGAGAGGGAGTGGAGCAGAGAAGGAGAGAAGGAGTGGAGGAGAGAGGGAGAGGAGGAGAGAGGGAGAGAGGAGAGGAGGAGAGAGAGAGAGATGGAGTGGAGGAGAGAAGGAGAGAGGGAGAGATGGAGTGGAGGAGAGAAGGAGGGACGGAGAGGAGGAGAAGAGGAGGCGAGGGATAAAGGGAGAGGAGGAGAGACGGAGAGAGGGAGAGGAGGAGAGAGGAAGGAGGGGAGGGAGAGGAAGAAAGACGGAGAGAGGAAGTGAAGGAGAGCGGGGGAGAGAGGAGAGGATAAGAGAGGAGAGGAGAGAGGGAGAGGAGGAGAGACAGAGAAGAGTAAAGGGGGAGAGGAAAAATGAGAGTGGAGGAGAGGAGGTGGAGAGGGAGAGCGGGTAGAGAGCGGGAGAGAGGAGAAGAGGCGGAGAGAGGGAGTGGAGTAGTAGAGGGAGAGAGAGAGAAACCTCTGACTCTGACTCTGCCTGGCAACAGACGACGGCTGAAATGTGATTGGTCAAATACTTTAATGTGGAAGCGGCACAATCATCGGAAAATCTCTGAAAGGAAGTGGACAGAACATTTGGAATTATTTAATAACAATATTGGGTCTGGTCAAGCAGTAACGGAGGGAAACGGGCAGATTTTTGACATTCAAATGTCTCTTATTCAGAAACTAGAGGGACTATTGAAATAAGTAAAGTATCAGAATGTAGGAAAGAGTTACACTCCAACAGGGTCAAGTTAAACCTGTGATATTCTTTCAAGTTGTTGACAAAAAATTTAAAAAAACTCGGAGGGAATGAAATATGCAGCACTTTTTGGGCAATAAATCCAAACAGTGATAACTCTTGGTTCTCACTTACATATCCTTAACAAACTGGTTTGAATATTTGCTTCATATAGTTTTCTACCATATGGTACAAGATTAGGTTGAAAAACCTCTTACTTTTTGAGTCATGAGATTTTTTATTAAGAAAGGTCATGGTAACGGAGGGAAAAGTAACGGAGGGAAAATTGTACAAACAAGTAGAAGGTGCAGGATTTTACATAATTTGTCAGTTTTTTCTTCTGAAATACTTTAATATTACTTCAAAATGAAAGGAAACTATTTCTATAAAATATGTCAGTCCTTCCAAGCAAATTTTTATCATTTTAAATACATTTTTTTTTTTTTTATCATGTTCCTTCATCAACAGTTCAAAGATGGAATAACACAAGATATGATCAAATACATCCATTTATTTACATGATTTTTGCAGGTCTTTCAAATCTGGGAAAAATAGTTTTTGTTCCATGTTTCATACATGGTCTGTTTAAAACATATGTAACTTTAGAACCAAAAATGGTACAGAAAAAAGGTCAACAGTTTCATAAACTAGAGTACATATGTATCTGTTCAATACATTTTTATATCAGATGAATTAACTTGAATTTTTGGCCCTGTTGTTTACTTCTGCTTGACCGGCCCCAATAATAATTAACATCAGTCTGTGATTCAGATATTTTTTTAGACCAGCAGAGAACAAGCTCTGACGTCCCACCACTGTGTGAGTTGAGTACAGTATATTTATGCAGATTAGTAATAGTAATAATAATGATGATTAATAATTCATTGAAAATCAGTCGTTAAGTCTCCCGACGACTGATTAAGAACATTTAATCGAACGCCCATCCCTAGTACATAAATATTTGTAAAGTTTCGTCATCGCTGTACATAAGCAACCACATAATTTTTTTAATTTTAGAAACTGCGTCATGAACAGAGGCGGGTTCATAAACGTTTTTCTTCTTCTCCGTCTGATTATTGTTTCTCTCTTGGCACAAACGAATCCCGTTTTCTATCGCACTGATTTTATTTTTATTTTTTTAATTTTTTTTGTCCTTTTTCCGTGTGTGTGTTTGGGTTTCTCGTGCGCGTCGGTTCGGGCTCCGGACGCCTTGAGCTTTAGACAGGTCGTATTATTTATTCAAGGATTCATTAGAAGTATGTCATCACTTTTCTCCCCTCTGCGTTTCGCTCCAACACTCAGAGAACGAAATAATTAAAGAGAGCAAGAGGGAGGGAGGGAAAGAGAGAGAGAGAGAGATGGAGGGAAAGAGAGAGGGAGGGAAAGAGAGACGAGAGAAGAGAGAGGGAGGGAAAGAGAGAGGGAGAGAGAGAGGGAAAGAGAGAGGGAGGGAAAGAGAGAGGGAGAGAGATGGAGGGAAAGAGAGAGGGAGAGAGAGGGAGGGAGGGGTAGAAGGAAAGGAGGAGGGACTGAGAAGAGGAGAGAGGGAGAGAAGAGAGAGGGAGAGACGGAGAGAAGGAGAGAGGGAGAGATGGAGAGAGGGAGAGACAGAGAGAGGGAGAGACGGAGAGAAGGAGAGAGGGGAGAGACAGAGAGACGGAGAGAGGGAGAGACGGAGAGGAGAGAGGGAGAGACGGAGAGAGAGAGAGAGGGAGAGACGGAGAGAAGAAAGAGGGAGAGAGACAGAGAGGAGAAGAGAGGGGAGAGAGAGAGAGAGAAGAAGAAGAGAGGGAGAGAGAGGTGAAGAGAGGGAGAGACAGAGAGGAGAGAGAGAGGGAGAGACAGAGAGACGGAGAGAGAGGGAGGGAGGGAAAGAGAGAGGGAGAGAGAGGAGAGAGGGAGGGGTAGAGGAGAGGAGGAGGGATGAGAAGAGGAGAGAGGGAGAGAAGAGAGAGGGAGAGACGGAGAGAAGAAAGAGGGAGAGAGGAGAGAAGAAGAGAGGAGAGAGGAGAGAGGAGAGATGGAGAGAGGGAATGGAGGAGAGAGGGAAGAGAAGAGAGGAGAGTGGGAGAGGAGGAGAAGAGAGGGAGAGCCAGAGAGAGGAGAGAGAGAGAGAGAGAGAGAGAGAGGAGAGAGAAGAGAAGAGAGAGAGAGAGAGAGAGAGAAGAGAGACAGAGAGACAGAGAGACAGAGAGACAGAGAGAGGAGAGAGAGACGGGAGAGACAGAGAGAGGAGAGAGAGAAGAGAGAGGGAGAGAGAGAGAGAGAGAGAGAGAGAGAGAGAGAGAGAGAGAGGAGAGAGAGGAGAGACGAGAGAGAGGGAGAGAGAGGAGAGAGAGAGAAGAGAGAGAAGAAGAGAGGGAGAGAGGAGAGAGATGGAGAGAGGGAATGGAGGAGAGAGGGAGAGAGAGAGAGAGAGAGTGGAGAGGAGGAGAAGAGAGGAGAGGGAGGGAGGAGGAGAGAGAGAGGGAGAGAGAGAGGGAGAGGGAGAGGAGGAGAGAGAGAGGGAGAGAGAGAGAGAGGGAGAGAGAGAGAGAGAGAGAGGGAGAGACGGAGAGAGAGAGGAGAAGAGAGAGAGGAGAGAGAGGAGACGGAGAGAGAGGGAGAGGAGAGGAGAGAGAGGAGAGACGGAGAAGAGGAGAGAGAGAGAGAGAGAGAGACGAGAGAGGAGAGAGGGAGAGGAGAGAGAGAGGAGAGAGAGAGGGAGAGACGGAGAGACGAGAGAGAGAGAGGGAAGAGACGGAGAGGAGAGAAGGGAGAGACGGAGAGAGAGAGAGAGAGAGAGAGAGGAGAGAGAGAGGAGAGAGGAGAGAGACGGAGAGAGGAGAGAGAGGAGAGAGAGGGAGGAGAGAGAGAGAGGGAGAGAGGAGAGGAGGGAGAGAGGAGAAGAGGAGAAGAGAGAGAGAGGAGAGAGACGAGAGAGGAGAGAGAGAGGGAGAGAGGAGAGAGAGAGAGAGGAGAGAGGAGAGGAGAGAGAGGGAGAGGAGGGAGAGAAGAGAGAGAGAGAGAGGAAGAGGAGGAGAGAGAGGAGAGAGACGGAAGAGGAGAGAGAGGAGAAGGGAGGAGAGAGGAGGAGAGAGGAGGAGAGAGGAGAGAGAGAGGAGAGAGAGAGAGAGGAGAGGAGAGAGGGAGAGAGGGAGAGAGGAGAGAGGAGAGAAGAGGGAGAGAGAGAGAGAGGAGAGAGAGGAGAGAGAGGAGAGGAGGAGAGAGGGAGAGATGGAGAGAGGGAGAGACAGACAGAGAGAGACGGAGAGAGGAGAGAGTGGGAGAGGAGAAGAGAGGAAGAGATGGAGAGAGGGAGTGGAGAAGAGAGGGAGAGAGGGAAAGGAGAAGAGAGGGAGAGACAGAGAGAGAAGAGTGGGAGAGGAGAAGAGAGGAAGAGACGGAGAGAGGGAGAGAGGGGAGGAGAGAGGGAAGGAGGGAGAAAGAAAGAGGGGGAGAGATGGGGAGACAGAAAGAGAAACAGCGTGGAGGGAGGAGAGAGAAAATGGAGGAAAAAGAGAGAGGAAACAGACAACGGGAGAAAAAGAGAGGAGAGAGATATGGAGACAAGAGGGTGGAGGAAAGAGAGAGGGGAAGAGAGAGAGAAAGAGAGGAAGAAGAGTGAGAAGTGAGGGAGAAAGTGAAGAGGGATAGATAGAAAGAGAGAGAGAGAAAGACAGTGAGAAGAGGAGATGTGGTAGAAAGAAGAGGAGAGAAAAAGGGAGGGAGACAGGGAGAGAGAAATAAGGAAGAGGGCAGGAGAGAGAAAAGGGAAGAGAGGGAGGAGAAAATAGACAGCGGGAGGAAAGGGGGATGGAGATTGAGGGGAGGGAGAGGGGGAGAGAGGGGGAAGAGGAAAGACAGAAGGGAGAGAGAAAAAGAGAGGAAGGAGAGTGAGAAGTGAGGGAGAGTGAAGAGGGATAGAGAGAGAGAAAGAGAGAGTGAGAAGAAGAGAGGCGGAAGAAAGAAGAGGGAGAGAATGAAGAGGGATAGAGAAAGAGAGAGAGAATGAGAAGGAGAGAGGCAGTAGGGAGAAGAGGGAGGGAGAGAGTGAAGAGGGATAGAGAGAGAAAAGGAGAGAGCGAAAAGAAGAGAGGTGGTAGAAAGAAGAGGGAGGAAAAGAGGAAGAGAGTGAAGAGGGAGAGAGGGAGAAAGAGAGATAGTGAGAAGGAGAGAGGTGGTAGAAAGAAGAGGAAGGGAGAGAGAGAGAGAAGAAGAGAGGTGGTAGAAAGAAGAGGGAGGGAGAGAAACGGTCTAAAGAGGAGGGAGGGAGAGAGTGAAGAGTGATAGAGAAAGAGAGAGAAGGAGAGAGGTGATAGAAAGAGGAGGGAGGGAGGAAAAGAGGGAGAGAGAGAGAGATAGCGAGGAGAGGTGGTAGAAAGAAGAGGGAGGGAGAGAGTGAAGAGGGAGAGTGATAGAGAAAGAGAGAGGCGACAGAAAGAGGAGGGAGGGAGAGAGGAGGGTAGAAAGAAGAGGGAGAGAAAGAGAGTGAAGAGGGAGAGCGATAGAGAAAGAGAAAGAGAGAAGGAGAGAGACAGTAGAAAGAGGAGGGAGGGAGAGAGGAGGGTAGAAAGAAGAGGGAGAGAAAGAGTGAAGAGGGAGAGTGATAGAGAAAGAGAAAGAGAGAGAAGGAGAGAGACAGTAGAAAGAGAGAGAGAAAGAGAAAGGAGAAGAGCAGAAGAGAGAGAGAGAGAGAGGAGAGAGAGGAGAGAGAGAATAGAGAGAAGAGAGTGGAGAGGAGAGAGAGAGAGAGAGAGAGAAGAGAGTGAAGAGGAGAGATAGAGATAGAGAGTGAAGAGAGAGGAGAGGGATAGAGAGAGAGAAGAGGAGAGAGCGAAAAGAAGAGAGGTGGTAGAAAGAAGAGAGGAGGAAAAGAGGAAGAGAGTGAAGAGGAGAGAGAGGGAGAAGAAGAGAGATAGAGAGAAGAGAGAGAGAGGCGAGGGAGAGAAGGAGGGAGAGAAGGGGAGAGAGAGAAGGAGAGAGAGAGGAGAGGAGAGAGGGAGGGAGAGAGGAAGGGAGAGAGGAGGGTAGAGGTTATTAATGCATCACAGAGTAACTTTATTAGAGACCACTTAAGCTGGCAGGAGTGTGCGGGGGGCAGCGTGGGGTCGTGGAGAACCTTCCAGAACATGGCAGCTACGATAACGATCAGCGCTCACAAGACAGCCCAGATATTTATGCGGAACGAGGCCGTACGAGACGTTTCACAGGGTTTTAGTGGGTTTAATACGCTCCAGCGCCAAGGAGACGTAAACGCTCATGTCGAGAGCAGGAACACAGAAGAGCGGACTGCTGGAAAAAGAGACATTTTCATAATAATCCGTGTGTCATTCGTTCATTTGTTTTTCTATATAAAACCAAAAATAAGAAAACAATTTTAAAAAATGTTTTCTTTATTATTTGTCTCCAAAACCAAAATGAAAAAACAGATAATTTGTTTTTTTCAGTTTTCAATTTTGTGTTTAAATGAAGAATGGAAAAAACGGATAACGGCCGTTTCCCGTTTACGTGACTTCTGTGACTGCGATGTCGGACTTTTACACTGCATACGGACTGAACCAGGACTGATCCAGGACCGGGACCAGAGCGGGACCAGAGCGGACTCCGAGCCTCCGCAGGGTCCGAGCCCTGCCGTGGGCTCTGAGCCTCTGGTCTGGTCCCGGTCTGGTCCCAGTCTGGTCCCAGTCTGGTCCCGGTCTGGTCCCGGTCTGGTCCCGGCCTGAGTTCCGGTCTCAGTCCCGGTCTGGTCCCGGTCTAAGTTCCGGTCTCAGTCCCAGTCTGGTCCCGGTCAGACTTCCGGTCTCAGTCCCGGTCTGGTCCCGGTCTGAGTTCCGGTCTCAGTCCCGGTCTGGTCCCGGTCTGAGTTCCGGTCTGCTCCTGGTCTCAGTCCCAGTCTGGTCCCGGCCTGAGTTCCGGTCTCAGTCCCAGTCTGGTCCCGGTCTGAGTTCCGGTCTCAGTCTCGGTCTGGTCCCGGTCTGGAACCAGCCTGAGTTCTGGTCTGCTCCCGGTCTCAGTCCAGTCTGGTCCGGTCTGAGTTCCGGTCTCAGTCCCGGTCTGGAACCGGCCTGAGTTCCGGTCTGCTCCCGGTCTCAGTCCCGGTCTGGTCCCGGTCTGAGTTCCGGTCTGCTCCCGGTCTCAGTCCCTGTCTGGTCCCGGTCTGAGTTCCGGTCTCAGTTCCAGTCTTGTCCCGGTCTCAGTCCCGGTCTGCTCCCGGTCTTGTCCCGGTCTGGTCCCGCTCTGGTCCCGGACCTGGATCAGTCCTGGTTCAGTCCGTATGCAGTGCAAAAGTCCGGTATCACAGTCACAAAACTCACATAAACGGGAAACGGCCGTTATCCGTTTTTTTCCATTCTTCATTTAAACACAAAATCAAAAACTGAAAAAACTAATCATTATCTGTTTTTTCATTTTGGTTTTGGAGACAAATAATGAAGAAAATTGTTGTTTTTTCGTTTTCTTATTTTTGGTTTTATATTGAAAAACTAACGAACGAATGACACAGATTCAAAACAATAAAGAAAAACTGGCACTTCGTGACATTATCAGTAAGTATCTCTCTCTCTTATACATACACATAAACAGAATTTCAATGAAGAACGAAAAAACAATAAAATGGGAAAACAGTTTATTTCATTATTCGGTTTTAGTGTCAAACAAAAAGACAGATTTCGACCTCTATTTCCAACATTTAATTTAAAGTTAATTTAAAATAACACCAATCAAAAAACAGTCTTGGTGCCTGTTTTATTTGCTGAACTCCATGAAGCAGCGATAAACTCTCACCACAAATTATAATAAAAATAGATTTTATTATAGATCCATGGTGGACAGTGCAGCAGAAATTCTGGGGCAAATAAACCAGAGAGAAATAAAATATCAAAATTAAAATAGGCACCAAGACTGTTTTTTTGATTCTAATTTAGGGCTAAAATCATTCCCACTGTCGTTAAAATATTAAACGTCTAATTATCCAAAGGAGGACCAAAAAAGTGGATGAGTTAAAAATGGTCATGTTTACATGATTTTATTTTCTTTTTTCAAAGTTAATTATTTGGTATTAAAATACTCTCCTTTGAGTTTAGATGTAAATAGTAATTCAGAATTGGGGTTTATATGGTCTCACTTTTCCTCCGCGAGAAGCCGGTGCCAGTGATCACATTCTTAATAAAAAAAAAAAAAATAGGAATAGGAATAGACAAACTGCACTGAAAGTGTTTTCTGGTTGTGCGTTCTGTTTTTTACTGTTTTTGACTGAGATTCTCATTTTTATATCAAACAGGAAACATCAAAGCCCTGGCAGTGGAAATACATTTCAGTTTTGTATTTGGTTTGATTTTATTTTTTCAGTTGACATTTACTCTGAACACTTTTTATTTTCCTGCTGCTGATCACATGCACTTTACTTTTGAATTCAATTCATTAAGTCAAAATTGTAGGACTTGACAAACTGAATTGAAAATGGGTTCTTTTTTTTGCGTGAGATTCTCCAAAGGAAGAAGTTTAAACATGGACTTTACACTAGTGCCCTGCTACTGGATAAAGCAATGTTCTGTTTGCACAACAAATGTACGGCTCTTTCATTTACATTTCCAAATAAAAGTCACTATGCACTACTTTCAAATTCACTAATTGGTTTGAATCTGTGTATCATTCGTTCATTCGTTTTTCAGTATAAAACAAAAAAAAAAAAAAAATGAAAAAACAGAAAACTATTTGTTTTTTCAGTTTTTCGATTTTGTGTTTAAATGAAGAATGGAAAAAACGGACAACGACCATTTCCTGTTTACGTGACTTCTGTGACTGCAATGCCGGACTGAACCAGTGAACCAGGACTGAACCAGGACTGATCCAGGTCCAGGACCAGACGGGACCAGACTGGGACCAGACTGAGACCAGGCTGGGACCAAACCGGGACCAAAGCGGGACTGAGACCGAGACCAGACCGAGACCAGAGCGGGACCAGACCAGAGGCTCAGAGCCCATGGCAGGGCCGGAGCTCGAAGCTGAGGCTCAGACCCTGCGGAGGCTCGGAGTCAAAGCTCGGGTCCACCCTGGTCCACCCTGGTCCCACCCTGGTCCCACCCTGGTCCCCACCCTGGTCCCACCTGGTCCCTCTGGTCCCGCTCTGGTCTTGCTCTGGTCCCACCCTGGTCCACCCTGGTCCCGCTCTGGTCCCACCCTGGTCCCACCCTGGTCCCGCTCTGGTCCCGCTCTGGTCTTGCTCTGGTCCCACCCTGGTCCCGCTCTGGTCCCGCTCTGGTCCCACTCTGGTCCCGGACCTGGATAAGTCCTGGTTCAGTCTGTATGCAGCACGAAAGTTCAGCATCGCAGTCACAGAAGTCACAAAAACGGGAAATGATCGTTATCCGTTTTTTCCATTCTTCATTTAAACACAAAATCAAAAACTGAAAAAAAATGAATTATTATCTGTTTTTTCATTTTGGTTTTGGAGACAAATAATGAAGAAAACAGTTGTTTTTTCTTTTTCTTATTTTTGGTTTTATATTGAAAAATATAACGTGATTAATCATCATTAATCATGATTAATCACAGGAACTCACGCAGTTTATGCAATTAACAATTTTTTTTTTTTTTCCAGCCCTAGAAATGATACAGAATCTACGTCAAAATCTCGTTTCTTGTTCAAAGTCTGGACACTGTGTCTCTTCCCACGTCTAAAGTGTTTTAATATTTACAGAGAATTGTTGAGCGGGAGCGTGGGTGATGTCGGCTGGTGGGTGGAGCCTTGAACGAGAAGCGTGGGCTCGTACTAGTGACCATATGGAGGGTTCGAGTATGACCCAGGAGAGATCGCAAGATTTCTCCAAAATGACGTATAAATCCACTTGATTTACGACGGGCTAACGACGTCGTAACGCGGCGGAAAGCTCGGAGAAGTCGCTGTCGCACAATCCCCCGTCTTTAATGAGAAACGCTGATGTCTTCACCTGAGCGGTTTAGCCCCGTCCCACCCCTCCTCTTCTCTCCTCTTCTCACTAATAAATATTCATCTGTGAATTACGGACCAACGGGTTTACCCTCTCACACTCGCCAAAGAGCCGCAACTATCATCGCTGACCCTTGATTTGATTTATCGACTTTGGAACAAAAACGCCATTGTCCCCTCGCTCCTTAAACATGCTAATCTATGCAAATGTATGCTGGCCCCGCGTTCACCTTGAGCTAAAGCACACATGTTGTAAATAGAAAGTTGCCATCTTTTAATGATCTTTGGAAATCTTCAGTGCGGTTTTATACTCTCCTTAAAGCCCCTCGCGCTTCATTGTTATGCAAATGAATGCGAGCGCACATCGTCCCGTCGGAGAGATCCAGCGGCGCGAGTCTGAACCGGTCCCACGGCGCGACCGGGAAGGACTCGTATTTACTGTACGGCAATAAGACGCACGCAGTTGTAAAGAGAAAATAAACTACTCGGAAAACATGGATCATCAAAAGTGTAAAATAGAAACACTTAAAGACGCCGTGGCTGATCGGGCTTAAAAAACGTCAAGAGAAGAGATGAACAGGACTAAACCAGGACTGGACCAGACCAGGACTGAACCAGGACTGAACCAGGACAGAACCAGGACAGAACCAGGACAGAACCAGGACTGAACCAGGACTGAACCAGGACTGGACCAGGACTGGACCAGGACTGAACCAGGACTGAACCAGGACAGAACCAGGACTGGACCAGGACCCGACCAGGACCCGACAAGGACTGAACCAGGACTGGACAAGGACCCAACAAGGACTGGACAAGGACTACACCAGGACTACACCAGGACTACACCAGGTCTGGACCAGGACTGAACCAGGACTGGACCAGGACTGAACCAGGACTGGACCAGGACCCAACAAGTACTGAACCAGGACTGGACAAGGACTACACCAGGACTACACCAGGTCTGGACCAGGACTGAACAAGGATTGAACCAGGACAGAACCAGGACTGAACCAGGACTTAACTAGGACTACACCAGGACTACACCAGGTCTGGACCAGGACTGAACCAGGACTGGACCAGGACTGGACCAGGACTAAACCAGGACTGGACCAGGACTAAACTAGGACTGGACCAGGACTGGACCAGGACTACACCAGGACTGGACCAGGACTGGACCAGGACTGGACAAGGACTACACCAGGTCTAAACCAGGACTGGACCAGGACTGGAACAGGACTGAACCAGGACTGAACCAGGACTGGACCAGGACTAAACCAGGACTACACCAGGACTAAACCAGGACTACACCAGGACTAAACCAGGACTACACCAGGACTACATCAGGACTCAACCAGGACTGGATCAGAACTAAACCAGGACTGGACCAGGACTGGACCAGGTCTAAACCAGGACTAAATCAGGTCTAAACCAGGTCTAAACCAGGTCTAAACCAGGACTAAACCAGGACTACACCAGGATTAAACCAGGACTAAACCAGGTCTAAACCAGGTCTAAACCAGGTCTAAACCAGGACTAAACCAGGACTAAACCAGGACTGAACCAGGACTAAACCAGGACAGAACCAGGACTGGACCAGGTCTAAACCAGGACTAAACCAGGTCTAAACCAGGTCTAAACCAGGTCTGAACGAGGACTGAACCAGACCCAATCACCTCCGTTGTGGGTTTTATGTAATAAATACACAAGAAAAATTCCAGATCATTAAAACTCGGCCGTTTCATCAACTATTTGCAGACACCCGACCCGGTGCAGGACTCTGGTGAGGTCTGGACACCCGACCCGGTGCAGGACTCTGGTGAGGTCTGGACACCCGACCCGGTGCAGGACTCTGGTGAGGTCTGGACACCCGACCCGGTGCAGGACTCTGGTGAGGTCTGGACACCCGACCCGGTGCAGGACTCTGGTGAGGTCTGGACACGTAAACCTTCTGTATAACGTATTCACTAATGTGTTTTTTATTCCCTCTGTGAACAATATAACAATAAATTGGCAAGATATTCCACAAAATGTTCTGATTGTATTTGATTGTCTTTCTTCTTTTCTATCTCGTGCGTTCTAGTAAAGTCCAGACGGTGCAGTGTGGTGAAGTCTTTTAGTGAAATCGTCCGGTGTAATTAAGTGGACCGAGCTGAACTGAAACATAAAAGCTGTTTTATAAGGAGTGTACTCTAATGAAAAAAGCTTGTTGAGTTTAATTGCTCGGAGTGCGTGAGGTGAACATTTAACTTTACAGTGACATCATCGTGCCGGGGGTGGTCTACGTGTATATCTAGTGGTGGAATGTCTAGGGGTTACCTTGGTGACACAACGCACACATAAACAAAGACTGTCAAAAAGTCTTAAGATCGTCTGGAAACGCAACACAAAGAAAGAAAGACAAGAAACACAAAACGGATTGAAATAAGCTTGTAGTTCCAACTTAGTCAATGCTTTCTGATGGAGAAAGAAAATAAAGATAAATTAAAGATCAGATTAAAGTCCAACAGAGTCTCAAACAGAGTAGAGCCTCCAGTTAGCATCACACCCCAAGGGAATATTGATGACAGTTCCATGTTGAAGTATCAATAACAGGGCTATTCCAGGTCTAATCTAGAGCTAAAATTCCTCATTCCCACTGTAGGTAAAATATTAAACAACTAATTATCTAAAGGAGGACAAAAAAGTGGATTAAATGAGCTCAAAATGGCCACGTTTACATGATGTTAAATTTAAATAGTTCAAAATTAAAACATTCTCCTTTGAGTTTACATGGAAATAATAATTCCGAATTGAGGTTTACATGGAAAATCACCTTTAGTTAATTCCGCTGAACATCTAGATGTCGGGAAGGGTTCTGATTGGACAGGGGGCACGCAAAAGTATTTACTTCCTGTAGGCGTGGTCAGCCTGATGGACCTGGCAGGTCGCTCAGACTGACCACGTCCCAATCCATAATGTGGTTAAAAGTAAAAGGAACAACCACATTATGGATTGGGACGGGGCTCGGGTCATTGGATCGGAAAACAACAAGTTCAAACGCTGGATCAAGGAGGACAGTGAAATCAGGAAACAAGGCACGGACAGCATTAACCGTGATGACGGCGCGTTCCTCCTTTCACACACCTGGGACACCCTCCTCCAGAGACACCGGGCGACGGGAGGCGTGGTCAGTCTGAGCGACCTGCCAGGTCCATCAGGCTGACCACGCCTACAGGAAGTAACAACAGCTGATATACGACACGTCACCACCAACACCGGTGACAGTTCTGAAGATGGCTTGCAGCGAGCAGCCGAAACATGTCAACAAGGTAAACACACTTTACTGCATTGTCTTTAAAAAGAACCCAAGAAGTTATTTTAATAGATCCATGGGAAGCACTTTCAATATCGCGAGCTCGTGTAGCAACTTCATATTAACCCTAGATCCATGTGTTATCGCACAGACAGCCACGTTTTCTGCACTCAAGCTGCGAGTATCCACCGTGATGCCAAACCACAGACCTTATATACGAACGGACAATGTGCCAAACAAAGAATCCGTCCATATATTCACCGCATCGTTTTATTAGCCGCAGGGTTCAAAGTGTGAGAAAAAAGTAGCTGCTTACAGTCCAGAATTTACAGTATTTAGAATAGTTTCGGGGGACAATCCTGCTGTGGGGTTTTTGTGTCAGCGGCACAAATTCATTTCAGTATTATTGTTTATTGTTTCAGTTTTTGATGGCGACAGCTCCACTCGGTGTTGCTATTCTTGCCCTCTTGTTGTCCATCAGCGCTGAGTGTTTCATCCCAAGTCCCTTTTATTTGAAAGCGTTGTGGGCTGACCCAGCTGGTCCGGAGCAGAGAGAGCTCATCTGCGGCCCACATTACAGAGCGGGTTAAATCAGGTCTTTAATGAGCAGCTGTCTATGAGTCCAGCACAAAACCAATCTTTAGGCACAGCTGCTCTCTGTTTGTCTGAGGGACCTGCTCCTTTGAAGAAGAAGACATGCTATGATTTTCTTCTGCTGCTGAAACTATAAGACAAGTCGATCATCCTTTGAGAAAAGACAATAAAGGCTCAGCTAATCAATAATAGAAATAGATCCACTTCCCGTTCAAAACTATAAAAGGGACTGGGGACTCCGTCTCTTTGGAGAGGAATTTCAACATATTAAGTTTTCATTTGTTCATTTTTATTTGAGCAAAATAGCGACAGAAGCACGACTAAGTACAGGTATGCGAGTGGAGACAGTGAAAGTAGAAATATGAACATGGCTCCCACTTTTTCATGACCTAATGTGAATTTTGGATGATTTTACAGCACCTACATGTGTAGAATTGGTCAGAGTTTTAGGGCTAAGAATGAAATGTTAACCCTTTCCACTAGGGATGTCCCGATCACATTTTTTTGACCGAGTCCTTTGATTTTGAGTATCTGCCGATACCAAGTCCTGATTCGATACTTCTACAAAACATTATCAAATGAACTAAGAGCAAAAAATAAGATCGAGGACGTGTGGAGGATCAGATTGGACTGATTTTCATGTGTAGTATCTGGGTTGAACTTAGTGTGAAAAATCAAATGTCCAATACTTTAATTTTATTAACTTTTCTAACCATGCACCATCATTGTTGAAAATCTTTACTTTTACTACAGTCTGGTCTCAAACAGAGAAGCGCACACCGCAGCAGGACCCACGTCGGTCTCATCGCTCAATAGACAGTTTTTTTTTCAGGACCGCCAAAAGCGCCAACTCCACTGCGCAACATGCAAACAAACAGCGCCGCCAACGACAACATCGTCCGCGCAGGTGTGAACATGAGCCACAGATTCAAAAGAAACTGAAAACGCACACCAAAATTCTTGTAGAGGTGCAAATGCAAGGAGCAGCCAGACAAGGGTGAAAAAATGCATAGCACACTGCCGATGTCCAAAAGCTTTCATCGGATATTTTTCTTGTCTTGGACCACAGCACACGACATGGGCCACAGAACCACAGGCAACAGCGTCTGAGCAGGGCACAGCCCAAACGTCCCAGTGCGAGTGCACCCCTAGTACAGTTCCAATACTGATCGGAGCATAACATCCGAGTCTGGATCGAGTCCACAGTCATGTGATCGGCCCCGATTTCCGATCCGAACAGATCGGTACAACCCTACTTTCCACTCACCTTATGGTTTGGGATTATAGTTTTTAACATTCAAAATCCTGTCAGTGCATTTATTGTCATCTCTTTTAAAGAAAAGATGCAGACGCTCAGAAATAATCATAACAGCCTCATGAGAACTTAACAGAACGCTGTAGTTGTGTGAAAGAGACACTAAAATTCCATGACTTTTCCAAAACTTTCATTGAATTAACAAAATTACCATGACCGTGCGAACATGAATTTTGTGAGCATAAACAAGACATTTATTCAGTGCAATTTAACCTCCCAAAATATTCCTATTTACTCCTGACGTCTGAATTGAAACACAGTGTTACTGACAGAGGATTGACTGTAGATCTCTCTATGTTACAAAGCCCCAAACTGATCATTGATGATTTGTGATTATAGGTGAGTTTCATTGTTGAAAAAAGCTGCATGCTGGGAATTATTTTGATCAGCGGCAAGAAACACTAATTCAACATGACGGACGGAGCGAGAAAAGCACGTAAAGGGTATTGATCCCGGTTATTTATCCACTCTAACGGCAGAGGACCCAAGACCATTTGACCAGAAATTGGTCATAAGCATCGATGGAGCCAAATCACCCTTTTCAACCCTGACAAAACCTGGACCAAACCAAATTTCTGGTCAGAATCGCCAACTACCTGGACAAATATTCACTTGGGCGATATCCACAATGACTTGGTGGAAACTCCTGGGCCATTCACAGCAGAAAAGATGAAAACCTCCAAGAGTCTCGATGTGTTGTTGAACTTGTTGGAGTCCACGGTTTGTTAGGATCTTCTACGTTTGCTCTGCGGATGTTTGAAAGCCGTTTAATTCACCGTTAGCGGTTCTTTTCACTCAGAATACGAAAAAGACATTTTCCTTCTTCCGTGCTTCTATTTGTGCATCTGATAATGCAGCAGGAATTTACCATTATCGGGGATAAATACGCGAGGTTACGCACTGTGTTTGACGCTATCGTGTTTCTTGCCTCCGACCAAAATATTTCCCAGCATGCAACGCGGGCTTTTAATAACAATGACATCAGCTGAAACTCGCCTATTGCACCAAGATTCAATTCAAATCTGATTTCAGGACCTTTACCGTGTAAGTTTTCCAAAGTAGTACACATAAATTGTACAAGCAGTTCTCGAGGTAAAAATAAGTCTACTGTGCGCTGTCTACAAATAATTCCAAAGCTTTTTACTGTCCGATAATCAGGAAGTGCGTGTAAGCATGCTAGACGACGTCAAACTCCACCCCGGCCTCGGAAAGTTGCGAGTAAAGCGTAAGGTAAGCGCGGAATAACTTTGGACCGCTGCGAACGATTAAAAAAATGAACTCGTCTCTCACATTTTAAGGCTGTAAAAAAAAAAAATCAGGTAGAGCGCTGTTAAGAGCCCGGCCCAGAGTTTAGGACACATTTGGGGACAGAAAACTTAAACAAAAACAATGCGCGAGTGCTCCAGCCATGGCTCCAGCATGTAAACATCCACCATAGCGCATTAGGAGGTGGTCATTATAGCCGGAGCTGGCAGTTGGATCGGGAAGGCTCGTTAGCGCGGTATGTACACAGCCTACAGCCATATGGACAAACTGGGAGCGCTGGGAATACCCCGCCAATCCACCGGACACTTAAAATGCATTAATTGGGCCCTTGTAGATTACAGGAATGATTTGGAAACGGCTACATCTAATTGGGATGTAACAAGCGGCGTGTTTTTTTTTTTACGTTAAGGATGAGGATTTGCGGAGATGAAAATGTTTCCTGGTCGTCATACGCGGGTTTAACGACAAGATACGTTATGTTTAATTATATTTTCGATTATAGAGTTCGGGATTCATTAGAATGAGTCTGGGGAAGAAGATGGTAAAAACAGAGGAGCAGAAGGATTGGACAGAAAGGTCGAACCAAGCGTTTTCTGGCTCTGGAGAGGGAGATGGGCTGCTTAATATGTCAATTTAGGCAAAAAAAATATGAGCAGGGCATATTTCAGTCTTCGCAAAATGCCGATGCCGCTGGATTTGTTTAAAGCCCCACCATGTAACTTTATCTATCTCCACTGAGAATGTCACACAGTACGGCTTTAACATTACACAGCGTTGATTTAAAACGAGCACTGTGATTTGAATTAGGGGTGTGCAAAAATAATGAAATATCGATATATCGTATCGCTTAATGTGATGATACAGTATCGATATCGTGGGCTGCTGTGTCGATATTTCACCAAGAGTATTTTTTGGTATATTTTACTAAATTATTTTGTTACAGCTACAGTTTTGGTGCTTGTTTAGAGGAAGAAAACTTTTTTTGTGCGACACATTTGACATTTTCACTGTTTTGATGAATAAAATGTTTGTGTTTCATATGAACTTTGCACAAAAAGTGGTTTAACAAAGACTTTTAGCGTCACAGACATGATTTAGCCTTTATTTTTATTGAACTGTATCAAATCGATTTAAAATATATCGTACTGAATCGAAAGTGCACTGTATCGAGGTATGTATCGTATCGGCAACTTCTTAATGATACCCAGGCCTAATTTGAATCCTGAGCTTTTGTTCCAGTTTAAACTATAAGAGCCTATAATATTTTTTTAGTCTAGTTACCGTATTTTTCGAACTATAAGTCGCACTTTTTTTCATTGTTTGGGTGTTTCCTGCGACTTATACTCCAGTGCGACTTATATATTAAAATGTTCACACTGAAGCGGTGAGAGGTTCTAGTCTTGTGTGTGAGTATCTGCTGCTCCTGTTCCTCCTGTACCACTGTCACTTGGCTCTACTGCGCATGTCTCCTGCAGAAAGAGCCTCTGTCCTGTCTGTATCATGTCAGTCGATCGCACCGTTACTTCTGTAACAATGAATAAAAACAACTGAGAAAACTGAACGCAAATGCCCCCAAAAAGAAAATCTGATTTTGCAGATTACAAGATGCAAGTCGTGAAATCTGCAGCTGAAAACGGTAATCGAGCAGCAGAAACAAAGTTTGGAGTGAGAGAGAAACTTGTGACATCGGGGGGATGCACCATGAAACTTTCCTGAAGTCACTGGATGGATGGACAAAGCCTGGACTTCAGTGACACCGAAACCATCCTGTCGGGATTCAGAAAGACCCGAATAATTCTAACTGGAACTGATGCTGAGTCTGACGACAGCGACACAGAAGAGGAAAGGCGCTCTGTTTACCTCCGGAGGTCGTGGAGTTGCTCAGAAGTGACGCCGAGGATGAAGAATTGAATGGATTTAGTGATTTGGAGTGAGATGGAGAGTTTGTTAAACTCGTTCTGTTCTGTTGTTTATGTTATAGTTTATCTGAAGAACTGTTCATATGTGACGTTAACAGTCTGTTGTTCTCTCTTTCTATTGTTTTTACTAGAACTTGACTTTTAAGATAAAATGTCAGTTCCTGGTCTCTGATTTTACAAAATAAATTTCCCTCAAAAAATGCAACTTATATATGTTTTTTTCTTCTTCATTACGCATTTTTTGGCTGGTGTGACTTATACTTTGAAGAGACTTATAGTCCAGAAAACACAGTAAATAATTGTTTTAGACACATGTTTCAATCATGAGGTGAGCTGAATTAACCTCTTTTTGTTTTCTTTTTTCTCCCAAACACTTTTAATTAGTGCAATTCATTCTGACACGTTTATTTATTTATTTATTTATTTATTGCTCACGCTTTTCTTTTGTTGGCATCAATTTAAAGAGAACAACAACGACGGCAAAATCTGACAATTAACATACATACATATTCTAACCATGATTTGCCTTGTCTTTGCTGCATGAACAAAAGGAACAGGAAGATCAATCTTATAAACCCTGCTCCTTTCACAGATTTTTTTTTTTTTTTTATTTCTTTAAAAATCAATCCCCTACCCCTAAAACCAAACCAATGAGCCATATGTACGTTACAATCTCTCTCTTGTGCTTTCATTAACTTTAAACATTTTCCTTAGCCACATTGTTCATCATTATTTTATCCTTGTACATTTTCTTGAATTTAGAAACACTAATGCAACTTTTAAAATTATGATTTAACTAATTCCATAAACAGTGTTGGGAAGGTGACTTTTAAAATGTATTCCACTACAGATTACAGATTACATACCCCAAAATGTAGTTTGTAACATAATCCATGAAGGTATTTAAAGTGGGTAACGTAATCTGAATACTTTGGATTACTTGATTTGCCATAGAAAAGCAAAGACTAAGATATCGTAACATAAGATGTTTTGTCTGCTAAAAGAAAATAAAAAGCCCAAACTTTACTAAACCGTATTAAAAATATTATTGATAGAAGAGGAAGAGACACGGTCCATGCGACATGGTTTAGTCCTGTTAAATCCTGGTTTAGTCCTGGTTTAGACCTGGTTTAGTCCTGGTTTAGACCTGGTTTAGATCTGGTTTAGACCTGGTTTAGACCTGGTTTAGTCCTGGTTTAGTCTGGTTTAGACCTGGTTTTAGACCTGGTTTAGACCTGGTTTAGACTGGTTTAGTCCTGGTTTAGTCTGGTTTAGTCCTGGTTTAGACCTGTTTAGACCTGGTTTAGACCTGGTTTAGACCTGGTTTAGTCCTGGTTTAGTCCTGGTTTAGACCTGGTTTAGACCTGGTTTAGATCTGGTTTAGTCCTGGTTTAGACCTGGTTTAGACCTGGTTTAGACCTGGTTTAGATCTGGTTTAGTCCTGGTTTAGATCTGGTTTAGTCCTGGTTTAGACCTGGTTTAGACCTGGTTTAGATCTGGTTTAGTCCTGGTTTAGACCTGGTTTAGACCTGGTTTAGATCTGGTTTAGTCCTGGTTTAGACCTGGTTTAGACCTGGTTTAGACCTGGTTTAGACCTGGTTTAGATCTGGTTTAGTCCTGGTTTAGACCTGGTTTAGTCCTGGTTTAGACCTGGTTTAGATCTGGTTTAGACCTGGTTTAGATCTGGTTTAGTCCTGGTTTAGACCTGGTTTAGACCTGGTTTAGTACCTGGTTTATCCTGGTTTAGACCTGGTTTAGACCTGGTTTAGATCTGGTTTAGACCTGGTTTAGACCTGGTTTAGACCTGGTTTAGATCTGGTTTAGTCCTGGTTTAGACCTGGTTTAGACCTGGTTTAGTCCTGGTTTAGACCTGGTTTAGTCCTGGTTTAGCCCAAAATGTGAAAACAGGAAAACACCACCGTGTAATCCATTTATTTCAACAAAGTAACTGTAATCCAATCACCACTCATGGAAAAAGTAACTGTACCAAATACACTTACTCTGATTAATTTGTACTCTGATTACTTAACTCCGGTACATGTAATCTGTTACTCCCGGCACTGGACACGTATTTCTGTCTTAATGTCGTCCTTGAGAATACAGTTTGGAAAAAAATATAGTCACTGTGGTCACAGATTTTTTTGTGCAGGTAACAGTTTGATCTTAAAAGTTAATAAATAAATAAAAAAATCACATTAACACAGGTTTAGTTGACCCGTCCTGTCTTCACGTGCACGTTTGTCATTCACGAGAGCCTTAAAGGGAGGTGGCAGTGTTTCTTCGCCGTACAAGCGCCTCACCTAATTAAATCCCCGTGTGCGTTTGGTAATGGGAAGCTATAAGAGATATAATTGTTGCCGTCCCTTTAATTACTTTCTGGTTCCATTTCATTCCATTTGGGCTGACAGCCTGATCAACTTTTTAATTGCCACTTTTTTGCGCAGAAGCTTATCAGCCGCGCTCCAAACCTGCATGTGCGGCGCCGGGCAAAATGACCTGGCCAAACAACCGCCCCCAATAAACAAACCGGGGAAGGAGGAAAGGCTGGATAAATACACGGGACGCTGCGGGAAACGTCAATATATCAGAATGAAATCGTCAGCACTTTCCAAATATACACGGGCACAGGAAACGGAGACAATTATCTTGGAGAGAAAAAGAAATCGTGCGGTTTTATGAGGCGGCACGACTAACCTCATTTTATTAAAGGTCCAATATTATGCAAAGTTGATCTTGAGCTTTTACAGGGTGTCCTCAGGTTTGACTACACCAAATTTAAGACTTTTAAAGACCTTTTAAGACGACTTACTGTATTTTTCGGATTATAAGCGAGTTTCAGCTGACGTCATTGTTACTCTGGGCCGGGATCTTACCTGATTTTTTTTTTTTTTTACAGCCTTAAAATGTGAGAGACGAGTTCATTTTTTTAATCGTTCGCAGCGGTCCAAAGTTATTCCGCGCTTACCTTACGCTTTACTCGCAACTTTCCGAGGCCGGGGCGGAGTTTGACGTCGTCTAGCATGCTTACACGCACTTCCTGATTATCGGACAGTAAAAAGCTTTGTAATTATTTGTAGACAGCGCACAGTAGACTTATTTTTACCTCAAGAACTGCTTGTACAATTTATGTGTACTACTTTGGAAAACTTACACGGTAAAGGTCCTGAAATCAGATTTGAATCGAATCTTGGTGCAATAGGCGAGTTTCAGCTGACGTCATTGTTATTAAAAGCCCGTGTTGCTGCTGGGAAATATTTTGGTCGGAGGCAAGAAACACGGTAGCGTCAAACACAGTGCGTAACCTCGCGTATTTATCCCCGATAATGTTAAATTCCTGCTGCATTATCAGATGCACAAATAGAAGCACGGAAGAAGGAAAATGTCTTTTTCGTATTCTGAGTGAAAAGAACCGCTAACGGTGAATTAAACGGCTTTCAAACATCCGCAGAGCAAACGTAGAAGATCCTAACAAACCGTGGACTCCAACAAGTTCAACAACACATCGAGACTCTTGGAGGTTTTCATCTTTTCTGCTGTGAATGGCCCAGGAGTTTCCACCAAGTCATTGTGGATATCGCCCAAGTGAATATTTGTCCAGGTAGTTGGCGATTCAGACCAGAAATTTGGTTTGGTCCAGGTTTTGTCGGGGTTGAAAAGGGTGATTTGGTCTCCATCGATGCTTATGAACAATTTCTGGTCAAATGGTCTTGGGTCCTCTGCCATTAGAGTGGATAAATAACCGGGATCAGTGTTTATTGCCGCCGACCAAAATAATTCCCGCAAGAAGTACAACGTTAAAAGTAAAGGAACAGAGAAGTTGGAAACGTAAGAAAAAGTAATTTATTGTTTTATCATTATTCGTTTCACGTTGTAGTTCTTCTTCTTCACTTGCAGCTTGATCGGTCCGTTGGAAAATAGAGTCCCGCGGTCACTTCCGTTGTGGCTTTTTTTGTTTTTTTTTGGTTTGTTGTGGCTTTTTGTTGTGTTGTCGCATTTGTATTTGTTGCGGCGTTTGCGTTCGTCGTGACCGCTCTCGGCTTCCGTATGAATGGACATATATTCTAGCCTCTTAGGGTTTTGACGGTGAATACAGGACCTGCATCAGCGTATCAGCGTTTTCAGGTGTCCACACGGTGCAAAATCAGATCCATACTTAGATAAATTCGTGGGAGCTGGCGGCACCAGATTGTTCCGTCTCTGGAGCCGTTTTCAGTCGGATTAGTGCGGAGGAACACTGCATCCTCAACAAAAACAGCTCAAATACGCACTAGTGTGGACGGGACCTTAGTTTATCGACACCGTGAAAGCTCAAAATGCTCGGTTCTAACCTATGACATCATGCAGTGGTAGTTTTCAAGTTTGTTCATTCCAGATTGGCAATTCCAAAAGCAGAATTTAACCAAATTTTGACTAAACTTTCTTCTTTAAAGTATATAAAATTACTGATAGAAGGAAGAGACGGCGCGAAGACTCAAGGAATTAACAAGGCGAGAGATTTAGGTTAATTAGGCTGAAAAAAACGACAGAACTTTTCCCCTTCGTGTTGTTGTGTATGAATCTCAAAGTCTGTAAACTGTGAGCGCACGAGAAGACAGAAGAAAGGAGTGGAAAAGAGAGAGAGAGGAGGAAGAGGAGAGGAGAGAAGTGGAGTGGTAGAAGGAGAAAAGGGAAGGAGGAGAGGAGAGGGAAGAGGAGAGAGAGGAAGAGGGAGAAGAGGGAAGAGCAGGGAGAAAGGAGGGAGAGAAAAAGGGAGAGGAGGAGGAGGAGAGAGAAGAGGAGGGAGGTGTGGAGAAGAGAAAGAGAGGAGGAAGAGGGGAGGAAAAGGAGGGTTAGGAGAGAAGAGAAGAGGGAGTGAGAGGAAGGGGGAGAAAAGGGAGGAGCAGGGAGAAAGGAGGGAGAGGAGGAGAAGAGAGAAAAGGAGGATGGGGTGGAGAAGAGAGAGAGAAAGAGAGAGAAAAGACGGGAGGAAAAGGAGGAAGGTGTGGAGAGGAGAGAAGAGAAGAGGAGAGAGAGGAAAAGAGGGGAGGAAGAGGAGGGGGCAGGGGGAAGAGAAGAAGGGAGAGGAAGAGAGAGAAGAGGGAAGTGCAGGGAGAAAGGCGGGAGAGCAAAAGGGAAAGGAAAAGGGAGAGACGGAGGAGAGAGAAGAGGAGGAAGAGGGGAGGAAAAGGAGGGAGGAGAAGAGAGAAGAGAGAGAGAAAAGAGGGAGAGAAGAGGGAGGAAGGGAGCAGGGAGAAAGGGGAGGAGGAGAAGGAGGAGAGAGAAGAGGAGGAAGAGTGAGAAAAGAGAGAGAGGGGAGGGTGAGGAGAAAAGAGGATAGAGAGGAAGAGAGAGAAGAGGGAAGAGCAGGGAGAAAGGAGGGAGAGCAAAAGGGCAGAGGAGGAAAGGGCTGAGAAGAGAGAGGAGGAAGAGGAGTGATAGAAGCTGAAAAAGGAAGGGGAGAGGAGAGGGAAGAGAGGAGGAAGAGGAGGAGGAGGAAGAGGCTGAGAAGAGAGAGGAGGAAGAGGAGAGAAGAGAGAGAGGAGGAAGAGGAGAGGGGAAGAAGAAGAAAGGAGGAGGAGGGAAAAGGGAGAAGGGAGAGGAGAGAAGAGGAGTGATAAGAGGGTGAAAAGGAAAGGGGGAGAGGAGAGGGAAGAGGAGGGAGAGCAAAAGGGAGAGGAGGGGAAGAGAGGAGGAAGAGGAGGCAGGGAGAGAGGATGGAAAGAGAGAGGGGGAAGAGGAGAGGAGAGGTAAGACAGGAGGGAGGAGAGGGAAGAGGGGAGGAAGAGAAGGAGGGGGAGGAGAAGAGAAGAGGAGGCAGGGGTGGAGAAGAAAGCGAAGGAGGAAGAGGAGAAAAGGAGGGAGAAAGGAGAGCGCGCAAAAGGGAGAGGGGAGGAAGAGAGGGGGTAAAAGAAAGAAGTAAAGCAGAGGGGAGGAGCTGAGAGAGAAGAGGGGGGTAAGACAGAAGAGAAGAGAGGAGGAAGAGGAGGAGGGTGAGGAGAGAAGAGGAGGAAGAGGAGAGGAGGAGGAGGAAAAAGGGAGAGGAGAGAAGAGGAGTGATAGGAGGTGAAAAAGGAAGGGGGAGAGGAGAGTGAAGAGAAGAGGGAGAGGAGGCAGGGAGAGAGGATGGAAAGACAGAGGGGGAAGAGGAGAGGAGAGAGAGAGGGGGAAGAGAAGGGAAGAGGAGGAGGAGGAGAGAGGAGAGAGAGGGGAGAAAGAGGAGAGGAGGAGGAGGGAGAACGGCGAGGAGAGAAGAGGAGTGATAGGAGGTGAAAGAGGAAGAGGGAAGGAGCTGAGGGAGAGAGAGAGAGAGGGGGTAAGACAGGAGGGAGGAGAGAGGAGAGGGAAGAGGGGAGAAGAGAAAAAAGAAAAGAAGGAGGAGAGAGAAAAGAGAGAGGGGAGGAAGAGGAGAGGAGGAGGAGAGAAGAAGAGTGCTAGAAAGTGAAAGTAAGAGAGAGCAAAAGGGAGAGAGGATAGAAAGAGAGAAGAAAGTAAAAGAAAGAGGAAAAGCAAAGGAGAGTAGAAGGAATTAGGAGAGGAGAGGAGGAAAGGGAGGAGGTGAGGGAGTAGGAGACGTTGCGGTGATCCATCATTTCGTCCAGAAGCTCCTGCTGAAGAAGCAACCGGAGCCTCCAGAGCCAAAACAAGTCCACAAACACCGGAGAACACGGGGGCGGGAGACGAAAAGAAAGAAAAATATGCCCAAAGTCAAACCAAAACAACACTTACAGCGCACATCCGTTTACATTATACTGGGGCCACTTACATTAAAGCCCCACTGTGCAACATTTCAGCCAAAATCATTTCATAAAAGGGTAGATTCATGTCTAATTATTGTTGGAAACGGAACTAACTATACATTTTCAGTTAAGGCATTACTATTATTACAGCAATCAGAGGCAATTAGCTGAGTGTAAATTGGCGGTAATTAGTTTATCACCTTCACCGAGCGGCAGGAACGGCGAAGGTCGACGACGAATCACGCGTCGTCGTCGTTGTCTTCTTCCAGCGCGCACGCAGCTGTCATGAAACTAATCATACAGACTCCATTTCAGAAAAACTATACGAAAACAACAGCGACATCACAAGCTCTCTTTTTAGTAACAATTACCCGCTCAAAGCTATAATAAGCGGCTAAAGCTGGCAGTATACGACGTGATACTTTCATAAACTGTGCGATAAAATAAATGTTTCTATATGTTTTCCTTCAGAAAAACAACCTGGTTAATGTTATCGGCCATTTTATCAGTTAACTTTATTTGTTAACGTTATTCATTAAAATTATCGACTAACTTTAGTGGTTAACGTTAACTGTTAATGTTACTGGTTAACTTTGTCGGTTAAAGTTATATCGGTTATTATTAGCAGTTAATATTAGTGGTTAACAATATTGGTTTATGTTATCAGTTAACGTTATCAGTTAATATTATCATTAATATTAGCAGTTAATGTTAGCGGAACATTAACGATTAACTTAAGGCGTTAACCTTAGTGGTTAACGTTAGTGGTCAATATTATCTGTTGACATTATCAGTTAATATTAACAGTTAACGTTAACATTAACCAATAATGTTAACCGCTATCAGTTAATGTTATAGGTTAATGTTATCGGTTAATGTTATCGATAAATATTATCGACTAATATTATCAGTTAATTTTAGCGGTTAAGGTTATCAGTTAATATTATCGTTAACGTTACCAGTTATTGTTAGCGGTTAACATTAACAGTTAACTTAAGCGGTTAACCTTAGCAGTTAACGTTAGAGGTTAATATTATCAGTTAACGTTAGTGGTTAATATTAGCGCTTAACATTAACGGTTAGCGCTGGCAATTAACCTTAGCGGTTAATGTCAGTGGTTAATATTATCGGTTAACTTTAGCGGTTAATATTAGCGGTTAATATTATCGGTTAACTTTAGTGGTTAATATTAGCAGGTAATATTATCAGTTAACATTAGCGGTTAATATTAGCAGTTAACGTTAACAGTTAACATTATTGGTTAATGTTATCAGTTAATGTTATAGGTTAATGTCATCGGTTAACATTAGTGGTTAATGTTAGCAGTTAATATTATCGTTTGACGTTAGTTTTTAACCAGTGATTGATCACTTAGGGCTCTATCTTACAGTTAGAGAAATCATTGCTAACATGCATTATACTATTTTGTACGATTGTATCATTTGCCAACAAAGATAAAAATAATAAAACAATAATAATGTTACGGTTCATTTTCACGACACAATAACAACACGGCCGTCATGTCGTCGCCGTGTAATGAATTTAAATCTAAAGCTCTCCGCTCTGGCCCTGCTGACTCTGCTGGTCTTTGTCGCTCCACACCTATGAAACTAAACACCACATCAGGTCCGGGTTTAGAGTCACACCGAAGCTTTAAAGTCGTGTTTCCTTTCGGTGAGTCACTCCGAACTCGGCGAGCGGCGCGAGAGAGCGAGAGAGCGACTGAGCGAGAGAGCAGCCACATCAAAACTGGATTAGCAAATGCAATCAAGGTGGATTAATTATGGATGGGGCTGGTCCATTCCACCTCATGTTTTCTGTCTTATACACTTCCTGAGCAGAATGAGAGAAGAGCGAGGGAGAGGAGGAGGGAGAAGGAGAGAGGAGAGATAGAAAGAAAAAAAAAGTTAGCAGAGTTGAGAGAGAGATGGAGCAGCGAGGGAGAAAGAGAGAGCAGAAAATAAGGGAGGAGAGTTGAGAGAGAAGAGAAAGAGCAGAATAAGAGAGCAGATGAGAGGGAGAAAGAGACAGATATAAGAAAGAAAAAGAGAAAGAGAGAGAGAGGGAGAGAGCAGGAAAAGCATGAGGGAAGTAAAGAGGAAGAGACAGGAGAGAGAGGAGAGAGAAAAAGAAAGGATGAGACAGAGAGAGAAATGAAAATACAAAAATAAAATAAATAAATAAATAAAATTGTTTATAGTAAATAGTTTTTTAGTCCAGGGGTCCCAAACCACAACTAAACCAGGACTAAACCAAGACTAAAACAGTACTAAACCAGAACTAAACCAGGACTAAACCAAAACTAGAACAAGGACAAAACCAGAAATAAAACCCGCACTAAACCAGAACTAAAACCAGGGCTAAACCAGGATTAAACCAGAACTAAAACTAGCACTAAACCAGGACTAAACTAGGTCTAAGCCAGGACTAAACCAGGATTAAACCAGGACTAAACTAGAACTAAAACTAGCACTAAACCAGAGCTAAAACCAGGACTAAACCAGAACTAAAACTAGGACTAAACCAAGTCTAAACCAGAACTAAACCAAGACTAAACCAGGACTAAACCAGGACTAAACCAGGTCTAAACCAGGACTAAACCAGGCCTAAACTAAGACTAAAACAGGATTTAATCAGGACTAAGCCACGTGCCTCCTTCTATATGCCACCGCTTTGTGAAAATATTGTTCAAACTATTTAATTTAGAACAATTAATTTGGAATTAAAAACATCACATAAATAGGATATCGACTTTTTTTAAAAAATTTTTTTATTATTATTAAGTTAGACAAATTATAATACAGAAATTAATAGGCAGTTTATAAAAGGAAAAAAAAAATAATGGCATTTATTTTTCCCAGATCATCATCCGCATGTTTCCAAAAGTTTTCCGGTTTTGTGATGTTAAGATCTTTTGCCACGCCCCCTTTTTAGTCGACCGACCGATTGGCAAATAATTTCAACTTTTTTTTAAAAGAGTTTGAGTGGCCAGACTTTCCTCAGTGAGAGAAACAATCTGAAGGAGTCGTATATGAAAATAGAATCTCATACCATTGTTAAAGCGAAAACAAGCCTCACATCTTCAAGTCTGCATGGAGTCTCTTCACTTTGGCATTTTGAAATGTCACTTCTATTTTATTGAGAAACATGTGGTGTAATGTCTATATTCAAAACTTAAAAGCAGACTATGGATATTTTCTAGTGGAGGGACCGTCACCTGCTTATTGACAAGCCTAAAATACTGCGCAGTATGGCATTAATCTTTTCCATTTTGCATAAATTAAATTAGGAGCTGGGTCTTTAATAATAATACACTGAAAAATAATCCGTGTATCATTCGTTCATTTGTTTTTCAATATAAAACCAAAAATAAGAAAAAGAAAAAACAACTATTTTCTTTATTATTTGACTCCAAAACCAAAATGATGGAGGACTTTTGCGCTGTATACGGACTGAACCAGGACTAAACCAATTTCAGTCCTGGTCTGGTTTAATCATCAAAACTGTGAAAATGTGAAATGCGTCGAGTAAGCGAGTTTTCTTTTTCTAAACAAGCAACAAAACTCTGTAACAAAAAAATTTAGTAAAATATACCAAAAAATATTCGTGGCGATATATCGATACAGCAGCCCACCATATCGATAATGTATCGTCACAGTAAACGATACGATATATCGATATTTAAATATTTTTGCACACCCCTAGTCACAGACATCCAACCAAAAAACTACACAATGCATCATCACAAAATAAATGTATAATCATAATCATAATAAAGTGTTCGTTCACACTAATCCAATTGAAAACAGCTCCACAGACAGAACGATCTGGTGCCGCCAGCTCCCACGAATTCATCTGAATACGGCTCTGTGTGGACACCTGAAAACGCTGATACACTGATGTAGATGGTAAATGGTCACATTTTTCTATAGCGCTTTTCCACCTTCAAGGTGCTCAAAGCACTTTACAACAAGGAACCACTCACCCATTCACACACACATTCATACACCAGTGTACGCAGACACTGTGGGCAAGGTGGGTTAAGTGTCTTGCCCAAGGACACAATGACAGCATTCACCTGTGGGAGCTGGAATCACACCAGCCAACCTGTGGGTCAGTGGATCTGACCGCTTAACCTGAGATGTTTATGTTGAGAGTTGGATTCGAACCGCCAACCTTCAGATTAGTGGGCGAATGCTCTACCAACTGAGCTACTGCCACCTGTAGGTATGTGCGCCGTGAAGTAATTCACCATCAAAACACTACAAGATTACAATATATGTCCACAAGGAAAGAGCTGTTTTTTGAGTGTTTATTTTATGCATGTAGAGATAGGCTGAGGAGCTCAGTCACACGGGAGGAGCTCAGAGTAGAGCCGCTGCTCCTCCACATCGAGAGAAGCCAGTTGAGGAGGCTCGGGCAGCTGTGCTGGATGCCTCCTACGTGCCTTCCTCGGGAGGTGTTCCGGGCATGTCCCACCTGGAGGAGGCCCCGGGGACACACTGGAGGGACTATGTCTCTCGGCTGGCCTGGGAACACCTCGAGGTCCCCCTGGAGGAGCTGGAGGACGTGTCTGGGGTGCAGAAAGTCTGGGAGCCCCTGCTTAGACTGCTGCCCCGCGACCCGGTCCCGGATAAGCGGAAGAAAATTAATGGATGAGTTTCCGTAAAACGTAAACAAATATGCTCAAAGCTGTGTGGATAGGGAAGACTTACGGACACAGAAACGACGTGTCTGGACGCAGATCGTTTCCGATACGGTGACACGGTGATTCATTTCAGTGTAAACGTAGTCTTAAATAGCCTAAGTAATCAGTCGTCTACATCACACAATGCACCTTTAAAATGCGACGTATTTGTGTTTCTGTATTTATCTCGAGACCAAAGGCGGGCTTGGCTGTTACAAGGCTGAATTCCAACATTAGCGGATCCGTATTAATTAGCAGTTCAGAGGAAACGTATAAGAGCCATGACACGCGCCGATGCCCCGTGTCGAAACGCGTTCACTTCTTTGAGCGTGGCTGTATTGCGTAACATTGTGAGCAGTTTACAAGTTTGTTTGTGTAAATTAAGAAGGCTTTTAACCGCCGTGGCAAGTGTGGGATGTCACGACCTTGATTCATTAGTTAAAAAGCCCCTCTAATAAATTCACCACTTTGAATCTTTCATGAAGCTATTAAAGTCCAAGCATCGCCCTGTTGCCTGTTATAGATTTCAATAAACAGCGTGGCTGCATGGGCGAGAGAGGGCTTTTTCACCAGGGTTTTAGAGGAGAGAGAGATGGGGAAGGAGAGAGAGAAAAAAGAAGAGATGATGGGTGAAGAGAGAGAGAGAGATAAAGGATATAAGTCAGAGAGATGGAAAGAGTAAAGAGAGAGGAGAGAAACAGAGAAACAAAGAGATATGGAGATAGAAGGTAGGGATAGAGAGATGTAGAGAGAGAACAGAGAAAGAGAAGGTGTGGGCTAAAAGGATGGTGAGAGAGAGATGTAGAAAAAAAGGTGGAAGAGAGAGAGAGGGAAGGGAGAGGAAGGATATGAGACTGAAGGAGAGAGGGCAAGAGAGACAGTCAGTGAGGCAGAGAGAAGAGAGAAAGAGAGAGGGTGACACGAGAGAGCGAGACTGACAGAAAGAAGAGAGAAAACGGGTTCGAGAAAGACAGATAGAAGTGAGAGAAAAAGAGACAGACAGAAGAGAGAAAAAAGAGGGAAGACAGAGAGACAGATAGAGAGGAAGTGACAGAGAGAGAGAGAGAGAAACAGATGGAAGAGAGAAAGAGAGGGTGACAAAAAGAGACAGAGAGAAGAGAGAAAAAGAGGGACAAAGAGAGAGAGAGAGACAGAAGAGAGAAAGAGGGGGGATAGATAGAAGAGAGAGAAACAAACACAAAAGAGACAGAATGACAGAGAGAGAGAGAGACAGGCAGAAGAAAGAGAGAGAGAGAGAGAGAGGGAGGCAGTCAGAGAGAAAGACAGAAGAGAGAAAGAGGAGAAGAGAGAGACAGGTAGAAGAGAGAAAGTGACAGGGTGACACAGGACAGAGAGACAGACAGAAAGAAGAGGGGGGCAGGTAAAAGAGAGAAAGAGAGACAGACACATAAAGAGACAGACAGAAGAGAGAGGGTGGCATAAAAGAATGAGACAGACAGAAAAAAGAGAGAAAAGGGGTTAGAGAAAGAGATAGAAGAGAGAAAGAGGGTGAGAGAGAGACAGACACACAGAAGGGGACAGACAGAAGAGAGAAAGAGAGAGGATGACACAAGAGAACCAGACAGACAGAAAGAAGAGAGAAAATGGGTTAGAGAAAGAGAGAGAGACAGACAGACAGAAGAGAGAAAGAGAGAGACAGACAGAAGAAAGAAAGTGAGAGGGTGACATAAGAGAGCGAGATAGACAGAAAGAAGAGAGGCAAAGGGTTAGAGAAAGAGAGATAAGTGAGAAAGAGAGAGACAAACAGACAGACAGAAGAGAGAAACAGAGAGAGAGACAGACAGAGAAAGAAGAGAGAAAGAGAGAGACAGAAAGAAGAGAGAAAGTGACACAAGAGAGTGAGACAGACAGAAGAGAGAAAAAGGGTAAGAGAAAGAGAGACAGAAGTGAGAAAGAGAACGAGACAGAAGAGAGGAAGAGGGTGAAAGAGAGAGAGAGTGAGACAGAGAGAGACAGACAGAAGAGAGAGAAAGAGGGAGGATGACACAAGAGAGTGAGACAGAAAGAAGAGAGAAAGAGAGAGACAGACAGAAGAGAGAAAGGATGACACAAGAGAGTGAGACAGAAAGAAGAGAGAAAGAGAGAGACAGAAGAGAGAAAGTGACACAAGAGAGTGAGACAGACAGACAGAAGAGAGAAAAAGGGTAAGAGAAAGAGAGAGACAGAAGTGAGAAAGAGGTGAAGAAGAGAGAGAGAGAGAGTGAGACAGAGAGAGACAGATAGAAGAGAGAGAAAGACGGAGGATGACACAAAGAGAGTGAGACAGACAGAAGAGAGAAAAAGGGTAAGAGAAAGAGAGACAGAAGTGAGAAAGAGACAGAAGAGAGAAAGAGGGTGAAAGAGAGAGAGAGAGTGAGACAGAGAGAGACAGACAGAAGAGAGAGAAAGAGGGAGGATGACACAAGAGAGTGAGACAGAAAGAAGAGAGAAAGAGAGAGACAGAAAGAAGAGAGAAAGAGAGAGACAGAAAGAAGAGAGAAAGTGACACAAGAGAGTGAGACAGACAGAAGAGAGAAAAAGGGTAAGAGAAAGAGAGACAGAAGAGAGAAAGAGGGTGAAAGAGAGAGAGAGAGAGTGAGACAGAGAGAGACAGACAGAAGAGAGAGAAAGAGGGAGGATGACACAAGAGAGTGAGACAGAAAGAAAGAGAGAAAAGGTTAGAGAAAGAGAGATAGAAGTGAGAAAGAGAAAGAGACAGAAGAGAGAAAAAGGGTAAGAGAAAGAGAGACAGAAGTGAGAAAGAGGGTGAAAGAGAGAGAGAGAGTGAGACAGAGAGAGACAGACAGAAGAGAGAGAAAGAGGGAGGATGACACAAGAGAGTGAGACAGAAAGAAGAGAGAAAAGGTTAGAGAAAGAGAGACAGAAGTGAGAAAGAGCCAGACAAACGGGCAGAAGAGAGAAAAATGGGGACAGAAAGAGAGACAGAAGAGACACAGAGGGCGACAGAAAGATAGAGGGAAAATGGAGACAAAGATAATGGAGAGTTATACGGACAGAACAGTGACAGAGGACAGAGAAGGACAGGACAGAGAGAGATGGAAAGAGAAAGAGAGAGGGAGGATAAGTGAGAAGAGAGGATACACATTGCGGGTGCATAGGCGGGAGCTGGTTTTCCTCCCTCCTTCACAAAGCCGTTCTAATAACACCTAAAGACGTATTAGGCATTGTGAGCAGGCGCTTATACCGAAGTGAGCCACTCAGTTATGGAGTCGCCCGAGCTTAAGTTAATGAATAGAGGAGAGAAGCTGACGGAGGCTAATTCACATCGCTCAGCGGAGAGGGCCCACGTATCAATCTATATCAGTTACACAGAGACTTTTCACTGAAGGCAGGACTGTGCTAAGCTCCGGCGCGGGGACACTTTAAAGGAGAGCAGAAAAGTACAGTGAGGTAGACAGATTTATGGACAGATATGACTTACAAGGTCGTAGATTATGCATTTTCAGGGGTTTAAAATACTTCGGGACACTGTGAAATAGAGAAGTAACACAGGACTAGACCGTTTACAGTCCTGGTCTGGTCCCAGTCTCAGTTCTGGTTTCAAGCCGGGTTTGATACTGGTCTGGTTTAGTCATCAAAACAGTGAAAATGACAAATGTGTCGCATAAACGAATTTCCTTCTTCTAAACAAGTAACAAAACTGCAGCGCTGTAACAAAATAATTTAGTAGTCACAGGCATCCAGGCAAAAAAAAAAACTACACAATGCACCTTTTTAAAAAAAAAAATATATAAATTATTATTATTTATTTTTTTTTATTTATTTATTTAAATTTTATTTATTTATTTATTAAAGTTTTAGGTTTTTTATTTATTTTTTTTTTTTATTTTTTTTTATTTTTTTATTTTAGTCTTTTATTTATTTTTATTTATTTTATTTTATTTTTTATTTAATTTTAGTTTTTTTTATTTATTTAATTTAGTTTTTTTTTTAATTTGATTAATTGTAGTGTTTTAAATTTATTTTTTTATTTAATTTTTAAATTTTTTTAAATTTATTTTTATTATTTTTTTATTTAGTTGTTGTTGTTGTTGATAGTTACACTCTTAATAATGAAATGTAAAATTATTATTATTATTATTATTTTAAATTCTCCCTTTCATACTGACAAATTTGACATTCCTAACACTATGATGACTACACCTGGATTGGCATTAAACACAAAATTGACTCTTGTGAGATTTTAGCCATGTTAGAATGTTGTTACCTCATTAAAAACAGACCTGGAGTCGTGTTTTGTTTTGAGTAATGCTTTATTATTTGTCTGTCTACATCTCCAGTGCTCAAAGTGCTTCGTTCCAACTTCTGACGCGTGATGGAAATTTAATTTGTGGAAAGATTTCTCTCAATCTGTCTTGGTGTAAATGGATGTGATTTCTATGTTAGACCAGACCAGTTATTCACATGTGTAACATCTAACGTGGGAAGGACGTGCTGCTGGAGGAGAGAGCAGCTACTTTTTTCTCACACTTTGAACCCTGCGGCTAATAAAACGATGCAGTGAATATATGGGCGGATTATTTGTTTGGCACATTGTTCATTCATATATACAGTCTATGTAAGAGAATTTAAATAATTCATCTTCCACGTATATCTCAGTTTAACATTGACACACAAAAACTGTATTTACACCATGATCTTCCTTTCACAGACGACTGGCACCACTATCTAAACTGTGGCATATTTCTGTCTAACTGGTGCCGACTGGACTTCAGAGTCTCACCACATTTGCTTTATAAACCTCCTCCTCCAGAAGCACAGTCAAAGGTTCTTGAACACTCAAAGATCACACTATGTTCTCTTTTGAAAATCATACTATGTTGAATTTTCAAGTCCCCCCAGGCCGTATTATTGATGGTAAATAAACTTCTCCTGCGTAAGACGTCCAGTTGGTCTCCAGCCTTTTACTTCCACCCTTTCTTGGACAAGCTGAAAACTTCGACAGCAGTCTATGGCACAGGTGTCAAACATACGGCCCGGGGGCCAGATCCGGCCCTCCAAGACCTTTAATCTGGCCCTTGGCTGATTTTCTACTAAAATATTTTAATTATATTTTCTATTAAAATCTTGTTAATTTTCTGTGGTGTTTATTACAGCAGCGTCTCCAGCGTCTCTGTACGTGGCCCCTCCCACCAGAGCAGCACAAATGAAGACTTGTCTCTTTCCAAACGCTCTTAAAGGACGATCGTTTTGACTGTTGACCGTGACACCCTCATTAGAAAAATGTCACAAATGAGAAAAGTGGAGCCGAGTGCAGAATTTTCCAAGAAAAATTGACTTATTCCTATTTGCATACAAGTTAAAGTTAAAACATTGTGTTGAAATTGGATTTTCCTTAAAGATTCAGGTTGTTCATAATATTATAATATTTTGTAAAAGAAAGAGTTCATCAGTTAAAAAAGATTTGTGTAATAGATTTGTGTTTCTCTGCACAAATATTTGAACTTATTGTTATTTTTGGGGTTTATATGACATGAGTTTTCTGATCCGGCCCCTTTAGGATCAAAGTCGGTTGGATACGGCCCCTGGACCAAAATGAGTTTGACACCCCTGGTCTATGGTTTGATAACACAGCATATACGTGCAGTCTGAGCACAGAAAACACGGCTGTCTGTGCGGTTACACATGGAACACGGGTTCACATGAAGTTGCTACACTAGCTAGTGATATTGTCAGTGCACTCAAATAGTTTATTGATGTGTGTTAATCTATTGTGTTTATCACATGGCATTAATTTAATATAATAATAATTTAATAATTTCGCGTAATGATGCTAAATGAACATTAGTGAGGGGGATACGTCGACGAGACGTGACAAGAAGAAACGTCTCAAACTTCAGTAGCTGGACATCCACTCATACCTGACTGACACAACTAACCCCGCTCACGAGAGTCTGAAATCTGCTGAAATCCTCCAAGACACTGACATGATACAGACAGAACAGAGACTCTTTCTGCAGGAGACATGCGCAGAGGAGAGACGGGGAAGATGCGCTGAGGAAAATTCTAGTTTGATTGTGTTTTGAACAGTTATTTTGCGCTTCATACACACGCCCTCCTCATGGAAAACACACGAAGAAATGCAGATGATGCAGCTTTTATGTTAACGGCGAATGATGTGACTGTTGACGAAGGAAATAGAGCTGCTGCACGTGAGCTCGACATCAGTGAGTCGACGGTGAGACGTTGACGACAAAAACTTGGCAATAAAAGCAGACGAGCCGAACTGGAAAACGTTCTTGAAGACATGGACACTTATGGCTTATATTCAGATGTGGCCTATAGTTGTACAATTTTAAGATTTAGTTAAAATTTAGTTGATGTGGCTTATATTCAGGTGAGCTCAATAGTCCGGAATTTACGGTAATCTTGAATTTCACTCCCTCGTCTCTTCTAATCGCATGTTCCCAGTGCGCTCGGAGTCGTGCGTCAGTGGGGGAATGACGAAAACTGAGGTATGGTGGTAATTGTTGATTCACTGAACATAACAAAACACTACAATGACATGGAGATGAAAAAAAACTGGGTTATTTTCTAATTTTTCCTCATTTTTCTCGCGAACAGAGCCTGTCCGAAGCCGAATGTGACCTTTTTAGTATTGATACTTGTTCAAATGAGTATAGTGTCTAGTTTAGTATCTGATTTTTTACTTTTGACAACCCTATTCTCCAGTGGTGTTTTTCTTTATGTTTCCATTCTATAAAATGCATAGAATTCCTGTTCTCTGAGCCTCGCTACGGTATAAAATATTACATAAACAGCTGATTTACATTCGTAGTTTGGCAAAAGTGGGGCCTGGGTTTGAATGGATCTGAAAAGAGCTCCTCCGTTCTCCCCACAGAGTGAAGAATCTGCTCCTCTGATATCATTAATATTTCACCCTGCAGGAAATGAGCTCTCCAAAGACGGATGCCTCCCTTAATTCTTAAACTACCTCCATTTAAAAGTGAAATTCAGGCCAACCCTCAAAAACAGACGGATTGTTTCGGAACCCAACAGCGTGTTCAGAGTGAAGTCGGATCTGATGTGAAAATCTGACACTTTGAGGAATGATAGGCACAGCTGTTGATTGAATAAATGTCCAATAATAAAAAAATAAGCCCGGTAATGTGTTAAAAAATAAGCCCCCGCGGACATGAGACAATTGTGCCGCACCGTGAATTCTGTTCTCAATGATTACTCTATTCAATTGTCAAAAACGGTTTGTAAAAAAGTAGTGCTGTCACAAAACTAAAATTTCAAACTCAATTTCAATACAAAGGAAAAGACTTGATACTCAAAACCGATTCCGATACCACGATGATAATAAAAACACTCATAAAATTAACTTTCAACATTAAATCATAGTGCGTTCTTTAATATTCCCATGTAGTATTGATTATTCTGATATTTGATACTTTTGACAATCCACGAACACCACAGCTCAAGAAGTGGATAAAAAAAAGTGCATTCTCTCTCCAGCTGCCCCCAAAAATGAACAATTAAATTGTCCATCTCATGCAAAATAACTCTTTTCACATTGTATCTTCTGCACATAAACAAGCACAATTTGGGTTTTGGAACATCCATTACACAATAGTTATGAATTTCACTGATTTCTTGGAGACCGTCACAGACCAGGAGCTATGAAAGTCCGACTATTGCTCCTCCCCCCGCCCGTCCTGAGAAAGCACAGGCTCCGCCCTCCAAACGTGACGTAGACTCTGAGTGAGCCGCCCTTCCTCCGCCATCTCAGGGAGGGAGGGGGAGACAGACGTGCACCCTGATAGCGGCAGGAATAAACTTTTATTCATTATGGAGATACAGCGCGTTCAGCCGCATGTGTTGGACCCGGAATCGGACGAGGACTTTGAGGAGCACGAAGCTCAAGCACCGCGTCGACATCAGCTGAACATTACTGATTGGTAAAGTATTAATAAACACTAGTAAATAAACTTATAATATCGTGAACACTGCAGTGTAGAACAATGAGCTCATGCTGTCACTTTTGTTTAGGTGTTCATGTGGGAATTGTCAGACGATGCGGGGTGGAGGCGGTGGGGCGGGTGAGAAGCGCTTTCTGCTACATCAAACGCGTCATAGGTGTATCTTCCGCATCATCGTTGTAGCAGTTTTAGTTCGTTGTCACGTGGGAGGGTGGCAGAAATTCGCTGCAATTTGTTAAAAATTTCTTTAAAAAAACACAGAATCAATCTAAAAACCATTTGAGCGACATATACAAGGCCCACACATCACTCTTAGAAGGTAGAAAGCTCTGAAAAGTTGATTTTGCATGAGATGGGCCCTTTAATGTAGTTTTAAATTCCATGTGCCTTTACATATATATATATATATAAGCCACAGAAAAAAAAACATCTCACATATTCGGCTCTCGGCAGCTCCAAATCCCGTTTTATTTGTATAATATCGGCTGCAAAAAAATCCATATCGGTCGGGCCCTAGTCTTGATACTAAAATTTCAAACTTGATTTCAATACAAAGAATAGATTTGATACTCAATACCGATTTCGATACCCAAATAATAATTTTAAAAGCCCTTCTTTGATTCTAAATTATAGGATTTGTTTATTACATCATGGTGGTCTTACATAAATTCTGAAAACAAGTAAAAACTGTTCAAGAAAAGTCCAGTTTTGAGCAGTTTGTGATATTTTTTCAGTATCAATACTTGCTTAAAAGAGTACGCGGCTTCAGTATTGCTTAGTATCTGTTGTTTAATACTCTTGACAACCCTATCGTAAAGGTGAAAAACTCAGAAACATTACAATACTTGGACATAAACATACACATAGCAGCCTGTTAACTCCTCGTCGTGTGATGTGGATTAAGCTTGACAGGCATTGAAATAACTTGAGTCCCAACACTCCGCCTGCACCTGCTCCTGGCATCACAACCGCGCTAACTGTGTATGCAAACAACACAGAAGCTACAACCCAGATGTGATTAAAGCATCTCTTTATCAATTTGTCACGGCACACTTCTCCTTTCCGCACTACCTCAATTACGGATCTGCACAGTGGCGCTAATGCAGTTTATTATGACGTCCATTAGCGTGAGTGACAGGAAGGTTAAGAGAGTGGAGCACTTTACGCTGGGAGGCTCGAGTGTGACAGAATGCGGATCACGGACTTTTTACTTCAAGGGTCTTCATCAACAAAAGGGCAGAGTCGCGGAGAGGAGGCCGACCTTTCGCTCTCGCCAAAATCTGCGGCGCTGGTGTCTCCGTGATGGATTACAAAGTGCACTGGGACGGACAGCGCGCCGACCAGGGACTTTCACAGGCAATGATGACTGTGGCTTTTCAAACACTAAGCTCAGTGTGGACAGAGAGCAGACAAGTACAAGCAACAGTCAAGTGGCCGAGGGAACTGCATAATGTAGTGTCCGGTGTTGACAACAATGCATTTGCTCTTTGGACACTGGGGCTTGTAGGACTGCGCGATTAATCACAATCAAATCAAAATCTCTATCAAATCATAAACCCTTTAATTACCGTATTTTCCGCACTATAGGGCGCGCTTAAAAGCCTTTAATTTCACCAAAAACGACTGCGTGCCTTATAATCCAGAGCGCCTTATATATGAATTTATTGTTGTGTCTTAGTAAGACTTTAGTAAACTACAAAGCCGCACCACTTGCAGCATTACGGCTCCCGTAGTCAGGAGCATCGCAGAGTAATACACACTGTGATTTAGGGCTGGGCGATATGGAGCAAAAAATATATCTCGATATATTTTGCAATATCTCGATATACGATATATATCTCGATATCTGTACAGGAAAAATAACCCCCCAACGCCTTAAAATCGAAGTATCTCCGTAAAATGGAGCCATTTGTCCTTTTTTGAGATATGAGTTCTGTATCCTCTGGGCTGGTTTTGGGCACCGCCGTGTTGAATGAGACACACGCGAGGGAAACACGAGAGAGGAGGGAGAAGAAAAACGAGGAGGTGGAGGCGCATGGGGACGAGCACAGAGACGGTAAACAACCGAAGCAGCAAAATCAGATTATATAAGTATTATATCGATATATATACAATGTCAAAAAAAAATTCAAATATTGAGATATCGCCCACCCCTACTGTGATTCCTTTGAATATCAAAATGCACCTGTCAAGAGACACGCTTACAACGCCCATTTTAAACTCAAGGCTGTTATAAAGTTAAAGAGCGAGCTGCGTGGAAGCAGTGGATGAGAGAAGGCGAACCAAGACAAGGAGACAGCGCCGAGAGACTTAGATCTGCCAGTGGATCGTGGACGCCTGGGCTAAGGATCATCCGGAATCATCACTGAACTGACGAGAGAGATGCGGACATGCTGGACGCCGTAATCGCCCAACTGTTTGAACAATTATGACTTATTGTGAATACTCTAGCAAATATAGCATCTCAGACAGTATTTTTTTTTATTATTATTTTTACAATTACAGAGTTGAGAGTTAAATAAAGTTTGACTGACTTATCTAACTGTTGTGTTTCGTTTATATGTGAAAAACGTTCGAAAACAGACCATTCAATGACAGTGCACCTTATAATCCAGTGCGCCCTATAGTGCAGAAAATACGGTATGTACAAAGAAGAATTCAATTACCTGGCCTGCCGAAACCACACACTTTGACAAAGCTTCAGGAAGACGGGGTGTCGAACCGTATCCCGCCTCCCCAATTTCGAGTAAGTGTGATTGATTGGCAGATTAACCAATCAGAGAGACACGAGTTCTACAACAAGCTCAGAGTGGACAGAGAGCAGTGAGAGCAGTGGTCTGGAAACACATCCGGTCTCCCTGATTTCAGACAGATGTGATTGACAGGCGGATTAACCAATCAGAGGAATACACGGTCTGTTCGGCAGCTTCAGAGCAAAAAAGGAAAAAAAAATATAATAATACAGAAGAATGACAAAACAGCATGAACTTTTTGCTTAGTTTTTTTGGTTTGTGTGCAACTTAAATATCTAAGTTTCCACTATTAATAGTTTGAAAATCAGGTTGTTTAAAGAGCCGTTTGACGACCACTAGAAACATAAGCGTCATATGCGAAATTATGCAAATTCTACATGGCGGCAAAGGTGTACTCATGGGCTTTTGTCGCCGCATTTGAGGTAAAAAAAAATAAAAAAAAAAATGAGCCATTCAAAATTGTGATAATGTGTGACTTTTGAACCCACTTTAAGAATCCAAGCGGGAAGCACTCGGCTAAAGTCTGCTGCAGTTTGGAGTTTGTCAGTCAAAATGTCAGCCGCCGCGACGCGTCTTTGTGGCAGTGACAGGAGGCTGAGAGCTACAGCACTTCAGTTAAAAGACGACTTCACTCAGAGTCCATTATGTCCACAGAGCGGCCCTGTTCCCCAGAGAGAGCACAGGCTGCAGCGGCTTAAAGGGGACATTATGTAAATCCAGCTTAAAGGAGCTGTACCTCATTTTTATTGACTTGAAGAAGAACTAAGAAACTTTCGGCAACAGATAATGTTTGTCCAGTGAGCAGAATTTAATTTTCTTTTGCTACGGAACCTACCTGGACGACTCAGGGATTACAGAGACACCTTTCAGCGACCTCCTACAGCTCCTTATGAAACTACACTTTTTTCCTGTCATTTCTGTTTTTTATAATTGAAATAAGGCAGTATAATCGCATAAAAAGCATATAATATTGCCAAATATTTTTTTAAAGAGCCAGATATTGCAGGGTTGGTTTTCCGCATGGAGACATCAGCTGGAGACGCTTCGAGCACCACAAATTTAACCCCATATTTAACCATCATAACGATTTACAAAGATGTTTTTTTTTTTTCTTTATTTTTGTATGTGTTTGAAACTTTTAGAACATTTATAGATCAAAACAAAACTAAAGTGCAGACCACAACAACCAAATAAAATAAAATTCTTCCATTCTCATTACTATTTATTTTGTATGATCATAAACGATAAACTTTGTGCCTACATTAACATTATAATTAATAAGTATGTACGCAGTGTTGGGAAGGTGACTTTTAAAATGTATTCCCCTACAGATTACATACTCCAAAATGTAGTTTGTAACGTAATCCAATAAATTACTTAAAGTGAGTAATGTAATCTGAATACTTTGGATTACTTGGTTTGCTGTAGAGAAGCAAAGACTCGGATATCGTCACATAAGATGTTTTGTCTGCTAAAAAAAAAAAAAAAAAGATCAGACTTTACTTAACCAAATTAAAAATATTATTGACAGAAGACGAGGAGACACGGTCCGCACGGCATGGTTTAGTCCTGTTAAATCCTGTTTGAGACAGTTTAGACCTGGTTTTATTCCTGGTTTATTCCTGGTTTATTCCTGGTTTAGACCTGGTTTAGACCTGGTTTACCTGGTTTAGACTGGTTTAGACCTGGTTTAGACCTGGTTTAGACCTGATTTAGACTTGGTTTAGACCTGGTTTTAGACCTGGTTTTAGACCTGGTTTGTTTAGTCCTGGTTTAGACTGGTTTACCTGGTTTAGACCTGGTTTAGACCTGGTTTACCTGGTTTAGACCTGGTTTAGACCTGGTTTACCTGGTTTAGTCTGGTTTAGTCCTGGTTTAGTCCTGGTTTAGACCTGGTTTGGACTGGTTTGGACCTGGTTTAGACCTGGTTTAGACCTGGTTTAGACCTGGTTTAGACCTGGTTTGGACCTGGTTTACCTGGTTTACCTGGTTTAGTCCTGGTTTAGTCCTGGTTTGGTTTGGACCTGGTTTAGACCTGGTTTTGGACCTGGTTTACTGACCTGACCTGGTTTAGACCTGGTTTAGTCCTGGTTTAGTTTAGACCTGGTTTGGACCTGGTTTGGACCTGGTTTGGACCTGGTTTAGTCCTGTTTAGACCTGGTTTAGACCTGGTTTGACCTGGACCTGGTTTAGTCCTGGTTTTTGTTTAGACCTGGTTTAGACCTGGTTTAGTCCTGGTTTAGTCTGGTTTAGTCCTGGTTTAGACCTGGTTTGGACCTGGGTTTAGGACCTGGTTTAGTCCTGGTTTAGACCTGGTTTAGACCTGGTTTACCTGGTTTGGACCTGGTTTACCTGGTTTACCTGGTTTAGTCCTGGTTTAGACCTGTTTAGACCTTTACCTGGTTTGGACCTGTCCTGTTTAGTTTGGACCTGGCTTTAGACCTGGTTTAGTCCTGGTTTAGTCCTGGTTTAGTTTAGACCTGGTTTACCTGGTTTAGACCTGGTTTAGACCTGGTTTAGTCCTGGTTTAGTCCTGGTTTAGACCTGGTTTAGTGTCCGACAATGAGTGGAATTACCGAGGAAAAAAAAAAAAAAAGAGAGATATAACCCAAAATGTGAAAAGAGGAAAATAAATCTGTGTTTATTTTTTTATTTCATTTATTTCAACAAAGTAACTGTAATCCAATTACCACTCACTGAAACAGTAACTGTAACTGAATACAGTTACTCATAATTTGTACTCTGATTACGTAACTCTGGTACATGTAATCTGTTACTCCCCAACACTGTATGTACGACCATAAACGAAAATATGTTTCTGCATGTATGTATATGTGTGTTATGCATTTATGTGTATAAACATTTATATTGACTATATGTACTGGATTTCTATGATGCGTATGTATATGTATGTATGTATATATGTGTTTTATTTTTTTGCAAATGACAGGTAAGCATTCCAAAGGTGATATAAAAAGTGAACCACATGATTACGTAAAACAATTGGGGCAGGACTCTAAGTTTTTTAAAGTTCATTCTACTCCTTTTGAGCACCAGGTCCCAAATATGTTCATGTACATATCACTATTTTTGTTATTGTTTTTGAATTTTGTTGTACATGGCTCAAACAAATAAAATAAATGAATGAAATGAATAAAACTCAGAGCATCTAGAGTAAAACAATAAGTATCCATCTTCACAGTATTAACATATCGAAGCCAAATAATCGGCCCATTTCCTCCGACACTTGTTACATTTAGCAGTATAAAGTCTCAATGAAAATGTCAGTCTCTCCATGTCATAAATTTCGTTAACTACTTTGATCCAGTCAGTGAGTACAGGTGCATCTAGGATTTACAAAGATGTTTAATAAGGTAAAAATGTTACTCAGTTTATTTACTTACTTTAAAATGTAAAAAACAGAATCAGGAAAAGTTCTATTACACCTATCCCTATTTACTTCTCTCTTATTTGCAGTTGTTGGTCTTATTTGCAGAAGTTCTGTCGTTTTGAACAGGAAGTGAGTGAACTTATTTATACGAGTAGTACAATTCAGATTAATATTGTGTTTATAGTGTAACAAAATGTAAAATGTATGTCATAGTTTAATAAAATAAGGCTGAAATATTGCAAAATTACAGTTAGTTCAAATGATTATGAATATACAAAATGTTAATCAAAACCTTACCTAACATAACCTCAACACCTTAAGAGCATTATTATTTGATAAAAGACGTTAAAAGATGTTCAAAACAAATCAAAAGAACAACGCACATTTGTAGACGTCTAAACTACAGGGTTGGCAGGTTTTATACGGAATAAGTCTGCATAGTCCTGGGTATTTGGTTCTCCACTGAGGACAGTTTTGCCTAAATAAGTGCAGCCTTTGCAAATTGCTAATTGTGATTATTTGATTGCGATTGATCTTGTGGCCTTGTGGTCATGTCTTAGTGGAGTGGACACAGCTATTTTCCCACATAAAATGCATTATTCTGCATATGAGCACAAAGGAATTTGGCGAGAAAATTAAAAAAAATCACTTTAAATGGAAAACAAAGCTAATTAAGCAGTATTAAAACAAACTGAAAACTGAAAACTGTAAGCATGTGCATAAAATGAGTGACTAGGAAAGCATCAATGGCCACACTCTTGGAGAATCCTCATCAGCACAGAAGAACAAACTGAAGCACAAAGCTAAGGAACACCAGAAGTGACATCAGTCAGTCTTGCCAACACCTTTTACCCTTGCACAGTTTTCTTTAGCACAAGTAAAACAGGTCTTTCTACGTCACATGATGCAGTTCAAACCAAAGAAACTCACACTGACAGCGCCAAACCTTCAACCAGCCTCCATTAATCACATCAGCCTCAACTCTTTATTCTATAGTGTTGTTTAACTCTTTCCCCCTTGGACGACAAGGAACATCCCGTACATATATGACTAGAGCTGCCCATAGAATAGAAATACATAAATGAAAACAGACTTCCACGAGTGATTATAAATGATTTTCACCCTCATGAACTTAATTGTAACACAGACATATTTGTATCTCTGGAAACTTTAGACTCTGAACTCTTCATTTATGGATGTTTAAATGTGATTCAACTGGTTTACAGTTTTATAACAGCTCACTGAAAATGAGAGTTTACCTGGTCAGGTGCAAAATCGAAAACAAAAAACTACATTCAGCATCTGATATATGCATGTTCTGAGTAATATATTCATAAAAAATTTAAAAAATATACTTTGTCAAAGTATTTAAACAGATTTCATATCACCAGATACAGTAAAGCCAAGTGTTCACCTGTTTTTACCTGTTGTACACCTGTGTGGACCTAATTCTTTTTTTCCCTTTTACTTATTCAACTCATTCAGCTTATTATAATATAATAATATAATAATAAAACACTTCATCGTCAGTGGGTGTCAAGTATTTGTCATCTTGGTGACTTTCTCATGCGCAGAGCTCCATATAAGTGTTTGTTTCTGTAGCGATTCTGTCATACATCGCATCTTGGAGAAAAAGACTGAAATATTTCAAAGGACTTGCCTGAGAAACATCCAGATTTCAGGGCAATTTTGGTTCATAATCGAGCATAAAGTCCCTGATAGTTTGTTTGGATATCGCAGGACTCCACACAGACGCATCAGCGGCATTCTCACCTTCGTAAGATTCACTCTCTGAAATTCCCCGCACCGCGATCTTTCCATTGCTCGTGTTTCGTGTTGTGTTTTTTCCAGAAGCTACAATCGTCACTACTTCGATTAACTTCGGAAAAAATCGGCGTAAACATTTCCTTGAATCCTATTGGTCAGTCTAGTGTGGGTTGTAGTGGCCCCGACCTGTCACAGCCTCTGTTTACATGTGAAAAACCGAGCCGTTTCTAATGGTCGTCAAATCACGTCTTTAGTGACACAGCGGAGGTGTCAAAACACGTCATTAAGTAAACAAGAGGGGTCGTCAAATGTCGTCTTCATGGAGGAAAGAGTTAAGAGATGATGAATCAGAAACTTAACAGCTGTTTTTGTTTTTGTTCCTTAGCCATAAAACAAGTTTAAAACGTGTCTGTTTAACCACAAATTGTATAAAATATGCAAACAATAAAGTAATAATCTATCATAATGCAGGATTACAATTGTATATCTCATTAACTGCCTCTATCTTAGCCTTCTCACCTCAACCTCCCTCGTACATTTCTGTCACAGTCCTCACCATGGCTCCAGCTTTAAAGTATCGTAATCCCTTACTAATATGAGATGTGTTGTCGCAAAAAAAGAGGAAATTGTAAATAGAACATTGTACGTGATCACTGTTTTTAACTTAACAACACGATTCTAGCTGAAAAACGTAACACTCCAAAGCAAATGTTGAGAAGTACAAGCGCCGCAGTCTGAAAACCTCAGATCGAAGCAGAGGCAGATTGTCATTATGAGTGTGTGTGTGTGTTTTACCTCGTCCAGCTCCGAGATGTAGACAGGTTTCTCTTCAAAGCCGATAGGCATTGGGTCACTGGGCGGGATCTCCACCTCCTCGTACATCTTTGTGTTTTCTCGCCGTATTCCCTCGGGCAGCAGCATCTGAATGTCACACAAAGATACAACAACACACGTCTGAAAACAGTGCACCTCAAAGACTGTGCAGAGGAACCGTATACGCCACGATCTGAAACGCAGATGCAACTCTCAAGGAGATTTGGAGGCCAGGGAAGATTTCTGTTTGGTCCAACGAAAGATTTAGTTTTCGTAGCTTGTCGGAGTTGGTAAAACAGTTCAAAGCTCAAAGTATGTACCACACCAGACAACTTTTTTTGCTGTGATGTATGCAATTTAGAGATTTTTTGTCACTTAAAAGCCATTTTAATTAATTGGAAACTTCCCCATACCCTGACACATCTCCGCTGGGTTCGTGAAGTGCTTTCTTTCTTTCTTTTTTATTTTATTTATTTATTTATTTTAATTTATTTCTAATTTATTTTAATTTATTTAATTTTTTATATTTTAAGAATTGTATTTTATTATTATTTTTATTTATTTATGTATTTATGTATGTATTTATTTATTTATTTTATTTTTATTATTATTATACGTCACATCGACTCTTTAACTCTTCCTCAGGATCTGGAGGATGACTAAAGTATGGGAAATAATCCTTTCTTCCCCTCTTTTTCTCCCTCTTCTTATCCCATGTAAGCTTTTTACTTCTATGTGCTCCTTTCCTCCTTTCGCATCCCTACTTCTTATTTTTTAATTTATTTTTGACTTAGTTCTTCTTTTTATTATTTTTTTTTATTTATTTTTTTTTTTTTATTCATTTACATTGTGTATTTATTTACTACTAACCGCCATCCATTTTCGTCCGCTTATCCGGGGCCGGGTCGCGGGGGAGCAGCCTAAGCAGGGACTCCCAGACTTCCTTCACCCCAGACACGTCCTCCAGCTCCTCCAGGGGGACCCCGAGGCGTTCCCAGGCCAGCCGAGAGACATAGTCCCTCCAGCGTGTCCTGGGTCTTCCCCGGGGCCTCCTCCCGGCGGGACATGCCCGGAACACCTCCCGAGGGAGGCGCCCAGGAGGCATCCGGAACAGATGCCCGAGCCACCTCAACTGGCTCCTCTCGACGTGGAGGAGCAGCGGCTCTACTCCGAGCTCCTCCCGTGTGACTGAGCTCCTCACCCTATCTCTAAGGGAGCGCCCAGCCACCCTGCGGAGGAAACTCATTTCGAGCGCTTGTATCCGCGATCTCGTCCTTTCGGTCACTACCCAGAGCTCATGACCATAGGTGAGAGTAGGAACGAAGACTGACCGGTAAATCGAGAGCTTCGCCTTTCGACTCAGCTCCCTCTTCACCACAACGGTCCGATACAGCGACCGCATCACTGCCGAAGCTGCACCGATCCGCCTGTCAATCTCACGTTCCGTCCTTCCCTCACTCGTGAACAAGACCCCGAGATACTTGAACTCCTCCACTTGAGGCAAAGACTCCCCACCCACCCGGAGAGGGCAAGCCACCTTTTTCCGGTCGAGAACCATGGCCTCGGACTTGGAAGAGCTGATCTTCATCCCAGCCGCTTCACACTCGGCTGCAAACCGCCCCAGTGCACATTGCAGGTCCTGGTTCGATGAAGCCAACAGGACAACATCGTCCGCAAACAGCAGAGATGAAATCCTGTGGTCCCCAAACCGGACCCCCTCCGGCCCCTGACTGCGCCTAGAAATTCTGTCCATAAATACAATGAACAGAACCGGTGACAAAGGGCAGCCCTGGCGGAGTCCAACATGCACCGGGAACAGGTCTGACTTACTGCCGGCAATGCGAACACAGCTCCTGCTCCGGTCATACAGGGACCGGACAGCCCTTAGCAAAGGGCCCCGGACCCCATACTCCCAGAGCACCCCCCACAGGACACCACGAGGGACACGGTCGAATGCCTTCTCCAGATCCACAAAACACATGTGGACTGGTTGGGCAAACTCCCATGAACCCTCGAGCACCCTATGGAGAGTGTAGAGCTGGTCCAGTGTTCCACGGCCAGGACGAAAACCACACTGCTCCTCCTGAATCCGAGGTTCGACTATCGGCCGGATTCTCCTCTCCAGTACCCTGGCATAGACCTTACCGGGAAGGCTGAGAAGTGTGATCCCCCTATAGTTGGAACACACCCTCCGGTCCCCCTTCTTATACAGAGGGACCACCACCCCGGTTTGCCAGTCCAGAGGTACTGTCCCCGACCGCCACGCGATGTTGAAGAGGCGTGTCAGCCAAGACAGCCCCACAACATCCAGAGACTTCAGGTACTCAGGACGGATCTCATCCAACCCCGGAGCCTTGCCACCAAGGAGCTTGCCAACCACCTCAGTGACTTCGGCCAGGGTGATGGATGAGTCCGCCTCCGAGTCCCCAGCCTCGGCCTCCTCCTCGGAGGACGTGACGGTGGGATTGAGGAGATCCTCAAAGTATTCCTTCCACCGCCGGACAACGTCCCCAGTCGAGGTCAACAGCTCTCCCCCCGCACTGTAAACAGTGTTGGTGAAGAACTGCTTTCCCCTCCTGAGGCGCCGGACGGTTTGCCAGAATCTCTTTGAGGCCGTCCGATAGTCCTTCTCCATGGCCTCCCCGAACTCCTCCCAGCTCCGAGTTTTTGCCTCCGCGACCACACGGGCTGCAGCACGCTTGGCCCGCCGGTACCTGTCAGCTGCCTCAGGAGTCCCCCGAGCCAGCAAGGCCCGATAGGACTCCTTCTTCAGCTTGACAGCATCCCTTACTTCCGGTGTCCACCACCGGGTTCTGGGGGTTGCCGCTGCGACAGGCACCACAGACCTTACGCCCACAGCTCCGAGCAGCTGCATTGACAATAGAGGCCGAGAATGAAGCCCACTCGGACTCCATATCTCCAGCCTCCCCCGGAATCCGGGAGAAGTCCTCCCGGAGGTGCGAGTTGAAGGTCCCTCTGACAGAGGGCTCCGCCAGACGTTCCCAACAGACCCTCACTACACGCTTGGGCCTGCCAGGTCTTTCCGGCTTCCTCCTCCGCCAGCGAACCCAACTCACGACCAGGTGGTGATCAGTTGACAGCTCAGCCCCTCTCTTCACCCGAGTGTCCAAGACACGCGGCCGGAGATCAGATGACACGACGACAAAGTCGATCATCGACCTCCGGCCTAGGGTGTCCTGGTGCCACGTGCACTTATGGACACCCTTGTGCTCGAACATGGTGTTTGTTATGGACAAACTGTGACTAGCACAGAAGTCCAATAACAAAACACCACTCGGGTTCAGATCGGGGAGGCCGTTCCTCCCAATCACCCCTCTCCAAGTGTCACTGTCGTTGCCCACGTGGGCGTTGAAGTCCCCCAGGAGAACAACGGAGTCCCCGGTCGGTGCACTGTCTAGTACCCCTCCCAAGGACTCCAAGAAGGCCGGGTACTCAGCACTGCTGTTCGGCCCGTAGGCCGACACCACAGTGAGAGACCTGTCCCCGACCCGAAGGCGCAGGGACGCGACCCTCTCGTTCACCGGGGTGAACTCCAACACACAGCGGCTGAGCTGTGGGGCAATGAGCAGGCCCACACCAGCCCGCCGCCCGCTCCCCGCGGCCAACGCCAGAGAAATGGAGAGTCCAGCCCCTCTCAAGGAGTTGGGTTCCAGAGCCCAAACTGTGCGTGGAGGTGAGGCCGACTATATCTAGTCGGTAACGCTCAACCTCCCGCACAAGCTCAGGCTCCTTCCCCCCCAGCGAGGTGACATTCCATGTCCCCAGAGCTAGTCTCCATGTCCGGAGATCCGGTCGCCGAGGCCCCCGCCGTCGACTGCTGCCCAGATCTCTCTGCACCGGCCCCATATGGATCCTCCTGCGGGTGGTGGGCCCACGTGAGGACGGCCCCACGTCGCTCCTTCGGGCTGAGCCCGGCCGAGCCCCGTGGGGGGAGGCTCGGCCACCAGGCGCTCGCTGGCGAGCACCCACCCCAGGCCTGGCTCCAGGGTGAGGCCCCGGTGACGCCAATCCGGGCGACGTAACTGGCCTTGCTCGTACACTCATCATAGGGGCTTCTGAACCGTTCTTCGTCTGACCCGTCCCCCCGGACCTGTTTGCCTTGGGTGACCCTACCAGGGGCATGAAGCCCCCGACAACATAGCTCCCGGGATCATTCGGGCACTCAAACCCCTCCACCACGATAAGGTGACGGTTCAAGGAGGGGCTCTGTTAATGTTAAAAATGTTCAATAAACAAAGTTGGGGGAAAAAATGCCATTTTAATTGTCAACTGCTATGGCAACAGTTCCATTAGAATATTATGACATCAGATGAATAGCACTTTTCCTTATTATGGAGAAGGCTTAGGTGAAAAGTGTTGAAAACCCATTAATTGTGTCCTGAAGCTGCTCATTCTGTCCTCATTAAAGCTCTGGATCATTTTAATTGATGGCTACTTAAAGTAAATCCCAATTATTTTAATGTCATGTCAAGGTTACGCTAATACTACTCATTAATGGTTGTATGTAGAAACGTGGTATTGCCATGGAGATGCCACTTATACTCTTCTTTTCTGCAGGGTTAAGGCTAATTTATTCTCCATTTTGGTGAGCAATCAGGTCTGTACTTTCTAAGCATAGTTACATAACATTTATGCATCATTTCTTGATAATAATAATAATAATGCACTGGATTTGTGCAGCACCGTTCAAGAAACCCAAAGCACTTTATGTCACAATAGATGCAATTTCAGACTGCAGGTCATTGCGCAATGCACACTGGGAAGGATTTTCTGAAAAAGTGAGCATAAAATTCCATGTTTGATTTCTCAGTGGGATGCGTCTATTGACAAAGTCGATCTTTTCAAGTCTTTTGAACCATATCACTTTTGTTTCTGGTTCTTATATTGTCATATTTTAGTTTTGGGATTTGGACATCATAATTTTGTGGTTGTTGGATCCTAACAGCGGAAAATGGCTTGAGAAATTTGTTTAGAACTTCATAAATGCAAAAGGGAATCAGCAAACCTCTGTTCAAACTGTTTCCCTTCCCAGTGGATTTGAAAAATAGTGAAAGGCAAAGACAATGGGCAGGATTGATCCGCAGGAAGGACGAAAAGGGAAATCTTTGGCTGCCTAAATCATCCTGAGTTTGCAGAGAACATTTTGCACGTGGAGCATCATCAAAGCAAAATCCTGTTTGTGAATCGAGAGGTGCAGAAGACAAACAGACTGAGCTGCACTTTCTTGTTCTTGTGGTTTTACAGCAACATCACGTCTTGGTCTCTTTGCAGTGGAAGGTGTTTCTTGGTGAACAGCTGGTGCCTTTCGCTTTGGCGTTGACTTTTTAAATTCGTAACCAAGGTTGAGCGAGGGATCGGAATTTTACTTTGATGACGCTCCACATACAAAATGTTTGCTGCAAACTCGGGATGATTTAGGCAGCCAAATTTTTTTTGGTTCTTCCTGTGGATCAGTCCTGCCCATCGCCTTCATCTTTCACTATTTTTCAATTCCGTTGGGAAGGGAAACAGTTTGAACAGAGGTTTGCAGTCACACAGATCTGATTTCCATTTGCATTTATGGAGTTCACAAACAAATTTCTCCAGTCGTTTACCACTGTTAGGATCCACAATCACACAATTACGACGTCCGAATCCCAAAACTAAAATATGACAATATCAGAACCAGAAACAAAAGTGATATGGTTCAAAAAACTTGAAAAGATCGACTCTGTCAATAGACGCATCCCACTGGGAAAACAAACAGATCGATTTGATGCTCACTTTTTCGGCAAATCCTTCCCAGTGTGGATTGCACAATGACCGGAAGTCCGAAACTCTTGATGCATCTATTTACATTTATTACACACAAGTGGTAAACGACTACTGCAGCCTCATCTGCCCAGTCAAAAAGAGATTGATGCAAAAGTATTGTTTGTTTTGCAGCTTGTTCTAATATTTATTTTCACTTTTGAGCTGTGTTCACAACTATCCCTTTAATTTATTTAATCCGGCCCACCAAACTTGAATAATAGTAATAATAATAATAATTTTCAGTGTTTTAAAAGTCATTTCAATAAATAGTAAATACAGTGAGACTTGAAAAACATAGATATTTTGTTGCTTTGTAATGATTTTTCAAGAGTATTATTTTTTACTCTTATGAGGTGGATTACCAAAAAATGACATCCATCTGCTCCTGGTTCGGCTCTTCCGTCAAATTTTAGAAACCTTTGTGGCCCACGAGTCAAAAAGTTTGCCCACACCTGCTAAGATTCCACAAACTCTGGGCATACGGACCAAACGACAAACACAAAAATGCACAGACAGAATAAACCATCCGGAGCATAAATGAGCCTTTAAAATAAGACGGACGACAGGCGAACTGACTATTAACACAGTGGATTTGTGATGAGACAGAGTATATAATAATAATGCTATAAAGATGAATACTTTGGAGATATTTCTACTAAAAAAAATGATATTGATGCTGCTTTTATTACCCTGGCTCCTCCCACAAACGCCGGCGCCTTGGTGGCCTCGGCGTAGCTGTCGTAGACGTTTGGATATCGGACTCGTTCGTAGACTCTCTCTCTCAGCAGCACCGGCTCACGGCGAGCATTCAGGAGAGCTTGTTCACTAAAAAGAGAAAATAAAACAAGAAGTGAACTCAAGCACAAGTCAAGCTTTAAGTACTAAAAGTTTTGACAGTTAAATTATGTAAAGTTTTAGACCAAGGTTGAGTCTAAATCAGGATTAAACCAGAACAAAATCAATCTAGGCCTAAGCATAAAGCATGATCATCTCAATAAAACCTTTTCTAAATGTACAATTAATTTAAAATGGGCTTATTCTGCATATCGCATTGACTGTGGGTGCAGACGGGCTGTGGACTAAAACCAGTTTAACACAAGGACTATACCAAGACTAACACTGTGTTAATGAGGACTAAACCAGGACTCATTCAGTCTGGAAGTGTCTATGTACATGAAAGGAAAATCAACAATGGAGATACAACAGAATCTCAAAACTATCGAGGTATTTTGGAACGAAATGTGTTGACTCGTGTCAGAAAGCTCGGTCTCAGTCATAGTTCACGGGAATTCCAACAGAATAATGACCCAAAACACACAGATAAAAACACCCAAGAATGACTAAGGACAAAACATCGGATTGTTCTAAAGTGGTCTTCTGTGAAAGGAGCTGAAAGATGATGTCTGGAGGAGGAACCCTTCAAATCTAAGGCTGACCAGTGCAGAAGTCTCAGTAACAGTTACAGAAATCATTTACCGTATTTTCCGCACTATTAGGCGCTCTGGATTATAAGACGCACTGTCATTAAATGGTCTATTTTTGAACTTTTTTCACAAATAAACTGCACCGGACTTTAAACGAAACACAACAATTTGATGGGTCAGTGGGACTTCAAATAAACTGCACTGGACTTTAAACGAAACGCAACAGTTTGATGGGTCAGTGGGAGTTTGTTTGCGTTCACGGCGACTCTGGGCCTCGTTCAACTGCGCCGCATAGGGAGGGCGCTGTCCGGGATCGCTGGATTGTCGGCGTGTTCGCAGTGACTCAGTTGTTCAGTCGTGTCTAGAAGTGGCACGTTGCGCTCGCTTTTCCGGTTCGTTCCTTCGTTCCGTTCCTCGTCGGCGTGGAGTGATGAGTGTGTCTGTGGGTGTTTTTCGCCGTGCGGTCGCTGTCTGCTCCGTGTGTGTTTGCGTGTTCTGCGGGTGGTGCGGCTTTGTAGTTTACTAAAGTCGTGCTGGGACACCCGAGTGGATTCCTGTATGGGGCGCTCTGGGACGCGCGGTCGTTTTTGATGCGGTTAGAGGCTTAAGAGCGTGTCTAAATAGCGCCCGGAAAATACGGTATTTTCAGAGATTGCCTCAAAAAGTTGTGCAACAAAATATTAAGTTAAGGGTACCATCAGTTTGTTTTTTCTAATAATTCTGTTGGACCACAGGTGAAATGCAGTGTTTGATTTTTGTTGGACAGTTTTCAGTAATTTTTTATTTATTATTGCTTTTATCAGTTTCAAAATATTTCAGTGATGATTGTTTCTTGATTTTTCTTTCATTGCCAGACAATGCATACAATACCCACAATTTTGAGCACATCTAATGTTTAACCCACAGGTGTCAAACATACGGCCCGGGGGCCAGATTCAGCCCTCTAAGACCTTTAATCTGGCCCTCGGATGATTTTCTACTAAAATATTTTAATTACATTTTCTACTAAAATATTGGTAATTTTCTGTGGTGTTTATCACAGCAGCGTCTCCAGCGTCTCTGTACGTGGCCCCTCCCACCAGAGCAGCCAAACGCTCTTAAAGGACGATCATTTTGACTGTTGACCGTGACACCCTCATCAGAAAAATGTCAAAAATGAGAAAATTGGAGATGAGTGCAGGATTTTACAAGAAAAATTGACTTATTCCTATTTGCAGACAAGTTCATGTTAAAACATTGTGTTGAAATTACATTTTTCTTAAAGTTTCAGGTTGTTCATAATATTATAATATTTTGTAAAAGAAAGAGTTCATCAATTAAAAAAAGATTTCTGTAATAGATTTGTGTTTCTCTGCGCAAATATTTGAACTTATTGTTATTTTTGGGGTTTATATGACATGAGTTTTCTGATCCGGCCACTTTGGGATCAAAGTAGGTTGGATACGGCCCCCGGACCAAAATGAGTTTGACACCCCTGATCTAACCTGAATGTAAGGACTATAAATACGGTCTACGGTACGGTATTGAGATTTGGGGCAATACATATAAGACTAATACAAATCCAGTCTTTACCTGCAAAAAAGGCAATAAGAGCGTCACATTATCAGCTTATAAACGAATCAACCAATGTGTTATTTATAAACCTTCAAACTCTGAAATTTTATAATTTAGTCGACCTTTACACTCTGAAAATCATGTTCAAAGTAAACAATAATCTCCTGTCAAAATCTTTTAAAAATCCAAAAGAGCCGATATGAGCTCAGAGGTACGGACATGTTTATCAAAAAGAAAATCAGAACAAACATTATGAAATTTTGTAAATCTGTTAAAGGGGTGGAGCTCTGGAACAAATGTACAGAAAACCTAAAATTGTGCACCAGGCTGTTTCACTTTATAAAGAAGTTTAAATGTTTAACTGTCAGAATAATTTTATTATCCCATATTTGCTAAATTCTTGTGTGATATTCTATGCCTATGAGTTAACCATTTATGTACTACAATTCTTTGATTTATAATGTACCAATCACTTGTATGAAAATGAATAACCTCTGTGTGTCCTATCGCTCTAGTGAACCTCGAGATGATTCCTCACATGAAGCCAACTCCCACTGTCACACATGCAAGAGTTATGATGGTGTCTGTCCATACCTAAAGCACCTCCTGATTGTTAATCATGTTTTATGTGTTTATACTATGCATAGCTGCATCAGTTTCTTATTATGTCTTTGGCTGTTTCCCCTTCCCCTTGAGAATTATCATTCTGTAACTAGGGCCCTAATGAAATAAAAAGAGGAGAGCGGCCTTGAGTCATCAGAACGTGTGGAGACTGTTGGTTGTGATGCCCACTCTTCTGCCCGTTCTCCTCGCGAGTAAAACTGAATTAATCTCTTGTCTTTCTTCTTGTTTACAATGTTTAGATAAACCTAACATTAACTCTGGACAGATACATGAAATATGATACTTAGTTTGTGCTGTAGGACTTTGTTGTTCTGTTTCTGATTTGTTTGTTTCCCCTTGCTGTATTTTTGAAGATGAACTGGTGTTAAAATGAAGCTCTGACAAAGGAATAAAGGGTAAAGGCAGAATAAGATCAAGCTTCAGCCTGCACCTTTTCGGTCTGTGTGTGTTAAATATGACTGTCTGTGAATTAATGTCAAAATATACCTGTGACCGAACATAAATAAATAATCAAAAAACAATCAAAGTCTACACCAGAACCTAAACTAGGTCTAAATGAGGTCTACACCAGGACTACATTAGGACTAAAACTGGTCTCATTCTGTGTGTAGTCCTGTTAGGGCACAAAAAATGGGCTGAGGACAAATAAAATGCGTAGAAAAACGATGTAACTTGAATAAACTAGGATTAAAACAGGTCTAAACCAGATCTAAACCAGGACTACATCAAAACTAAACCACGTCTAAACCAGGATTGATTCTGTCTGGGAGCGCAGGTGGTCTGAGGACACAGAAAGGGGCAGAAGAATAGCAATGGCCTCGTACCGCTGCACTCTCATCTCTCGGGGGTCAAAGTTCAGGGAAGCATCGTAGCCGTCGGTGTCGTCCGTGGCTTTGGCGCGTTTCCTCTCTCTCTTCTCCTCCCTGCGGTACATCTTCAGCATCTGTTTCTCCTGCTCCGAGAGGATGGTCACCTGGCACCCGTACGCCGGCTTGGACACCTCAGGGCCCACCATGCGACTGAAATCTGGGGGAGGACAAAGTTTGGGAAAATTATGTTTAAAAATAATTCTGTATTCTTATTTGCTAAAGTAATATATTTGTATTCAACATCAACAGACTATCCCCAGGTTCGACTACACCAAATTTAAGACTTTTAAAGACCAGTTACATGAAAATTAAGACCAACATCGCACCCATTATGCAGGCGAAAAACACCAGATCCAATTCTAATTACTGCTTTAAATAACAAAAAAATGGCCAAAAAATCATTTATAACGTTCTAACAAGACGTCGGGTGAGTAAACAAAAAAATAGGTTAATGAAATTGAAGACCTTTGTGAAAAAAAATAAGACTTGAACAACGTAATTTAAGACTTTTTAAGGCCTTAATTTAGGAACATGAAATTTAAGACCTTTATAAGAGTTTTAAGACCCCTGATAAAATAATTAATCACAGCAACAGTAGAGTTGTGTGTGTGAATGGGCGTTTGATTAAATTTTTGGGAGAATTAACAATCAATTTTCGATTAAACATTAACATTTTTATATTAAAATTATCATAATTATTATTGCTGTTACTAATCAGCATAAATAAACTAAACTTTAAAACATATAAACCATAACCACTCCAGAGCCACATCAGCCCGTTTGAGATTATAATGTGTTTAATGCAGCTTTGACACATTTGTTTACATTTTAGAGAAACAAAACTTAAAACCACATGGCTCATTTGCATAAACTACAAGCACTGTTCTTAGCTCTTAGTGCAGATCTTTATTTAAAAGTAATTTCACTCACTTTGTTTATGTTGTTCACTTTATTTATTTTGTCTTCTGTTGTGATGAAAAGACTGAAAAGTGTTTGTCTTTTGGACACATGCACTCAACTTTATGTTGTAGTAACCAGTAGGGATGGGCATGATTAATCGATTAATCGATAATTGATCATTAAGAATTTCATCGATTACGTTCATTTTAATCGACAAACTGAATGTAGGTTGTTGTGTGTAGTGTATGGAGACTAAACAGGTGTCCGTACATGTGTCTCTGCACTCAGAAGGAGCGAGACACAAACAGTGGGTCAGTCTGCAACGTATCGAAGCACAAATGTGTATTTAACGATGACTTGTACAAGAAATTCCACGCTTTCTGTTGCGTTCAGGACAAGTGTGAGTCCATGTGCACAGTGTATAAAGCAGCACATATGTTTCTGTGTCCAGTGGGAAAAAGTTTTTCCAGGTGAGAGTCGCTCAATGTGGATGACGAGTCCCCACCTCCCTCCCCCCGTACGGTGTCCTGGTTTTGACAAACGCAAATATGTTCACACTAACCTGTATTCCACTGAGTCATGTCTTTTAATCCAACAGAAATTGAACCACATCAGCGACACAAGAGCTGTAGTTTTATCTTCGCTTAGTTTATGCAAATTAGCGATGCGGTTTTAAGATTTGTTTCTGTAAGAGTTGCGCAAAATTGAATTAAACACATTATAATGTCAAACGGATTGATGTGGCTTTAGAGTGGTTACGGTTTATATGTCGTAAAGTTGAATTTATTTACGCAGATTAGTGCAGACAGTAATAATAATGATGATAATTTTAATATAAAAACGTTAATGATTAATCGATAATCGATCGTTAATTCTTCCGACGATCGATGAAGAAAATTTCATCGAATGCCCGTCCCTAGTAACCGGGATACTGCGTTTACCTGCACCATGAAGAAACCGGGACACTCAAAAAACCCGATCATACCCAGGACACTGATGTGCTGTAAACACACTCACTGACTGGTGCAGTGTCTCCAAGGAGCCAGAGCCCAAACGTGGGACTGTGAGGCACAACTCCAGTGTTTGTGTCAGACGCAGCCTCGGCTCCTCACACAATGCAAGCTACGTTCGGTTTGTTGATTAAAAATGAATGTGGTCGATGATATTCTTAATGATCAATTATTAATTAGTCGACTAATCATGCCCATCCCTAGCCGTGATACTAAAATTTAAAAGTCAATTCATTTTGGTAATAAGGAACAGACTCGATACTCAACTCAATATTGATTCAAAAACCACAATGATTAAAAACACTTTCTTTGGATAATAGAATGGGATTTACAACATTAAATCACAGCACTTTCTTTTATATTATGTGGTCTTCTCACGATACAATATTATCACGATATTCATTTCACATATTAATTGTAATATTTTGGAGTGGTTACTATAATGTAATTGTAGACAGGATATTTTTTGCATTTAAAATACCTTGACAAGACTTAGGTAATAATCCCAATAATTAAAGTTAAAAAAACATATTTCTTCATGTTGTCTGCGTTGAAATGAATCATGGGATATGTAGTTCTCTATGGTTTTTTTTTTAGCTGTTGCTACTATAGAAAAATGCATTTAACCAGAGGAACTTGTAATTCAATATATTGTGTCCGCTCTCGATATTATTGTGAGTTTTGACGATACGATATCACAATATTTTGTTTATTGTTACATCTGTAGTGGATCATGAGCGTATCGTCTATGTCAGGGGTGTCAAACTCAGATTTACAGGCTGAAATTAAGAACTGTGACTAAGTCGTGGGCCAAACTAAATATTTATTGAAAAATTTCAACAACATCTGCGTGTTTTCTCTTCTTTCGAGATATGAAATGTTAAATCTTTTCTTATTAAAATAAATATTTAATAGTTTGGCTTAAACATTCAATCCGGAACAAGCAAAATATAAAATAATAATAATAAAATTTTAAATAAATAATGTCTTTTTAGCCCCTGTATATCCGGCGGGGCAGCTTTAATACATATTTTATATGATCTCGCGGGCCAAATATAAATATATCGTGGGCCAAATTTGGCTCCAGGGCCTGAGTTTGACATGTCTGCTCTATGTGGTTAAATACTTGTACAACTCAAATCTTGAAACAACTCAAGATCATTTTAAAACTACTCAAGAAAAGTTCATTTCTGTCCTGTGAAAGTGACTTTTTTAGATACCTGCTCAAATGAATATCTAGTTCCGATACCACTATTAGTATCAGATAGGGCTGGGTATCATTAAGAAGTTGCCGATACGATACATACCTCGATACACAGGTCACGATTTTGATTCGATATGATATATTTCAACCCGATTCGATACAGTTCAATAAAAAATAAAGGCTAAATCGTGGCTGTGATACTAAAAGTCTTTGTTAAACCACTTCTTGTGCAAAGTTCATATGAAACACAAACATTTTAATCATCAGAACAGTAAAAATGTCAAATGTGTTGCATAAATGAGTTTCCTTTCACTCCACAAGCCACAAAACTGTAGCTCTGTAACAAAATAATTTAGTAAAACACACCTAAAAATCCTCTCGGTGATATATCGATACAGCAGCCCACGATATCGATATTGTATCATCACACTAAACGATACGATATATCAATATTCCGATATTTTTTACACACCCCTAGTATCAGATTTCCGATATTTTGACAACCTCTAGTCTCTAAGAACAGTACTGACAAATCAAAAATCAATAAAATCAAAAAACATGGTAGGAAACAGTTTAACCTAAAGCCCTAATCTCTGCCTCATGTTGACACGTTTAACTCCGCTGCCTTTGCGTTTGTCTCGGCGCTGACCGTAGTTTTCAGTGTTCAGATGCACCGGCGCCACCAGCAGCTCCGTGGCGGCGAAGGGGTTAACTCTCCCTCCTCTCCGCTCCCTGTTTGAGGCACAACAGCTCAATAAAAGGCAGAATTGCTCTTGAAAACAGATGAGATGTGGTGATTGCGCCGCGGCCTGGGTCTGATTGACTCAATGATTTCGTCTTTATCTCGTCTCCTGCTTCAGCGCCAGCTCCTGTCTGTCACCATGAAACCTCCCCTCCCTCTGCAGCGCGGCCAGCAGCCTAAACCGCCAGTGTCTGCCTCCATTTAGAAGACGAGGGCCGGGGAGGGAAGCCAAAAATGTACTAGAGTAACTGCAACAAATACAAGCTACGAGTTAAAAGTACTCAAACTGAGAAACTAACTTGATTTGAAGACGTGTGTGTAACTTTTCGGATGGAGGGCTGCCAAATATTTGTTACGGCATGACTGGATGTTCCACAGTATGACTTTAAACATCTATCTGGCAGTTATTCAAGAGCTGTTTTTTTATACAACATTTTATTTTATTTGAGGGTTTGAGAAATTACCAAAGTCAGATTCGACAAATAATCTGTCAATGGAAAAAGGTGCTTCCTCTTTGAATACATCTAACACCATTTGCATATATATTTTTTTTATTTTGTCACTTATTCATTGCATTGTGTAGCTGGCCAAAAATAACCAAAATATCATGATATCGTATCGTCAACAGTCTCTCAGTATTATCGTGGGTCATCACAATATATCGAATGACAAGTTTATTTGCTTAAATTCATTGTTATGGTGCAGCAATAGCTAAAAAAAACAGAGGGAACTACATCGACCATGATCCTTTGCTCCATTCTGGTGCAAACTACATGAAGAAACAGCAGTTCTAAGCACTTTTAAATATTAATTACCGTATTTTCTGGACTATAACTCACTCCGGAGTATAAGTCGCACCAGCCAAAAAATGCACAATGAAGAAAAAAACATATATACGTTGCACTTTTTGGGGAAATGTATTTTATAAAATCAGAGACCAGGAACCGACATTTTATCTTGAAAGGTAAGCTCTAGTAATAACAATAGAACAGAGAACAACAGACTGAACAGGCGTTAATATGTTAATATAATATATTAACAGTTACTCGGATAATTATAGCATAAACAACAGAACATAAGTTTACCAAACTCATGATCTCACTCCAAATCAATAAATCTATTGAATTCTTTGTCCTCTGTGTCACTTCTGCACGTGACCTCCGGAGATAAACCACAGATCCATGATGTAAACAGAGCGCCTCTTCCTCTTCTGTGTCGCTGTCGTCAGACTCAGCATCAGTTCCAGTTAGAATTATTCCGGTCTTTCTGAATTCCGACAGGATGGTTTCGGTGTCACTGAAGTCCAGGCTTTGTCCATCCATCCAGGAAAGTTTCATAGTGCACTCGCCCAGTTCCCGTGAAGCTGTGTTCTTCATCCCCGCTTTCCTCCAGTCCCTCACAAGTTTCTCACTCACTCCAAACTTTCTTTCTGATGCTCGATTACCGTTTCCGACTGAATATTTCACTATTTGCAGCAGGACAGCAGCATTTTCTACAGGAGACATGCGCAGTAGAGCGAAGTGACAGTGCTACAGGAGTAATAGGAGCAGCAGATACAGAAGCCTAGAGCCTCTTGCAACTGTCAGTGTGAAAACTTTATATAAGTCGCACCGGAGTATAAGTCACAGGAAACAACCAAAACCATGAAAAAAGTCCGAAAAATACGGTAATTTGTTTTTATTTTGTCACTTACTTCGCACTGCATAGTCGGTGATTTTACTCAAGTACCAGTATTTTTTAGGGGTGTAACAATAACCAAAAGTCAAAAGTGTCTCAATAATATCGTGGGCTGTCACAATATATCAAATCACAAGTGTATTTGCTTAAATTAATACTTATGGTGCAGCAAGGGAACTACATCGACCATGATCCTTTGCTCCGTTTTGGTGCAACTACATGAAGAAATAACAGTTCTAAGCACTTTTAAATCATAGTTATTTGAATTAAGTCTTGTCAAGGCATTTTAAGAGGAAAAAAATATATTCACAATTTTGTTAACCTCCACAAAATATCACAATAAATATCGTACCGTGAGATTTGTACATAATTACATCATTAGTATTTTTACTTATTTAAAACATATTGTATTTGAAATTACTCTTCAAAAGGTACTAGGAAACTGAACTAGAACTAACCACAGATTGTACCCTGCTGCTTGACACGTTCCAAATAGGAAGTGAGCATGGGCGTGATCTGGCTCCATCGACACTGACTTCAATTCACTTTCTATTGAAAAATGAAAAATCGTTGACTCTCTCTCTGCAACTGCTGCTGTCAGGCTCACTATTTCAGTCTTAAAATGTTCTAATTAATCCGCTCTATATGATTTTGGTGTTTTTATTTGGCTATTTTGTCCGTAAATCAAGACATGAACATTAATAACAGATCAATGAGTAACTTCTTTCCCCAAGGTTTGACTGACAAACAGCCTCGCTCCTAATTGGCTCTTTGGTTTGGTTGGTTATAGTACAGTAGCTGGTATCATTAAGAAGTTGCCGATACGATACATAAATTGATACTTAGGCCACGATACGATACGATACATATCTCGATACAGTGAGCTTACGATTCAGTACGATATATTTCAAATCAATTCAATACAGTTTAATAAAAAATAATGGCTAAATCAAGTCTTTGTTAAACCAATTCTTGTGCAAAGTTAATATGAAACACAAACATTTTAAACATCAAAACAGTGAAAAAGTCAAATGTGTGGCAGTTTCCTTTCTCTAAACAAGCAATAAAACTGTAGCTCTGTAACAAAAAAACAGGTAAAATATACAGAAATATCGATATAGCAGCTCACAATATCAATTCTGTATCTGCATCACATTAAACGATATTGATTATGAGTATTTCGATATGTTTACACACCCCTAGTTGGTTATAATATTCGCAGTTGGACAAATATGAATCTCATGCTCAAATTCAGGCCTATAACTTCCAGCCTCGATGAGCTTCATTAGGCTGGATTCGAACCCTACAGGTCCACTTCTTTACGCAGTCTGTGGATGTACCAGAGTTTTCAGTGCGTTTCCGTCTGAACCTTTCCCTGCCTCCTCCACCTCTCCATCTTGTCGTCTGGTTCAGTATCTGCAGCTGTGATCACCTCCGAACCTTCGGCTTCTCATTTCCTCAAACAGTCAGAGCGGCGCAGTCACGGGGAAACGCTCACGACACGTTTGGTTTGTTTTCACGGCTCTGGACGAGGAGTGAACGGAATATAAAGGACTGCTCAATCAAAGAAATAATTAAAATCTGTATGTGACCAAACACGCCGGGCCTGGAGACGAAACTATTATCTGAAAATAAAGTGAAAATTGGTCACTTGGATGGGGAAAAGTAATTTGTGTTAGGTTGAGTTCACACTTGCAATGGTCGGTCTGGACTTTGGTACTTTCTGGTTCTTTGGTATTGGCACCTGAATAGTAGAATAAAAGAGTAAATGAGTGCGTATTGATACACATCAGTATCCTGGTTATTATCCTGGTTATGTCAGTATTCGGGATACTGCGTACATACATACATGCATGCTGAGAAACTGGGACACTCGAATCCCTGTGTACATGATCAACTGTAGTATCCCGGGTTCTTGACATAATCTTACAAATGCACAAGCGGAAAAATTTACTTATATCAATTTAATAAACCAGGAAAAATACAAACCATGAGCTCCTTTAGCAGAGGAAGCTCAGGAGGTTTAGATATCCCACAATCCACTGCACAGATCAAACCCAACTGATTCTTCACTCAAATCTTCTGCATAAATAAACTCAACTTTACAACATCTAAAGAATAAAAACTATAGAGCCACATCAGCCCGTTTGATAATATAATTCGGCTCTGATCACATTTGTTTACGTTTTACAGAAACGAAACTTAAAACCACATGGCTCATTTGCATAAACTGTGTTAGGACACGACTCGGTGGATGGTGTGTGTTCTTTGTGTGACAGAGGAGGTGCAAATGATAGTGTGTTCTGTGTGTATATCGTATAGGAGATAGTTCATGTTTTAGTTTTTCTGCGATCATATGTGAGCAGGTCACACGAGTGCAGATTGTACATGTGCAGATTTAGTGCAGTTTTTTATTCTACAGTCATTTCACTCATGTCGGTCACTTTATTTAAGTTGTTCACTTTATTTATGTCTCTACTGTTGAGATGAAAAGACTGGAAAGTGTTTGTCTTTTGGATGCATGCGCACTCAACTGTTATTGTAGCAAGTGAAACACGGGATACTGCGTATCAATGTGTGTACATGTGTATCCACAGTATTCCTGGTTACTGCTACATAAAGTTGAGTGCGCATGCATCAAAAGACAAACACTTTCGATTATTTCATCTTCAATCGAGCGACATAAATAACATGTACGCCACAGTATTCCGGTTACTATCGGAATATACCAGCTACAGTATCCTGGTTTCTATTAACCTGGATACTGCGTTTACATGCACCATGAAGAAACCGGGACACTCAAAAAACCTGATCATAACCGGGATACTGATGTGCATGTAAACACACTCATTGTATCTAATCACTTGTTTTGCCCTCATCATTGTCTGTTTCCTCAAATCTCTACACAGCAAAGTGATGCACAATCATGGACACTTTTTGGTCCGGAAGTCCCTTGTTGAAGTTAAGCATTCAGTTTTTTACAATAATCATTTCCATATCCTCCAATTCCTGATCTGGAACCATGTCTGGTGCTGTGTGGTGCAAAGGCAAATGTTTGGTAACCTTGAGCATCAAGATGGATTCTCACAATATTTTTGAGTTCACAGACTCAGAGAATCCATCTTGGCAATCCATCTCCTCGTGTGGAAGTTAAAGGTGAAGCGCCCAACAAACCAAAACAATCATGGCGATGCTGACAGACGTACTTCAGCCTAATTGAGCGAAAATACCAATGTTTGTTTTTTGGGGGTGAAAAATGTGCGTTTTGTGCGTTTGTGGATCGTGCTTTTGTCTCAACTGGATGTAACAAAAGTCAGATTTTTTGACTTGTTCCGCTGTTGTGACACTTGTTTTCTGTTCCAGATTGATAAATGCCCGTATGATCTGCTGAAAGTTTGAAGCCGTGGAAAAGCAAAGATGACAAAAGCACAGAGAGAGATAGAGTTCAAAGAGGTTATAAATTACTATATGCCAAATGCCAAACGACTCAAAACGAATATAAACTTTTTTCGCAGATACATTTTTGTGGAGGAAAATTTAGATACTTCTTATTCTGACGTTGAACAACACTTGCTTTTAATGCGTGTCTTTTTTTAAAGTTATTTTATCATAGCTTGTATTTTACTGTCTGCTGTTATTATTATTATTGATTGTTTTATGTTGTGCCATTAACACCGAGGCAAGTTTCTAGTTTGTGAACTTTGTAATTAAATGCAATGCCAATAAAGGGCATTCTGATGCAAATAAATGATAAACAACACAAATTCTCTTCGCATTATGAAGTGTAGCAGCAGAGGAAAAAGTTCCGTAACAGATTTGTGTCCTTCTCTCTCCCACACATACACTTACAGTAGAGTGCTGAAGGAGGAGTGTGCTTAATGACCCAGACAGCAGCATTAGCACAAACACGCCGTGGGGGTCCGTTTCTACCTGGACAGAGCGCAGAGCTGTCAGTGTCCCACAGGGGGCAGTCTCAGCGGGGGGGCACAACTCCTCAAAGACAACACCACTCAAACTTCTGCTTCTGACTCTAGCATCTCACTCATTTAGAGTTAATGAAAAGAAAGAGGTGGAAGAAGAGGAAATCTATAGGAGACAGAGACGGTTGCATTAACGGTACAGTAAAAAAAAACACGATGAAAAGCAGCAGAGGATACGCACAATCAACGAGCTTTCTATTAAGCTGGTTTAGAACAAATTGAACAATGAAGAAATTGTAAAAATAAATAAATAATGTTATAATACAAGACATCTTTTTTTTTCCATGAATTTGAGCAAAATTCTTTCCCCAGTACAGATCTAGTCTCTAATATGAGCAGCTCTTGTGGTCAGATTAAGTCAGTCGTGTACTCGCCAGAGGTGGGACCGAGTCGTTGTTTTGCGAGTCTCAAGTAAGTCTCAAGTCTTTGACCTCAAGTCCGAGTCAAGTCCCAAGTCAAATACAGGCAAGTCCAAGTCGAGTCTCGAGTCACTGGCCCATAAGTCCAAGTCAAGTCCAAGTTGTTTGCTTTGAGCTTCAAGTCTATGCAAGTCTTTAAACCACAATACCAAATACATCTTCAATTTTTGCAATACATATGATTTTTAAACAAAATTGTATTTAAAAAAGTCAGGGTATATTTATTATGAGTATTTATAAAGTATACAAGAGTTGTAGAAATTAATTTAGTTAATTTTAAATTTGTAAATGTCTTGACAAGATCTTAGTGTGAATCATTATGGTCAGAACAGAAAGAAATCAGATTTAAAAGTGCTTCTCAAGTCACAGGTTTGAAGTCCGAGTCAAGTCCCAAGTCACTGACCTTCAAGTCCAAGTCGAGTCTCAAGTATTAGTCCATTTTATCAAGTCTCAAGTCGTAAAAGAGTGACTCAAGTCTGATTCGAGTCCAAGTCACGACTTGCGAGTCCCACCTCTGGTACTCACTGCATCGAATTATAAAACATTTAATTGTCTGAGAATCAGCTTTTAGGATTAGCGTGATCGTAACCTCCGCTCTGGCGTATGAAATTTTGTTAAATATAATTTGGGGTGAAAAGTTAAGTTGCTTGGGAAGCCTTAAGTCAGTAATAACTTTGGACCAGGGGCGGTGCCGGGGCTCTAGCCTCCCCTAGAACGATCAACGCACCCCCACAGACTTTTATAGGATATTCAATCTCGACTAAAAATGTTCAAATGTCTACTAGGGCTGGGTATCATTAAGAAGTTGCCGATACGATACATACCTCGATACACAGGCCATGATACGATACATATTTCGATACAGTCCATTTTCGATTCGATATGATATATTTCAAATCGATTCGATACGGCTCAATAAAAAATAAAGGCTAAATCATGGCTGTGATACTAAAAGTCTTTGTTAAACCACTTCTTGTCCAAATTTCATATGAAACACAAACATTTTAATCCTCAAAACAGTAAAAATGTCAAATGTGTTGCATAAATGAGTTTCCTTCCTCTGAACAAACAACAAAACTGTAGCACTGTAACAAAATAATTTAGTAAAATACACCTAAAAATACTCTTGGTGATATATCGATACAGCAGCCCACGATATCGATACTGTATCATCACATTAAACGATACGATATATCGATATTCTGATATTTTTGCACACCCCTAATGTCTACCACAGTGTTCAAAATAAAACAATAATTCGATATTAGGTTTAATAAATCACTATAGGGGTTAGAATTAGAATTCAGATTTAAAAATGCTTCTCAAGTTTTCTCAAGTCACAGGCCTCAAGTCCAAGTCGAGTCCCAAGTCTTAGTCCATTTTATCAAGTCAAGTCTCAAGTCCTAAAAATAATGACTCAAGTCTGACTCGAGTCCAAGTCACGACTTGCAAGTCCCCACCTCTGGTACTCGAAGAAACAAATTATAAAGCATTTTATTGTCTGAGAGTCAGGAAGTGTGCTTTTAACATGCTAGTTGCTGTTAGGATTAGGACCCTAACCAATGCAAACCCATAGATTTTTTCTTAATTTTATTTTATAGGATATTCAATCTAAACTAAAAATGTTCAAATGTCCACCACAGTGTTCAAAATGAGACAACAATAAAACAATAATTTGATATTAGGTTTAATAAATTACTATAAGGGTTAAAAACATGTAGATTGGTTTAAAACAGAGACGGTAACATGGTAGGGGCTGGGGCTGCGTTCACATCCATAAAAGACTCTAAATGAGAGATGGGCAATTATTTTTTCCATGGGGCCACCTGGGAAACAGAAAATATTGTGGAGGGCCGGGCCAAAATGCTTAACTCAATTGTATTTCTTTATTAAAAACAGTAAATATCATTGTTTTGATGCGCTGGTCAGACTGGTACGAGTTTATGTTCTGACTGAGCAATGAAAAAGCGAGGTCGCCTTACAAAATACGTCATTAAAAAGACACCTCTAAAATACAAGCAATGCATCTTTAGTCCGTGTATGTTGTAAAATGATAAAATATGTTTATTTTGTAATTCCAAATAAGGTCCCGGGAGCTGGAAAATGCCCAGGTCTGCTCTAAATGAACATGTTCAGTGCTCAAGCTCCTCCAACCAAAAATATCTGCAGTTTTTCACCCTTTAACAGTGTTGGGAAGGTGACTTTTAAAATGTAATCCCCTACAGATTACAGATTACATACCCCAAAATGTAGTTTGTAACGTAATCCATTAAATTACTTAAAGTGAGTAATGTAATCTGAATACTTTGGATTACTTGATTTGCTGTAGAGAAGCAAAGACGAGGAAATCTTCACATAAGAAGTTTTGTCTAATAAAAGAAAATGAAAAGGCAGAGTTTTTACTTTACCACATTAAAAATATTATTGATAGAAGAAGCACGGTCTGCGCAGCATGGTTTAGTCTGGGTTTAGTCCTGGGTTTAGTTCCTAGTTTAGACCTGGTTTAGTCCTGGTTTAGGTCTGGTTTAGTCCTGGTTTAGTCCTGGTTTAGACCTGTTTAGTCCTGTTAAATCCTGGTTTAGTCCCTGGTTTAGTTCCTGGTTTAGACCTGGTTTAGACCTGGTTTAGTCCTGGTTTAGTCCCTGGTTTAGTCCCTGGTTTAGTTCCTGGTTTAGACCTGGTTTAGACCTGGTTTAGACCTGGTTTAGTCCTGGTTTAGTCCTGGTTTTAGTTCGTAGTTTAGACCTGGTTTAGACCTGGTTTAGACCTGGTTTAGTCCTGGTTTAGACCTGGTTTAGTCCTGGTTTAGTTCCTGGTTTAGACCTGGTTTAGTTCCTGGTTTAGACCTGGTTTAGTCCTGGTTTAGTCCTGGTTTAGACCTGGTTTAGTCCTGGTTTAGACCTGTTTAGTCCTGTTAAATCCTGGTTTAGTTCTGGTTTAGTCCTGGTTTAGACCTAGTTTAGTCCTGGTTTAGTTCCTGGTTTAGTCCTGGTTTAGACCTGGTTTAGACCTGTTAAATCCTGGTTTAGTTCTGGTTTAGTTCCTGGTTTAGTCCTGGTTTAGTTCTGGTTTAGACCTGTTTAGTCCTGTTAAATCCTGGTTTAGACCTGGTTTAGACCTGGTTTAGTCCTGGTTTAGACCTGGTTTAGACCTGGTTTAGTCCTGGTTTAGTTCTGGTTTAGTTCTGGTTTAGTTCCTGGTTTAGTTTTAGACCTGGTTTAGTCCTGGTTTAGACCTGGTTTAGACCTGGTTTAGTATCTTGCAATGAGTGGAATTACCAAGAAAAAAAAAAAAAAAAAAAGGGATATAGCCCCAAATGTGAAAACAGGAAAATCCCGCCGTGTAATCCATTTATTTCAACAAAGTAACTGTAATCCAATTACCACTCACTGAAACAGTAACTGTAACCGAATACAGTTACTCATAATTTGTACTCTGATTACATAACTCCGGTACATGTAATCTGTTACTCCCCAACACTGCCCTTTAAGGCAATAAAAATCTGGTACAGCTGCTTCAAAACAATAAAAAATATATATACACACAGTCCAAAGTCTCACCAAACTTTTGAGATCTCAGCTTACTGCAGCTCCACTAAATCGTGCGGAGGATTCGCCGATTGAGATAAACAGGTACATGCCAAAAAACGCAAACTGCAATTTAAACAGCTAATCAGCGAGAGACAGGCGTTCCCTCCAAATCCTGCTCCTCCCGATGCCATGGAAATAGTGAGAAATTTAATCAGGCTTTTTAACCCCTCCTGAATCCACTCCCGTCTCCCTGGAAACGCTAATCTCAAAAGCTGTCAGCGAAGTTGGATTTTTATTTTTATTTTTTTTAACGAAGATCAAAACTTTGGCACAACGAAATAACATCAGATGGGGATTGGAAGGAAGCCGCTTTTGTTTAGGGAAATGCCGTAAGGAAACGTGCGCGTCAAGACGAAGGAACTGTTAGAGATATAATTAAAAGAAAAGAGAGAATCATTTCAAAACATTTAATCGATCAAAACTGTCAAAAGCCTGATTTATTTCACCATAATCTGTTACACCGAGCCCCTGAAGCTGAACAAAATTTGCATTGACATCTGTAAATTATGCATGTGTTGAAAAGTTCGGTTTGCGTACTCATTTTCGCGAGTAATTTGAATTTTATGTTTCTCATAATTACTGCACGTTGTACGCAGAAATGGCACCAGTTTGAGGACGGGAAAAGCATACAAATTCCTTGCCAGATAAAAGGAATTCAGCTAAAAATTGTCTGTACCTGCAAAATCCAGAAATGTTTGCACAGGTCGGACACGATGTAAGTTACAAAGAGTCTGGAGGGTGGGGAATTTTATACGTTTGTGTACGTTTTGTAAATAAATAAAGACAGAATTTAATGACGAAATAATTTACAACAATCAGATCAATTCGCAGTTTCGGTCACATGTTTTTTAATTTGTTTTGGTTTTTAGTTTTCATATACCGGGGTGAGAATGTACGTGTATGTGTTGATTCCAAATTAGGTTATTTTCAGCATATGCTTTTATATCTTAAATAATTAATGCATTACGCAACCTCCATACTTCAAACAGATTTGAGTCAATATTTTAACGCAGTTTACTACTAAATCCCCACACAGGCATCTCTACTGATTAATACAATATACTCAAAAATGCAACATGTCTATTATTGAGTGCGTATACATACACATCAATAACCCGGTTATGATCAGGTTTTTTGAGTATCCTGGTTTCTTCATGGTGCATGTAAACGCAGTAACCCGGTTTCAGTAACCCGGTTATGGCAGTATCCCGGTTATCAGAAACCGGGTTACTGTAGCTGGTTTATTCCGATAGTAACCGGGTTACTTGTGGCATGTAAACGCAGTACCCGGTTACTGCAACATAAAGGTGAGTCGCATGTGTCCAAAAGACACTTTCCAGCCTTTCACCACAACAATAGCAACATAAATAAATTGACCAACATAAATAAAGTGACCAAACGAGTGAAATGACTGTAAAATAAAGAGCTGTGCTAAACCTGCACACGTACAATCTGCACTTGTACAATCTGCACTCGTGTGACGCTGAAAAGCTAAAACATGAACTATCTCCTATACTCTATATGCACGGAACACACTTACCATCATTAGCACCTCTTCTGTCACAGAAATAACACACACATAATCCACAGAGTCGTGTCATTTAGTCCAAAAGAAACTGATCGCATCAGCGGCGCAAGGAGCGAGTTGTTTTTTATCGCCGCTAACAGTTTATGCTAATTAGCCAAACGGTCTTAAGTTTCGTTTCTGTAAAACGTAAACAAATGTGATCAGAGCTGAATTATCTGATCAAACGGGCTGATGTGTCTATAGTGTTTATGGTTTATATGTTGTAAAGTTGAGTTTATTTATGCAGAAGATTTTAATGAAGAATCTGCACAGTGGATTGTGGGAGATCTCGTAGCTCCTTAGCTTCTTATGCTAAAGGAGCTCACGGTTTGTATTTTTCCTGGTTTATGAAATCGATTTAAGTGAATTTTGCGCCTGCGCATTTGTAAGATTATGTCAAGAAACCGGGATACTCCATTTGATCATGTATACGCGGATATGAGTGTCCTGGTTTCTCAGTGCGCATGTAAACGCAGTAACCCGAATACTGACATAACCGGGATATGGCTAATAACCGGGTTATTGATGTGCATGTATACACACTCACTGGTCATTTTTATTCCATCTATACATTTTTTTCCGCTTATCAGGGGTCGGGTCGCGGGGCAGCAGTCTGAGCACGGACTCCCAGATTTCTTTCCCCTAGGACGCTTCCTCCAGCTCCTCCATTGGGACCCCGAGGCGACCCAGCGTGTCCCCGAGGCGACCCAGCGTGTCCTGGGTCTTCCCCCGGGGCCTTCTCCCGGTGGGACAAGCCCGGAACACCTGTGCTACTCCGAGCTCCTCCCGTGTGACTGAGCTCCTCTACCCTGATTCATCAACCGGTTTCACTTCGTAGAAACCGTCTGCCCTCGCAGCATTAGGATTCGTTCGCTCGACATTAGGCCCAAGTGGTCGAAGTGAGAGTCAGATGAAAAAAAATTGCCAATGCTTCCTTTTCTTTTTCTCTCTCTCTCTCAATGCTTTCTCTTCTCTTTTCTTCTCTCTCTCTCTGCTCTCAATCCTTTCTTCTCTTTTTCTCTTTCTCTCTCTCAATGCTTTCTTCTTTTTCTCTTTCTCTCTCTTCTCAATGCTTCCTTCTTTCTCTTCTCTCTCTCTCTCTTTCAATGCTTTCTTCTCTCTCTCTGTCAATCCTTTCTTCTCTCTCTCTGTCAATCCTTTCTTCTCTCTCTCTCTCAATCCTTTCTTTCTCTCTCTCTCTCAATGCTTTCTTCTCTTTCTCTCTCTCTTTCAATGCTTTCTTCTCTTTCTCTGTCTCTTTCTCAATGCTTTCTTCTCTCTCTCTGTCAATCCTTTCTTCTCTCTCTTTCTCAATGCTTTCTTCTCTCTCTCTGTCAATCCTTTCTTCTCTCTCTCTCAATCCTTTCTTCTCTCTCTCTCTCAATGCTTTCTTCTCCAAAAAAGATTTATTGCATCCTCCACCGAGTTGTGGGCAAAATTAACATACATATTTACAAAAATAACTGTGCTTAACTAAAGCAAAAGCAACAGAAAGTAACGCAACAAAAGAAAACACCCCACAGGCGCCCGGCTGCACTGATGGTGATGCCCCGACTGGTTAAACCGCTTCCACTTTTATAATGCCCAGGAAGGAAGTCCCTCCCCCTGGGTTTGCACCAACTCACAGGTTAGATTATTGCAACTTCCCTGTTTTCCTGGTGTGCCACATACAATTCTTATCTGAGGCCTAAATCCCCCTTTAAAATTAAAACAGTGCTCAAATCAACTAGAAACGCTGTAACCAAAATCCTACAAACCAATTTCATTAAACAAAAAGAACCAATTCTGAGACTTCCCACCACATAGTCTGGGCCAACCCCTCCCCCTGAGCCTATAAATATGGCTGCCGATAGACACGCCTCGTCTTTTGTTCCCAGACCATGTGGAGTCACAGGTAAAGTGGTAAGTTAAACAAAATGAATAGATATAACCAATTAAAATGAATTTAAAGTAACTGTGTGAATGGTGATCAATTAAACTAAACAAAGACTAAATAAAACAAACCCGGGATAGTAATTATTTAGCTGTTTAGTTGATAGATGTAAATGAAATAAAGTGAAAAAATAGGGACAAAGGCCCTCTTTGTCACAGCGGGTACTTTTTTTATTTAACCAATCGCTGCTATTTGGTCGTGACGTACGTAATGCGCCGCTAAAAGGGCAAACTGGTATATTAAGCTTTTCCCAAATCCCGTAGGAAGAAGGGCAATAACGTCTTTCCCCTTGATAAAATTCACCAAACATTCTCTTTGTTCCGGCTTAAAATCCTCGATCTCGGGAATCGTCGCCAACACCGAATGTCTGGCTCTTTGCTGATTGGCTGGTGCCCGAACTCCCACTTTTGGGTTTGGTGTGGACGCTGAATTTATTACAAAAACTAAACTACGAGAGTGTAGCCGAGCAACAAGTTAGCACAACTCGGACTTTGTTTCCTCTGCATATTTTATTTAATCTATGCACTGTGGTAGAAAGTGATAAAGTAGAAGTAGAAGTAAAGTATAAGTGCTTAAATCTGCACTACTTATTTCAAGATCATTATACATTTCACTTTCATTTCATTTTCACATTTCATTTCAAAATTTTAGTTCTCAAAATCATATTTATTCTTGCAGATTTTCTTTAAAAATAGCCTTTAAGAAGACTTATTTTTTTCTCTTGTATGTTGCAAAATAGATTAACCTTAGAGTACTTCTTCACAATATGATATCAGATTGGTATCGGTACACAAAGGTCAAGTGTCGGTATCAGATCAGAACCCAAAAAAATTGTGTCAACACTACCTCACTACTTCTTGCAAACTGTTTAGTGTATTCTGATTCCTGACCTAGTCACTGGAGAGAAATGAAATTGAGCGGAGGCACTAGGTTCCTCACCCGATCTCTAAGGGAGCGCCCAGACACCTTGCGGAGGAAACTAATTTCGGTCGCTTGTATCCACATTCTCATCCTTTCGGTCATTACCCAAAGCTCATGACCGTTTGTGACTCATTTTTATTATTTAAATGATTAGACTAAAACTGGATCTCGTGACAAGAGCTCTCGTCCCTTCTCTAATGTAAAGTTAAATATCTTGCAATTAATACTGTGAATGGCTTGCTTCTCCACAGATCTGTTCACCCAGCTTGCCTCCATGGAGACGTTTATTACCAACTGCAGAACACTCAGGCAAAATATGAACATCCCTGTGTTTTTAATGCAGGGGTGTCAAACTCATTTTGGTCCAGGGGCCGTAGCCAACCGACTTTGATCCTAAAGGGGCCGGATCAGAAAACTCATGTCATATAAACCCCAAAAATAACAATAAGTTCAAATATTTGTGCAGAGAAACACAAATCTATTACAGAAATCTTTTTTAACTGATGAACTCTTTCTTTTACAAAATATTATAATATTATCAACAACCTGAATCTTTAAGGAAAATCCAATTTCAACACAATGTTTTAACTTTAACTAGTATGCAAATAGGAATAAGTCAATTTTTCTTGGAAAATTCTGCACTCGGCTCCACTTTTCTCATTTGTGACATTTTTCTAATGACGGTGTCACGGTCAACAGTCAAAACGATCGTCCTTTAAGAGTGTTTGGAAAGAGACAAGTCTTCATTTGTGCTACTCTGGTGGGAGGGGCCACGTACAGAGGCGCTAATAAACACCACAGAAAATTAACAAGATTTTAATAGAAAATATCATTAAAATATTTTAGTAGAAAATCAGCCAAGGGCCAGATTAAAGGTCTTGGAGGGCCGGATCTGGCCCCCGGGCCGTATGTTTGACACCTGTGTTTTAATGTTTCATTCATGTTAATTCACCATGTGATATAGAAGTCACTGTGTTCCTTGACGTGATGTGTGTGTTTCTGGACTTTGGAGTGTCAATGGGGTTGGGATATGATGTCATATGGACTATGAGTGTATATGGGTGTATATGAGTGTCTCCAACCTTTAGCATATGCCAATCTATGATAAACACATGTTGGGTCAAAACTACTGTGTATGTTTCTGCTGAAGATACTAACTCAACAAGTTATGCTGGTATAAAGGCACCTGGTTTCTGTGAATGGTCAGAACGGGGGACGTCGTCTGAGGGCGTTGTCCAGGGACGACGACGACACAAAGAGACGCCGTGTGGCTGAATCGTGTAAAATCAACTTGAATCGGAGAGACCTGTACCTGCCTGAGCTAATAAAGAGATGTCTGAGAACTGTTTTAACTCTCCAAGACTCTTTTTTAAGATTCTCTGTTCATGCTGCCTCCAGGAGAAGCTGATCGGCGAGTACTCAGACCACTTCACCGGTCCGATACCACTGTGTATTTTCCTGAACGAGGACCTGCTGCTGTTTACCTCTTTTAAGAAGAAGGTTAAATAGAGACTGTGGAGGCTCTGTGGACACTGAAAACACACTAAAAACAGAAAAGACATTTCTGTTACTCTGTATTCTTTGATACTTTTATTTAGCCTTTGGTGTGGACGCTGAATTTATATTAAAAAAAAAAACTAAACTAGGAGAGTGCAGCCAAGCAACAGCGCTAACTCGGACTTTGTTTACTCTGCATAATTTATTTAATCTATGCACTGTGGTAGAAAGTGATGAAGTAAAAAAGTATAAGTGGGTCTGGTCAAGCAGTAACGGAGGGAAACAGGGGCAGATTTTTTACATTCAAATGTCTCTTATTCAGAAACTAGAGGGACTATTGAAATAAGTAAAGTATCAGAATGTAGGAAAGAGTTACACTCCAACAGGGTCAAGTTAAACCTGTGATATTCTTTCAAGTTGTTGACAAAAAATGAAAAAACTCATGTCGGTAACGGAGGGAATGAAATATGCAACACTTTTTGGGCAATAAATCCAAACAGTGATAACTCTTGGTTCTCACTTACATATCCTTAACAAACTGGTTTGAATATTTGCTTCATATAGTTTTCTACCATATGGTACAAGATTAGGTTGAAAAACCTCTTACTTTTTGAGTCATGAGATTTTTTATTAAGAAAGGTCATGGTAACGGAGGGAAAAGTAACGGAGGGAAAATTGTGCAAACAAGTAGAAGGTGCATGATTTTACATAATTTGTGGCTTTTTTCTTCCAAATACTTTAATATTACTTCAAAATGAAAGGAAACTATTTCTATAAAATATGTCAGTCCTTCCAAGCAAATTTTTATCATTTTAAATACTTTTTTTTTTTTTTAAATCATGTACCATCATCAAACATGATGAAATCAAAGATGTTCCATTTCATACATGGTCTGTTTAAAACATATGGAACTTTAGAACCAAAAATGGTACAGAAAAAAGGTCAACAGTTTCATAAACTAGAGTACATATGTATCTGTTCAATACATTTTTATATCAGATGCATTAACTTGAATTTTTGGCCTTGCTGTTTACTTCTGCTTGACCGGGCCCAAGTGCTTAAATTTGCACTACTTATTTCAAAATCATTATACATTTCACTTTCATTTCATTTTCACATTTCATTTCAAGATTTTAGTCCTCAAAATCGTATTTATTCTTGCAGATTTTCTTTAAAAATTGCCTTTTAGAAGATTTTTTGCTCTTGTATGTTACAAAACTGAATAGCCTTAATGTACGTCTTCACAATATGATATCGGACTGGTATCGGTACACAAAGATCAAGTGTCGGTATCAGATCAGACCCCCCAAAAATTTTATCAACACTACTGAATAGTTACGTACAGCACCAGATAAAAAAAGTTCTGTGGCCAAACTCGAAGCTAAAATATGACTCCTACATATCAGACACAGTTTCGCAGTTTTTAATTATTTTCCCATAGAAAAGACACTTGGTTGCTTGCTTTCCATTACCTAAATAATTGCAACCTTGCGATTTGATTCAACCATTCAAATTCCAATTTGCCGTGCCTTGTCTAGGATTTTTACAAGCAGAAATGTTATTTGCATGAAACTAATATTATTTTTCAACCCATTTGGCAGGTTTCAAAGTAATGTCTCACTTTCGTTCTAACCTGAAATTATGTCAAGCACCTCTGGGTCGTTGGGAAACATTGGCTTATTTCACCAAAAGAAAAACCCGCAGAAATGGTCACAGAGCGTTCACCTGTTTTGGTCCATTACGGTGGCATTTCTCTTATTCATGAGAGATGGTGAAGAGCAGTCTCCTGGGAGGCCAAAGCATGATGGTCCTTATCAAGGCCGGGGCAGATAGCAGCGGAGACGTGGCAGAAATAATGAACAATTGCTTTGAAGAGAAAGGCCAATCTATAGGTAATAGGCTTTTGGGGGGGGGGGATTGGAACCGAAGTGGCAGAGCTGGGAATTACTCATGCTACATACAGATGCTAACCGCTGCTAACTGAGCTAAAAGGAAGTCATTGAGCCGTATGCTGCGTTTTAGAAGATGAAATAAGACGTTTGGATTAGTTTGCAGCTGTGGCTAAGAGGGCTGTACTCAAAACATTGAAATGGCAATACATCGTGACAGAGATGTGTATTGTGTAGTGCTGTCAGGCGATAAAAAAAATTGAGAGATTAATTAATTATGATTTGTAATTAATTAAGTAATATGGGCCCTTTAAGACACCACTGACCACTGACTGAAACGACTAAAGCCCTACAGCCCTAACACAAAGTTAACTTGAACTTGGTAACATTCAGTAAACATTATTAAAAGGTATTAACATGTCCACATTTCAGCAGTTGCAGAGAAAATTTTATTTGGATGCAAAAGGATTTTTTTCAAATATTTGCAGATTCGAAGATGAAGTTACGGTATTGCAGTCTGATCAATTTTAAAAAGGTTTGATCGTTAAAATTCATAATATTCTGTCAGACATGGACTGTACCGTTACTCTAGAACACTTAAAGGTTGTATGGAGGATTTTTTTTTTTGTTTCAAATTGTCATTGAAAGTTTAAAATACCAGTACAGAGACGCAACAGCCTTGTAATTATGATGACCAAAAAAAAAAAGAATGAAAATCTATCAACTGTCGACGTAGTGAGGCCAGATAAACATCAGCCAATAGATAACGAAGCTCCCTCTTTATCTATTGGCTGTCAGGTCGTCAATCAAACTCCCTACGATTCTAGTGTAACTGATGCAGGGATTACGTGGTTTACGCAGCGGTTCTTAGAGGCTTTTTAAAACTGTAGCTTAATCACGATTCGCACAAAGTTCATTGCGATGGCGGACGAGAATCCACGACCGGTTCGCCGCAAAAGAAAGTCCGTTTTTGAGGTCGCTGAAAGAAGAAGAGAAGAAGGGGAAAAGGAGCGAAGACAAACTGAGGTGATTCTTGGAGATTCCTTCCAGCGATGGCGCGACTGAAGTGGACAAAGGGTCTAAAAACTGACGCGTCGGTCGCTAAATTATATCTGGACAGGTCACTTCAACAGTAATTCTGAAGGTGCACTGGATGTAAACAAGCGTGATTTCTAGAGTAAAGAGGCGGGAGGAGGTGTTTCTACTGAGGGAGCTGTGGAGGAGGAAGGTGGTGTCACTCATGCCCTTAAAAAATCATCTGTACAACCTTTAAAAGATGCATGGCAGAAGGACTTGGGTGCGCTCATAACTGATGTTCAATGTTGCATTTATCAAAACTCAGACCGTAAAAACGTTTTCTTCTGTTAATCCTTTATGCGACTGATGTAAACAGCAGCCGGCCTCAAGAGCACACATTTTGGAACGGCTCTAACGTTACATTATACTGGAAAAGCATATTTGATATTTTGTCAAAAACTCTTGCTCTCGTTGGAGTGAAGTTCGCAGCTGTTGAACTATCAAACCCTCAAATCCATATGGCGCGCTTTGTGATGCTTTTTGCGCGGAGATTAATCTTGCTAAACAAATTAAATAACCTCATCTCATTCGATCTTAATGAAAGACATTAGGAAACATATACATACAATTACAAAAAATATGGTACTCACTCAAGGGAAATCTGAATATTTTCTTCTACTTGGCAACCATTTATAGATTTCTACAACTTCAAAAATGTGTAAAAACTGAGTTGAAAAATATATTATGATGAATCCTCCGGTCTGTCTTTTTTTAGTTTGTTTGTCTGGTTTTGTTTTATAATCTATGTTATATTGTATAATCTATATGTACGCTTGATTTATGGCAGAGGTCTTCAACATGGGGGGTTGCAACATCTTTGGTTGATTCTTAGACTTTTTTTTTTCTTCATTTCATTTCTTCCTTTTTGAAGGCTGAAGATGAACTGGTTTTCAGCGGGTTCCGTCTGTGCGCTCGTTCATCACGTCTGTGTCTCCCTCATCATTCCCTCGTGTCTCGCTCCCTGTCAAACTGAAAACAGCTCTGCGAGGATTTTACCTTTTCTTCGAGGTTACATGAGAAGAATTCTGTTACAGCTTTACTTTTACACACAGCGGAACTTAAGGTCCGCACGTACTAGCGCGCATCAGGAAGGGGTCGGTCAACTTCATTCCCAGGGCGTATTAATCAGCTTCCTCTGTCCACGGAGCGACCGGGAGAGGATGAAGAGCGACCGGGAGAGGACGAGGAGCGACCGGGAGAGGACGAGGAGCGACCGGGAGAGGACGAGGAGTGACCGGGAGAGGACGAGGAGTGACCGGGAGAGGAGGGGGAGCGACCGGGAAAGGAGGAGGAGTGACCGGGAGAGGACGAAGAGCGACCGGGAGAGGACGGGGAGCGACCGGGGAGAGGAGGGGAGCGACGGGAGAGGACGGGGAGCGACGGAGAGACGAGGAGTGACCGGGAGAGGACGAGAGCGACCGGGAGAGGACGGGGAGCGACCGGGAGAGGACGGGAGCGACCGGGAGAGGACGAGGAGCGACCGGGAGAGGAGGGGGAGCGACCGGGAGAGGACGAGAGCGACCGGGAGAGGAGGAGCGACCGGGAGAGGACGAGGAGTGACCGGGAGAGGACGAGGAGTGACCGGGAGAGGACGAAGAGCGACCGGAAAGGAGGAGGAGCGACCGGGAGAGGACGAGGAGCGACCGGGAGAGGACGAGGAGCGACCGGGAGAGGACGAAGAGCGACCGGGAGAGGACGAGGAGCGACCGGAGAGGAAGAGGAGCGACCGGGGAGGACGGGACGGCGACGGGAGAGGACGGGGAGCGACCCGGAGAGGACGAGGAGTGACCGGGAGAGGACGAAGAGCAACTGGGAGGAAGGAGGAGGAGCGACCGGGAGAGAGAGAGGAGCGACCGGGAGGAGGAGAGGACGAGGAGCGACCGGGAGAGCAGGGGAGCGACCCGGAGAGGACGAAGAGTGACCGGGAGAGGACGAGGAGCGACCGGGAGAGGACGAGGAGCGACCCGGAGAGGAGGGAGGAGCGACCGGGAGAGGAGGAGGAGCGACCGGGAGAAGACGAGGAGCGACCGGGAGAAGACGAGGAGCGACCGGGAGAAGACGGGGAGCGACCGGGAGAAGACGAGGAGCGACCGGGAGAAGACGAGGAGCGACCGGGAGAACACGAGGAATGACCAAGACAGGAAGAGAGAGTCGTGTCTTTCCTCTCACTCCTCAGATCAGAATGACCTTTGGAAAAATTCTGTGTCCCAAATCAAACTCCTGTCCGTGCGCGCTGTGGCTTCTCTCTTCTTTAATCGGATCGTTAAAAAAGTCACACTTTGAGCCCATTTTCCATGACGCCGCTGCTCCATTGCTCTGGCCTTCTCAGAGTCACCGCGAGCACCAAATGCAGCTTAAACTTCAGGCCTGAGTTTAGCCTTGGCCAGAGGCTTATTTAAACTATTTCTGTCATGGAACGAGTTGAGGCTTAAACTGGAGAAGGAGCCAGTTTCAGTTCAGGATTTCAGGATAAGCCTGGACTTGATAAGCGACTTAGATGGAATACCCCCTTAGAATTGAATTACAATAACAGAGTAGTTGTTTATACATGATATGAGGCCCAATTTAATATAAAACACAATTGTATGTCATATATATATGCTCCAGCTCTCCATCAGTTTGGGGGTCCATGGCCTAAAAACGTTGAACCCCTCATGTATGGAAAATTTAAATAAAGAGAATTAACAGGGTATCCCCACGTTTGACAACCCTAAATTTAAGACTTTTTCAAGACCTTTTAAAGACCTTTTAAATGAAAATTAAGACCAAAATCAACCCATTATGCAGGCAGAAAACACCAGATCCAATTCTAATAATGACCATTACTCACTGCTTTAAATAACAAAAAATACTTTTATTATAAAGTCTCATTTAGAACTCATTTATAGTAGTATGCACTGCTTGTAAAATGGCCAAAAATAATAAGTTACAACATTCTAACAAGTCAAACTGAGTATTGTTTGTGCATACTCCAAATTAGACGTTCATTTAAGTTATGTGATTTTAGGTTGTTCTTTTTTTTCCCCTCCCTCCATTTAACATCGCATTGCAGCCCGGTTGAGTATACAAAAAAAAAAATAGACTAATGAAATTTAAGACCTTTATGAAAAAAAATATGACCTGGACAGCATAATTAAAGACTTTTTTTAAGGCCTTCGTTTAGGAACATGAAATTTAAGACCTTTTTAAGACTTTTAAGACCCCACAGCCACCCTGATTAAAAAATAAAAAAAAACGTATTAACATGTAAATTTGGGTTCATAACAGCTCTTACCAAAAACGCATTAAGTCTCATCCGTCTTGTTCTGACGTGACGCTTTTTAATGTCTCAGCGCGTGCATTAAAAAGACGACTTATGGCACCAAACACTTATTAACCCACAATAACCGCCGCTATCACGCCGCATCAACCGGCTTTGTCATTCGCGGCGATGCTTAACGAAAAGCAGGCGTCGTCCGCGGCTTCATCTGAGGTCCTTTCTAGATTAATGGACTAATCTATTTGCTACTCGGGGACACATTACGCCTCATTATAAGGGAGGATATTACAAGTGCGGTGTTATTTTTCCAACAGATATTAAACAACAATCATGTCCATTATCGCAAATCTCTGGACCTGTGCTATCAGATGACAGAAGATCTCGGCTCTTGGTCTCCCGTTGGACTGTTCAAAGCCAGCTATCATCCACACAGTAATGACAGCCCCTTATCAGAGCAGAGAGGAGAGGAGGCAGGGTACAAAGAGGCATCCAATGTAATCTTCTCTCCTCTTATGTTGTGAAAGATGGGCTCTGATTATACCATCAAACAGTGCGAGCGATTTGAGAGATACAAAAGTGATGGCTTTGTTGTGCTCGGGGTATAATATCGTGTCGCGTTCGGGATTGGCAGTGAAATGGCGGTGATAATGGTGGACAGCAGTGACCCCTGTGTACGATAACTCACTTAAAAGAGTCTATTAGCGGTTCGAGGCAGGACCAGCGTGTAATTATGTGAGGCAAAGAGCAGAGATGAGAGCGATGAGGGCTTTTAAAAGAGTACAATTGAACATGAAGAATCTTGTTTACTTTGTTAAGGAAAATCGCCCCGCAAAATTCATTTCCGTCTAATTGGAATCGCAATTTGAACGGTGCCGGTTGGAAAGTCAGAAATAACAAAACGCGGCGTTTCAAAAGGATGTTAAAGGATGTTTCCCCTGGAGAAGTTATTGGTTTGCCTGGTTCGACTACGGTATTAAACTTATCCATCTTGCATTTCATTACAGGTGTTTTGATTGCCGCCAAAAAATAAAAATTTAATTAAAAATGTATAATTGAAAAATGCCTTCTTACTGTGAGCGAGGTCACTTCTCCTCAAATCTTACTTTTAACTTGTGTCTGCAGAAAGAGATAAGTTTCCATGGAGATCTTCCACAAGTAACATTAAACTGTGCACCTTTAATGTTTAACGTTTCCCCCATGTAGACGACACTTGTTTCCTTAATGACGTGTTTTGAAACCTCGGCTGTGTCACTAAAGACGAGATTTGACGACCATTAGAAACGGTTCCAGTTTTTCACGTGTAAACAGAGGCTGCGATAGGTCGGGGCTAGGGATGGGCATTCGATGAAATTTTCTTAATCGATCTTCGAAAGAATTAACGATTGATTATCGATTAATCATTAACATTTTTATATTAAAATGATCATCATTATTATTACTATCTGCACTACTAATCTGCGTAAATAAATTCAACTTTACGACATATAAACCGTAACGACTCTAGAGCCACATCAATCCGTTTGAGATTATAATGTTTTTAATTCAGTTTTGCGCAACTCTCACAGAAACAAAACTTAAAACCGCATCACTAATTTGCATAAACTAAGCGAAGATAAAACTACAGCTCTTGATGTGGTTCAGCTTCTGTTGGATTAAAAGACATGACTCAGGTGAATACAGGTTAGTGTGACCATATTTGCGTTTGTCAAAACCAGGACACCGTACGGGGGGAGGGAGGTGGGGACTCGTCATCCGACATTGAGCGACTCTCACCTGGTAAAACTTTTTCCCACTGGACACCGAAACATATGTGCTGCTTTATACACTGTGCACATGGACTCACACTTGTCCCGAACGCAACGGAAAGCGTGGAATTTCTTGTACAAGTCATTGTTAAATATGCATTTGCGCTTCGGTACGCAGCAGACTGAACGTTTGTGTCTCGCTCCTTCTGAGTGCAGAGAGACACATGTACAGACACCTGTTTGGTCACGCTACGCACAGCAACCTACATTCAGTTTGTCGATTAAAATTAACGTAATCGATGAAATTGTTAATGATCAATTATCCATTAATCGATTAATCATGCCCATCCCTAGTCGGGGCCACTACAACCCACACTAGGGTGACCAATAGGATTCAAGGATACATTTTTGCCGATTTTTTTCCAAAGTTTATCAAAGTAGTGACGATTGTAGCTTCCGGAAAACACACAACACAAAACACGAGCAATGTAAAGATCGCGGTGCTGCGGTGCACAGTTTTAGAAATAATGAGGAGCGGACGTATTTTAAGGATAATTTTGGAAAAAGTGACTTTTATAGATTTCAAAGTGATGACGTTGTTTATAAAGTGGAAAACAGCGATAGCGACAGAATTTCGGAGAGTAAAACTTACGAAGGTGAGAATGCCGGTGATGTGTCTGTATAGAGTCCTGTGATATTCAAACAAACTATCAAGGACTTTATACTCTATTATGAACCAAAATTTCCCCAAAATCTGGATGTTGCTCAGGCGAGTCCTTTCAAATATTTCAGTCTTTTTTTCAGTCTATTTCAGTCAACAAAATTTTAAAATTGTACATATATAGGCTGCATCTGAATATACAGTAAGCTGCAGGTGTCCACGTCTTCAAGAACATTTTCAAGTTCGGGTCGTCTGCTTTTATCTCCTGTGAAAGATTTTGTCATCTTTTTGCGTTGAGTCAGTTCGTCACGCTGCCGTCGCCAAAATCTCACCATCGACTCTTTGACGCCGAGCTCACGTGCAGCAGCTCGAGTTCTTTCTTCAACAGCCTTTGCCTTTAACTTAAAAGCTGCATCATCTGCATTTCTTTGTGTGTTTTCCACAATGAGGGTGTGTGTATGAAGCGCAAAATAACAGGGGTGTAACGACATCCAAGTCTCAAGATACAATATTGTCACGGTGCGATCTTTTTGGCGATATCGTGGGAAAGCTCACGATTAGGGATGTAACAATATTTTCACAATATACATCTCACGGAACGATATTTATTGCGATATTTTGTGGAGTCTAACAAAACTGTTAATATGCTACTTTTTCCTCTTAAAATGCCTCGACAAGACTTAATCCAAAGAACTAAGACTTAAAAATGCTTAGAACTGTTATTTCTTCTTGTAGTCTGCACTGAAATGGAGCAAAGGATCATGGTCTATGTAGTTCCCGCTGTCTTTTTTGTTTTTAGCTATTGCTGCACCATAACTCTTAATTTAAGCAGAGAGACTTGTAATTCGATATATTGTGATGGTCCACGATATTATTGTGAGAACTTTGACGATACGATATCACGATATTTTGAATTGTTTGATTGACACATCCCTAAAAATAACTGTTCAAAACACAATCAAACTAGAATCTTCCTCTGCCCGCGCTCTACTGCTCATGTCTCCTGCAGAAAGAGTCTCTGTCCTGTCTGGGATCGTGTCAGTGTCTTGGAGGATTTCAGCAGATTTCAGACTCTCTCGGAGGGCTAGGCTACTTGTATCTATCAGGTCTGAGTGGATGTCCGGCTACTGAAGCTTAAGACGTTTCTTCTCATCATTTACACACACGGGTAAGACGTATCCCCCTCACTAATGTTCATTTAGCATCATAACTTATTTTATCACATGGCGATAAACTGTTTTAGTGCACTCATAACAATCTGTGCTGCCAAACCACAGACCGTATATATCAGGGGTGCGCAATACCTCAATCCCGATCTACCAGTCGATCGCCAAGGTCGTGTGGGTAGATCGCCGTGTCTTAGTACTCGACTCGATCGCATTTGGACTCGGTCTTGTCTCTCACTCGAGGTCTGACACTCAACAAGTGTGATCATATTTCATTACGGCCGCTGCTGTTGGTAATAAACTTGTAGCGGGTGCAGGAGCGTGTGGGGCGTCTCAGTGCAGCCTGTGCGCTCATTTGAAACCCGCGGAGACTCTACGGCGCATCACAAACACACACGCTCCCTATGCACGGCTCGTCTGCGACAGCGTGTGCCCTCGTGTACCAGCGTGCATCACAGGGCAGGTTCAACTTCCTAAACATCCTACCTGTCCATCTGCCTCACGTCAGCACGCCGCCCCTCGCCTTTTCACGCTCTCGCTCCTTCCTGCGTACAGCGAACACAAGCCCCTCCCACAGTGCGGCTGATTAGAAGAGCAAGACCAAATGTGAAGCAAAAACCAGTCTAAATTTGTGTTCCAGTGTTGGCACAAAGCAGGTCTACAGCATAGAGCGGATCTACAGAACAGACCTACTGCCACATTTGGCTGAAGTTTGTCTAACAAAAGTGCACAAATGCATCTGTGTTTGTCACGATGTGTGCGTTTGGTTTGGTAAACGTGCAGAGGCTGGTAAATATCACTGCAAAACCAGAAAAGAATGCAACTCCAGTTTGGAACTTTAAAAAACAGGTATAAAAATCTTCCTTCACTTTTTTCACAGTTTTGTGTAAAGTGCCAGAGGAAGTTCTCTTAAAGAAGAGGTTCTCAAACTGTGGGTGAGGGTCCAAAAAAGGGGCACAGAGTGTTTCAGTGCAGTTTGATTGGCTTTGTATTAGGTAGATCATTTTGACTTGGTCATTTTGTAAGTAGCTCCCGTGCTGAAAAAGTGTGAGCACCTCTGGTCTATATGAATGAACAATGTGCCAAACAAAGAATCCATCCATATATTTCGCCACATCGTTGTTTAAGCTGAAGGGTTCAAAGTGTGAGAAAAAAGTAGCGGCTTATAGTCCAGAAATGACTGTAAAATCATTAAAAGCTCATAAAATACCCTCCCCAAACACATCAGAGACTCATCCACACTCCCCATGTTTAAAGAAAACCCATATCTTTAAAACCACCTTTCATTTCTTTTGTTTGCCTTTGTCTGTCTCCTCATGTAAAGCGTCTTTGAGCATCTTGAAAAGCCTTATACAAGTGTTAATATGATTATTATAAAGTTGATTTTGCACCAATTATCCCACTTAAAGATTAAAAATGAAAAAAAAAGCGCAATCAGCTCTTTTTGTAGAGTTATTTGGCCGCCAAGTTTTTGTTTTATTGCCTTTAAACTTTATATTATTATTAATTTTGCATATCTCCAGAACTTCCATTAAGATATTACCAATTATCTCCAACCTGTATTTGTGAGAAGATGTTTTTTGCATATCTGTTTGTCACATTTGTCCTTTTATCCATGAGGTAAAAGGCAAATAAATGGCTAAAGTTGTTTTTTTTAATCGTACAGTGACGGTGAGAAAGTAATGTTTCCCTTGGATCGATGCAGCTTGTCTACACCATCGTATAAAAGCGTGTGTTTATGGTTCAGGTGTGGTTGTACCTCCTGCGTGCGGGGCTCTGTCAGGGGGAGCGTTCAGCAGCGAGTCCACAATGGAGGTCCTCTTCTGCAGCAGCACAGAGATCATCTCCAGTCCCTCTGGGCCCAGCAGCTCAAACAGCTGGAGACACATACACAGAAACAGAATCAATGAAGAGGCCAAAACAAGCTCTATCGGATACGTTCACTTCAAACAATGGATGAAAAGGACAAAACAAACCCAACTGAACCGTGTTTATATCTACTGTACTATTTTAATATTTATAAAACTTGTGTATTTGGCAAAAAGAAGAATAACATTTGTTGCACCTTGTAGCAGTCAGTGGACACCATAGACTGTGTAAAGAAGTGGACTAAGGCTATGTTCAGACTGCAGGGCTTAACGCTCAATTCCGATTTTTTGGTGAAATCCGATGTTTTTGCGAGGTCGTTCACATTTCCAATTAAATGTTACTTGTATGTGATCCCCTGTGTGCACATTAAACGGCCCGAAAATGTCCCGCATGCGCACTGGAGACACGACGACGTCAACCGCAGCGAGCGTGCTCTGTGTTTACGGAAGTTGTCCAAACATGGACGCAGCATTGAGCACCTGGAGATTTTAAAGTTCCTCTCGTACCGGAGCCAGAACATGAACAACTTATTTGTTTTAAGGAGATTGAGAAGGAGAAGGACGAGGTTTTTGGCCGTGGTGTTTTGTGGGACAGCGGCAGCGACGTCCGTTGAAAGGAACGTGTGGATGTGGAGACGGAGCCAAGAGTGGTGAGTGGTGATGTGCTTTGCTTCAGTGACACGGAGTTCATTAACAATTTTCATCTACTTCAGGGCAGAATAGTGACGTTTGTGGCTTGTTGATAACGTGTAGGTCGGATGAATATGTGCTTTGGCCGTTCAGACTGAAGTCCACATGACAAAAGATCAGATATGTATCAGTTTCAGGAGCACAGATCCAAGTGTCCTGGGTCACATTTGAAAAAATCGGATCTGTGTCGTTCAGACTGTCATTAAAAGCTCAGATACAGATCACATAGAGGCCAAAAAATCAGATTTGGGTCACTTCAGGCTGCAGTCTGAACGTAGCCTTAGAGTCTCTTTACATGAGAACGCTTGCGGGTAAAAACGACAAAATATTTTATCAGAAGTGCCTTTCGTTTTGAAGGTGACGGCGTTTTGGGGCTTAAAAACGCAAAAATCTGAAACCACCCTCCAGAGTGAAAAAGTTGAATACGCTTCATCGTCGCTTTTCTGTCTTCGCTGCCCAAGACGCAAAACTCTGGTCAGATCTGCTCAGGTCATGTACAAGTTTACGTCACATATATCACCACCGAGCGTCAACACGGAGCCACCTGGCATGCAAACCCAATCGAATTCCACACTTTTGCTTCACCGTATGCACGCAGATTTCCTCCCAAAAACGCATAGGGGCGTAAAAAAAACTGGATTTGGGTCACTTCAGGCTGCAGTCTGAACGTAGCCTAAATCAGTTCTTTAAGGCCAGATTGTGTTAAAATAAAGCTCAGATAAAGTCTAATTTGATTCACAGAGCTTTACACAGAGCAGTGCCTCCAGGTTCGAAGTAAAGTAAAGTATCGATACAAGTTCCCAATATAGATAAAAAGTTGTTGCTTTTTTTGTCATGGCATGTCAGTAAAAGTCCAGGAGTTTTCCACGCTTGATTCAATCGCGAATCCACACACACACACACACGTACACACACACACACACACAGAGTAGCCCAGTGCAGTCTGGAGCTGGGGCTGAACACCTGCTAATTACCACCAGTCTGCAACCGAATCTGCTCCTGCGCTTAGTCTCCCAACAGCCACCTGGCACTTAACGCGTGACAGCTACACAACAAGCACAAACCGAGCACAATTAAAGCCATAATACCAACCTGACACGGCATTCATCAATATCACTGTAAGGAAAGACGTCTGAGGAGAGGCGGACCATGATAAAGTCGCTTCTTTAATTGGAAAATAGTGGAGCAAGAGGTATGTAATTTACACCGGTGACAAACAATACAATGACTTTTTTTCCCCCCATTTCCTTTCAAAGCTGGATTCAGAATGGAGGTGGTCTCTGGCTGGATGGGGGTCTCTGGGGAAAGCAATCGTGTGCGCAGTGGGTGGCTTTGATTCGGGGTCAGTGTTGTAGAGGGCATCGCCGCTTCGGTCCGCGTTTTGCTTTCATATGGGAGTCAGGTAACTATTGTCTCCGAGCCGTTGTAAAGAAGTAAAATTGCCATATTGGATGTCATCTAGGGAAAGTCCCGGGTTGTCCAAGGACTAGTTTAATAGTTGTACGGAGGGGCAGGACAAACCCGACTAAATTGGGTCTAAAATATCGGTCAACAAAAACAGGTAAGAACAATAAAAAATGGCTTTGTCCACAGAAATAACTCAGGACAAAGTCAGAACCAAACCAAGTGAGAACTAAGAAATAAAACCATCAAGAGACAAAAAATAATAATAATAATTTAAACATGTAATCTCCAGTAATTGAGGAACAAAGCAAGTTTCAAAGGGACAAACAGAGTCTACAGGCTGAAGTATAGTTCTGCGTCGACTCGGTGCACACTGTCACTGTCGCCTTGCTGCCGTCGTTTTTGATTTATGGGTCTCAGTCGAGGTCTACGCACTGTCAAGTAATTCACCTCCACAACGCTAGGGGGCAAGGATTTAAAACTGGCCTTCGTGTATACCAGGGGTCAGCAACCTTAAATACTCAAAGAGCTATTTGGACCGTCTTCCCCAGAAAAGAAAACACCCAGAGCCAGAAAACCCTTTTGACTTTAAAATGAGGATAACACTGCATATAATTTTTTTTACCAGTATGAGTCGTGTCCTTTTTAAGTCCAACAGAAGCAGACCTCATCAGCGCACAAGGCACGATCTGTTTTTTTCAGCTCTTACAGTTTATGCAAATGAGCCATGTGGTTTTAAGTTTGATTTCTGTAAAATGTAAACAAATGTGTGCAAAGCTGAATTAAACACATTATTACTCAATGTATACTGAAAGAAAGAAAAGCAGAGTACAGGAAATGCCTAGATCAAAGGTGTCAAATTCATTTTGGTCCGGGGGCCGTATCCAACCTACTTTGATCCCAAAGGGGCCGCATCAGAAAACTCATGTCATATAAACCCCAAAAATAACAATAACTTCAAATATTTGTGCAGAGAAACGCACATCTATTACAGAAATCTTTTTTAATTGATGAACTCTTTCTTATTGTATTATTATAATATTATGAACAACCTGACACTTGAAGAAAAATTCAATTTCAACACAATGTTTTAACATGAACTTGTATGTAAACAGGAATAAGTCAATTTTTGTTGTAAAATCCTGCACTCGGCTCCACTTTTCTCATTTTGGACATTTTTCTGATGAGGGTGTCACGGTCAACAGTCAAAACGATCGTCCTTTAAGAGCGTTTGGAAAGAGACAAGTCTTCATTTGTGCTGCTCTGGTGGGAGGGGCCACGTACAGAGACGCTGGAAACGCTGCTATGCTAAGCCCCGCAGAAAATTACCAATATTTTAATAGAAAATATAATTAAAATATTTTAGTAGAAAATCACCCAAGGGCCACATTAAAGGTCTTGGAGGGCCGGATCTGGCCCCCGGGCCGTATGTTTGACACCTGTGGTCTAGAGCAATGGCAGAGAGGACAACTCGCAGCCTTTATTGTCTTGGTCGATGCAGACGCTCGGCATAGAGGGTTGACACTGACGCAGCTTAAGCTTTATAACAACATAACATGCTCACGTGGACTATCAGCCCATATCAACCAAGGATGTAACAATAACCGAAATATCGTGATATCGTATCGTCAAAGTATATCGATTTACAAGCCTCTTTGCTTAAATTAATAGTTATGGTGCAGCAATAGCTCAAAACAACAGAGGAACTACATAGACCATGATCCTTTGCTTCATTTCAAGGCATTTTAAGAGGAAAAAGTAGCGTACTCACAGTTTAGTTTGTTTTGCCTACACAAAATATTTCAATAAATATCGTCCCGAGAGACTGGGATGGGAGAAGATCGTGCACACATAGTAAAAGTGATCTTGAGATTTTTTCCTCGTGTTTTTAAGCTCTAAAAAATATAGAGTACTGGCAAGTTAAATTTTTGGAGAATGTGACAGTGCAGAAATATTAAATAAAGTAAATTAAAAATGGTGAGGCTAAAATTGGGAACTAAGGGCCTGTTTACACGAGAACGCTTGTGGGTAAAAACGGACAAAATATTTTATCGGAAGTGCCTTTCGTTTAGACGCAACACATGTAACAACAAACCGAGATGAAAAAAAAGAAAAAAAGCCGGTAGAAGCTGTGTGTGTGTGTGTTTTCTTCCGGTCGACATAAATATGTTTGTGTCTCTTTCCAATCAGAACCTTCCCCACCCCCAGACATTGAGTGGAATTAAATAAAGCCGATTTAATGTGTTTTCCATGTAAACCTTAATTCAGAATTATTATTTCCATGTAAATAAATTAATTTCCTCATTAATTAATTTGGAATAATTAAATTTGAATTTAAAAAAAACATAATGTAAACGTGGCCAATATATCACTATTTTGATATTTTTATTCTACTCTGCTCTATAGTCTTTTGTTGTCGTAATTGCAAACATACAGTAATTTAAAGGTGTATTTAGAAATCCTACTCAGAATATATCAATTTTACAGCTGGACCAACTCAGGAATAGAATAAACAAAGGATAAAACAACAACCTTACACCTTACATTTAACATCAAGGCTAAATCAAATTAAATTACCACCCTGCCAGAGAAACCACTGGCATAAACTGTACCGGCGATTTATCTTTTTCATTTACCTGTTTATAGGTGCCATTTAGAGACTTTTTACCTTTGAAAACACAATATTTTGTTTTTTATTTGGTAATTAGAGGCTATGGCAACAGTCCAAACTTCCCCATCACTCCAGTACTCGCATAGATTCGTGTTGGGGAGTGCACACTACGCACTGAGTGAGTTTTGGCTTTTACCCGCTCAAAGTGATTTTCGTTCCCATTTTATGAACTCTGGTGAAATGTGTCCTTGGAGAGCGATGATGAGTTTCTCCTTCGGCCCGCTCTGTCCTCGCGGCTACATCCATTCAAAAGCATTAACACTGTAATAACTCCACACCTGCTCCAACTACAGGTCCAGAGTCAACTGTCCAGGCCTGAGGTGCCTCCGAGAGAACATATTCAATTTAGAAAAGATGAGGCCAGAGTGGTAAGAACAAATGTTTTCAGATGGGCAGCATATTCAAAAAGACGCCATGCCCTTTAAAATAACATTCAACAAATCACACATTTTATGCATTACAGTGACATTTTAAACACGAAATAATTGTACATTTCTTAATATTACCACATGATCTCACTGGCCTTATCCCGCGCCGCCCACATTTGCGTCTAAAAGCGACTAAACCACACTTTAGTGGGTTTACCGTTCATTTCAATGGAGAATTTGAAAGAAATTTGCGCTCCCACCTGTCACAAAATGCACCAATTCTCTGGGACGCTTTGTAGTCCGTGCAGAATTTTTTTGCTGTCAGCATTGAAAACTAGAGGTGTAACAATATTCAAGTCTCAGGATATGAATCGTACAGAGCTTCATTCCAGCCGCTACCATATTTATGAATAAATTGTAATCTATTTATCTACAAATTTTAGTATGTTTATCTTGGAAAAATCATGTGTTTTTTTACATATTTAATATTTATTGTGATTTTAGTAAAGCGTGATGAATGAATTTAATGAACTGTTGATGGAACAAACCATTCTGCATTCTGCTCTGTAACGCTTAGTTTTGTAATTGTGTTTTTATAAATGTTTATTGTTCATAATGTGGATAAATGAAATGTGAAATGTGGGACCTGCCTCTCAAATCTGCGAAACAAATTTACCCACAGGTATGAATAAAGCGAACTAACCTAACCTAACAATATTTATTGCGATATCGATGGTGGGGAGGCTCACGATTATGGATGCAACAATATCCAAATCTCTCAGTACGATATTTTCACGATATACATCTTACGGAACAATATTTATTGCGATATTCTGTGGAGGCAAAATTGTTAATATGCTACGTTTTCCTCTTAAAATGCCTTGACAAGACTTAATCCAAAGAACTAAGATTGATAAGTGCTTAGAACTAGGACTGTTGCGGTTAGAGAATTTCTCCTGCAGTGTGGCATAGCGGCTCATCAGCGCAGTATATGGTAATATCGTACCCCCTCCTCCACCCCACATCCCCTGACGTTATAATATTTCCAGCGGCTCTGAAAACTCTCTGATGATGCACTTGTTGTTGCAGATGCACATGTACTTTGGTTGTTGTGTGGATATCGTGTGTGTATCGTGGGAAAAGTAACATCTGGCTTTGGAACAAGTACCGCTGCATCTCTCCAGCTCTCACTGTGGCAGCTCGGGTCAGAGTCCTGCTCCAGGTCGGGTACCAAGGGACTTAAGAGAGCACGCGGAGCAGGTGTCCACAAAGCGCAATCGGGTGACGGCTGTGTTTACCTCCGTGCGGCATGTAATTGCGGCGGTCTTTTCGTCTGTGGTCACCCGACGGTCTTCGCGGGCGCAACTTAGTCCTGGGTTGGTCCTGGGTTAAACCTGGGTTAGACCTAGATTAGTCCTGGGTTAGACCTGGGTTAGGCCTAGATTAGTCCTGGGTTAGTCCTGGATAAATCCTGGATTAGTCCTGGGTTAGTGCTGGGTTAATCCTGGGTTAGTCCTGGACCTGTGATAACCCAGGACTAACCCAGGATTAACCCAGTGCGTAGCTGCGGCAGTCTTTTCGTCTGCGGTCGTCTTCACGGGCACACCTTAGTCCTGGGTTAGACCTGGGTTAGTCCTGGGTTAATGCTGGGTCAGTCCTGGGTTATCACAGGCCCAGGACTAACGCAGGACTAACCCAGTGCGTAGCTGCGGCAGTCTTTTCGTCTGCGGTCGTCTTCACGGGCACACCTTAGTCCTGGGTTAGTCCTGGGTTAGACCTGGGTTAGTCCTGGGTTAATGCTGGGTCAGTCCTGGGTTATCACAGGCCCAGGACTAACGCAGGACTAACCCAGTGCGGTGTGTAGCTGCGGCAGTCTTTTCGTCTGCGGTCACCCGACGGTCTTCGCGGGTGCATCTTAGTCCTGGGTTAGTCCTGGGTTAGTCCTGGGTCAGTCCTGAGTTATCACGGGCACGGGCGGTAACGGGTGGAATGTTAAGAGGTCCGGGCGGGTGCGGGTCTCTAAAAATGGACCCATGCAGGACTCTCGGTCAGGTCACCTTGGTCATGTGCGGTGATCGCGGTGGGCCTCTTAGTATCGCTGTTACTAATTTTTGCGGTTATTGCGACAGCCCTACTTAGACCTGTTATTTCTTCTTGTAGTCTGCACTGAAATGGAGCAAAGGATCATGGTCTATGTAGTTCCATATGTCTTTTTAGCTACTGCTGCACCATGACACTTAATTTAAGCAAAGAGACTTGTAATTTGATATATTGTAATGGTCCACGATATTATTGTGAGACCTTTGACGATACAATACCACAATAATTTGGTTATTGTTATATCCCTGTCGAGAATCCCATGCAAAATCATACAACTCCGGGGTCGAATAAAGAAGCATAACAAATAACACACTTTACTTTCCTTTGTTCTATCATAAATCCTTTTCAACTTTTCCTTCTTTTCCATCTTTGTCCACCTGTCTATTTCCTTTTGCTTTCTCTCTCCTTCCCTCCCTCCTCCCTGCTTTCTCTCTACCCTTTTCCCTCTCTGCCTCTTCCTCCCCCTCTTTCTCTCTCCTATCCTCTCGGTTCACATGAGCCTCACGTAGCTGACATTTGGAGACGAGCGCTCACACCGTTGCCTTTGGAAGTTCCCGTGTAGTTGGAGCGAGGGGTCCTGTTGGCTCTGCGTGCGTCCGTCTCCACGTGAGTCGGGGCAGGGTAAAGTAAGGCTGCCTGCAAGATTCATCCACTTATCGGGAGAACTCGCCAACTAGAAAAATTAGGGGCGGACCGATATGGATTTTGTGGCGTCCGATATGATACAGATAAAATGGATAACCGATATAACTGCCGATATATTTAGTGATGTAAAAATTCACTGTAAATCTTGAATTGTTTAAAAAACTTAGGTTTGGCTCTAGTGGATTTTAAATTGGGTTTATTTAGGCAACATTTATTGTTATTCTGCCTCTTTACGTCATATTTACACACAGTAGGTCGGCCTAACGGCATTTTTGCATCACATTCTAGCTACTAGTAAAGAAAAGCATTTAGCGTTAAATGCGTGCCCGCCGCTGTAATTAATTCTATGTGTAAATGTCGATCATTCACACCTCTATTCACAGCTCATTTACGTATCAGTGCAGGTCCAGTAACATTTTCTTCTGATTTTATTTTTATAATCCTTACTATAGTTTACAGACTCCAAAACACATGCCAAAGAACAAAAACAGGTGTATTATAAGATCAGAACGTCCTAAAAGAATAAAATATTTTGTATCAATAATATACTTACTTTCTATTGTTTATTTAGAAGAACTTGAACTTGAGTAACAGAGCCTCAGACAGAGCAGTGCCTCTAGTTTCCACAGGGAATTGTTGATGATGACAGCTGTTAAATATGCTGTATTTCTCCAAATACAAGTCACACTTTTTTGATTGTTTGGGTGGTTCCTGCGACTGATACTCTGGTGTGACTCACATATTATAATATATAATTTCACATGTTCGTTATTTTCACACTGACAGACGTGAGAGGTTCTAGTCTTGTGTGTGAGTATCTGCTGCTCCTGTTCCTCCTGTACCACTGTCACTTCACTCTACTGTGCATGTCTCCTGCAGAAAGAGCCTCTGTCCTGTCTGTATCATGTCAGTGTCTTGTAGGATTTCAGCAGATTTCACACTTCTCGGGGGCGGGATCAGGTATGAGTTGATGTCCGGCTATTGAAGTTTGAGACATTTCTTCTCATCATTTACACAGATAGGTAAGACGTATCCCCCTCATTAATGTTCATTTAGCATCATAACTTATTTTATCAGACGGTGATTAACTGTTAATCATATTCTGCAGATTACAAGCTGCAAGTAGTGAAATATGCAGCTGAAAACGGTAATCAAGGAGCAGAAAGAAAGTGTGGAGGGAGCGAGAAACTTGTGAGAGACTGGCAGAAAGTGCAGAACATTCTAACTATAATGAAGAAAACAAAAAAGTTCATCACGGTGTAAAAGCTAGATTTAGCTACAGTTGCTCACAAGTGACACAGAGGAAGAAGAACTGAATGGATTTAGTGATTTGGAGTGAGATGGAGAGTTTGTTAAACTAGTTCTGTCCTGTTGTTTATGCTATAGTTATCTGAAGAACTGTTCATATGTGACGTTAACACACAGACACCTAGGCTATGTTCAGACAGCAGCCTGAAGTGACCCAAATCCGATTTTTTGGCCCCTATGCTCCTGTATCTGATCTTTTAATGACAGTCTGAACAACACAGATCCGATTTTTTTCAAATGTGACCCAAGCCACTTGGATATGTCGTCCTAAAACCGATACATATCCGATCTTTTGACATGCAACTTCAGTCTGAACGGCCAAAGAGCATTCATCCGACCTACACGTTATCAACAAGACACAAATCTACACAAACGTTACTATCGTCATACGAAAATTGTTAATAAACTCCGTGTCACTGAAGTGAAGCACATCTCTATCCCACCACTCTTAGCTATGTCTCCACATCCACACGTTCCTTTCAACGGACTGTCCCACAAAACACCACGACCAAAAACCTCGTCCTTCTCCTTCTCAATCTCCTCCTTAAAACAAGTAAGTTGTTCATGTTCTGGCTCCGGTACGAGAGGAACTTTAAAATCTCCAGGTGCTCAATGCTCCCGTCCATGTTTGTACAACTTCCGTAAAGACAGAGACGCTCGCTGCGGATTGACGTCGTCGTGTCTCCAGTGCACATGTGGGACACTTTCGGGCCGTTTACTGTTCACACTGGAGTCACATACAAATCGCATTTAATTGGAAATGTGAACGACCTCGCAAAAACATCGGATTTCACAAAAAAAATTCGAATTGAGCGTTAAGCCCTGCAGTCTGAACGTAGCCCTATTCAGTCTTTCAAGAAGAAATGTCTGTTCTTGGTCAAATAAATTCACATATAGTCCAGTGCAACTTATATGATCTTTTCTTCTTCATTACACATTTTTTGGCTGGAGCGATTTATACTCCAGAGTGATTTATAGTCCGGAAAATACAGTACAGTTATATTCTAATTTTGCTTATCTCCAAAACAACTATTCCGATATTAGCATTTTTCCGATATATCTCCCACTTTTCCACAGGTTCCATGCGTCCCGCCTGCAGCCCTGTGTGAGCCTGTCCAGTGTAAAGGCGACTGCACTGGGCCCATTAGAGTCCACAATAGAAGAGCCCCGTGCGGTGTTATTTCTCTGGTGACCCCGCGACGTTGACATTTCCACTGCTGCAGAGGAACAGTGGGTACAGTGCACAGGAAGGCTCCATTCACCTGCTATAGATCTGTGATACTGAGGGTTCAGAATGTGGGACTGACGTAATGCAAGTTTCATTTCTTTGAATTAAATCCCAGCAATGTTAGATTACACACAAATAGTAGTTACACTGTAGTAAACCTCACAAAATCTATTTTTTTAAATCTATTTTAAAAAATGATCACAAAATAATCAGGAAGCGCAGCAACTCTAGTCTCTGTGAGTTGTGAAAAGGGCATACGCATTGTGAAAGAATGAAAAATTAGGATGCTACCGAAATGTTTTTGGAGGGAGGTGAGAAACTGAGCACATAGAGCTACGCAGACAAGGCGAGAACATGCACTTGGGATGGGAAATTAACCAAATGAATTCAGTTAATTGTGTTAAAGGTTGTATAGAGGATTTTTTGAAGGGAAGTGAAATACAGCTACAGTCCTTGTGCATGCGTGACACCACCTTCCTCGTCCACAGCTCCCTCAGTAGAAACATCTCCCCCCGCCTCTTTACTCTAGAAATCACGCTTGTTTACAGCCAGTGTGTGTTCAGAATTACTGTTGAAGTTTCCTGTCTAGAAGTATTTTAGCGACCGACGCATCAGTTTTTAGACCCTTAGTCGGCTTCATTTGCGCCATCGCTGGAACAGATCTCCAAGAATCACCTCAGTTTGGCTTTGCTCCTTTTGTCCTTCTCTTCTTCTTCCAGTGACCTCAAAAACTGACTTTCTTTTGCGGCGAACTGGTTGTGGATTCTCGTCCGCCATCGCAACAAAATTTGTGCAAAATGCGAGGAAGCGACAGTTTGAAAAAGCTTCTAAGAACTACTGCATAATCCCCGCACGCCGGCGAGTCAGTTACACTAGAAATGTAGGGAGTTTGACTGACAACCTAACAGCCAAGAGATAAAGAGGGAGCCTCGTTTTCTATTGGCTGATGTTTATCTGGCCTCACTACGTCCACAGTTGATAGATTTTCATTATTTTTTTTTTTTGGTCATCATAATTACAAAGCTGCTGCATCTCTGTAATGGTATTTTAAACTTTCATTGACAATTTGAAACAAAAAATAATCCTCCATACAACCTTTAATAGGGGTGTAACGATATCCAAGTCTCACGATACGATAAAAAATGTTTCAGAAGAAGCGCTTCCTGGACCTCCAGAGGATAATACACAGTAGATCCAACTCAGTGGTGCTCTTTGGGAAGGGAAGTCAGTACAAAGATGCAAAAAAAATAAAAAATTTTGTACTTTTTTTTTTTGTTTTTCTTTTTTTTTCTTTTTTTTTTTGCATCTTTTTTCTTACGATACGATATCGTCACGGTATGAACATCACGGTATCGAGATATCGTGGGAAAGCTCACGATATGAAGGCTCACGATCCAAATCTCTCTGTACGATATTTATTGTGATATTTTGTGGAGGCGAACAAAATTGTTAATAAAATGTGTGAAGAATCCCTCAGTCGTCCAGGTAGAATCCATGTCGAGGAGAAAATTCAGTTTGTCGACTGGACAAAAGTTAGTTTGGTTGAAGACGTTCAACTCATCTCAGCTCATCCAAGCTGCTTCTGGTCAGAATATTGGTGGACACTTCCTTAGATCTTTCTGCAGGGAGGAGCTAAGTAACTACTCTGTCTTGTTTACAGTACAGGTCAATAGGCTTAACTAACTAACAGAAACTGTAAACAAGCAGGTGTGTTAGTTTCAGAGAGGTTAGTTAGCTCCTACCTGCAGACAGATATAAGGAAGTGTCCACCAGCATCTGACCAGAGCTGAAGAAGCTGCGAAAAGTCTTCAACCAAATGAACTTTTGTCCAGTCGGCAAGCTGAATTTTCTCCTGGCCAAAACTGTTAATATGCTGCTTTTTCCTTTTAAAATGCCTTGACAAGACTTAACCCAAAGAAATAAGACTTAAAAGTGTTAGAACTGTTATTTCTTCTTGTAGTCTACACTGAAATGGAGCAAAGGATCATGGTCTATGTAGTTCCCTCTGTCTTTTTTATTATCTATTGCTGCACCATAACTCTTCATTTAAGCAAAGAGATTTGTAATTCAATATATTGTGATGGTTCACGATATTATTGTGAGAACCTTAACGATACGATATCACGATATTTCGGTTATTGTTACATCCCTAGTAAATAATCATGATTATCAATGATTATTATGAAATATACTCCTACTTTTTTACTAACAAAGCAAATTTTAATTTAAACTATTACAATAAAATTAGACAGAGAGAGAGTTTACAATTTCTTACATAACAGGATATGATAAGAATGAAAATGTAAAGAGCTTCCTCGGTTTGAAAGCGCAGTGGTTCCTGCTCTGATTTTGATTAAAATCTGTTAAAATCTCGATCGTCCTCTGTGCGCGCTGGCTGTATTGTGTACCTATACTGCTGAGCCAATTTCGCGAGGCAAAGAAAACACGTGCTTCAAACTACAAAAGCAAACCCGAGCCCCCACGCACCAGTCCATGTCAGGAGTCTCTTTACATTAAGCATCTACAGTGTGAAGTTATAGGTCAGATCTACGAGGGAGGAGGTCTGGTATGTGTTTAAAGCTCTGGTTTTAAAAGGCCAAGGACGACGTGCCCTCCGTGTCACAGGCCTCTGCTCCAGCTCCAGCTCGGGGATACGTGAAGGTCAAGATCGATACAATAACAGGAATATGTAATATACCGGTGAAAGCATCCAACCATAGGACAACAACAGGTACAGCCTACTGAGAGAACGAAAACATGGCCTTGAACGAGCTGTGTTTGTAATAAATCTACCTTTTATAGAGCCTTTCATTCAGGATACTCACATTATGCATCGCGGTGCATTATTTGTTCATTATTTGTAACTCTGAAGGTAAGCGACTCCCGGTGTCATAGCTGCCCTTGGGGAGGCTGAGTGACGAGGCGGACAATCTCTGTACACTCTTTCACTCAAACACACTCGCACGAGGAAAGATCTACTACTGCTAAAGTCGTACTAGGAAGCAGAGGTGGGACGGAGTCGTTGTTCTGCAAGTCTCAAGTAAGTCTCGAGTCTTTGACCTCAAGTCCCAAGTCGAATACAGGCAAGTCCAAGTCGAGTCTCGAGTCACTGGCCCATGAATCCGAGTCAAGTCCAAGTCGTCTGATTTGAGCTTCAAGTTATTTCAAGTCTTTAAACCAAAAAAGTACCAAATATAGCTTAGATTTTTGCAATTATAGAGGGATATTCCTGTAGAGAATTTGGATTTTAAACTAAATTGTACTGTGACGGAGTCGCTCCGTCCGAGCGCGTGCTTACTTAAGCACGCCCGAACAAGCCCGCGCCAACTACCCACCTGTTTTCATTCATTCCACACCGTACCCCACTCTGTTGCTCACTCCCCGTCTGTCCACTCCGGTCCCCGCTACACATTTTCCGTCCGCTCACCACCGCAGGAGCCTTGGGTGCACACAAGTCCGCTGCCAAATCCTTCACCTCCATAACTTCGTCTTCCATCTACCTTTCCGCATTATCCATCCCCTGTCCTCACGCCCCACTGGCAAACAGAGCACTGACCTGACACTTCCTATTTCCGGTTTCGTGCTCGGGACCTTCGCATGTGACGTCACTGCGACGTCATCACCAAAAAACCACCGTTGATAATAAAATATTAGTTTCTCATTTTCTATTGCTGCTACAGGCGCAGAGAGATGGCCATTTAATTTACTGTATTTTTCTGTTTTTTTCCTTATTTCATTGTTATAAGTAATTTGGGTTTTAAGGGTGAAAACCCAAATTTCTTAGTTAATTGGCTTGGGGGAGGAGTCATGGGGGATAAAAGAGCCACTCTCCCTCCCTCAGTCAGTTTAAACCTGGACCTGGAAGAGGAAGGTAATATACCAGAGATTTAAGCAGACTTTTGCTGGTGTGTGTGTATATATTGTAAATACTTTGTCTTTATTGTTTCACTTTTTGTTGTATAGCACTCTTCAAACTTTCTTTATTTGGGAACTTTAACACCTATTAAACACTCAAAAAACATCCTTCTGACTACGCCATCGTTATTACAGCAAGATAGAACCCCGTCACATGTACTTACAAAGTCATGGTATATGAATATTTATATAAGAGTTGTAGAAATGTTTTTTTTTCTCCTTTTTAAACGTCTTGACAAGAGTGTGAATTATTACGGTTCAGAATGAAAAGAATTGTGCTTAATAACTTAAATAAATAAATTAAATGATAAATGATAATAAAAAAGTTCTTTATAGTTCCCTCTGTTTTACTGTATTGTACTGAATAATACTGTAGTACATTTGAGGATACCATCTCACAGTACTTCAGTAACATCCAAAGTAACAAAGTTTACAGTTTTTAGATTGTCTTCTCAAGTCACAGGCCTCAAGTCTAAGTCAAGTCCCAAGTTACTGATGTTCAAGTCCAAGTCTTAGTCTATTTTATCAAGTCAAATCCTAAAAAATAGTGACTGAAGTCTGACTCGAGTCCAAGTCCTCACCTTTGCTAGGAAGTGCCTTGCTCAGAGACATAATAACAGAATGCACCTACAGGTTGGTAAACAAGAACTCTACTTGAGCCACTGTGGGCCAAATTTTGATCGCAAAAATCACAAAGCACTTTCTGCTACGTCAATCGCGTCATCGTTGTAGCAGTTTTAGTTCGTTGTCACATGGGAGGGTGGCAGAAATACGCTGCAATTTGTTTAAAAAAAACACTGAATCAATCTAAAAAAACACTTCAGCAACAAATACAAGGCCCACACGTCACTCTTAGAAGGTAGAAAGCTCTGAAAAGTAGATTTTGCATGAGACTTTAAAGTCAAACAAGCCTCAGACAGAACAGTGCTTACAGTCAACATCACACCCCCCAGAGAAAGTTGATAACACCAGCTGCAAAGTATCAAAAACGTGTAAACTTTTTTCTTGTAGTGTCTGTGTGTTGCGCGTACCTCATTTTGCAGTTCGTCGTTGCTCCGCGGCGATGACAGCATTTCGAACAGAGACGTGCACAGCTCCTCCGCGCTGGACGAAATCATGTTCCCTCCGCTCAGATACTTCGCCACCTCCGTCCTCAAAACGCTCTCATCCTCCGCACTGCGTTCTCTTTGCCCCGAACTCGAAGCCCCGTTCTCGCTCGGCGTCTTTTTCGCGCCTTCTTGATAGGCAAAATAGTTCTTAAAATCAAACGTTATGTCGTCTTCTTCGAAAACCGTTCTCTGGGAAGTCCTGCAAAGGCTCCAGCGGGAATTTCTCGTGTGAAAACTGGATATTGCGCCCGAAGCAGAAGCCCTTTTTGGGGTCGTGGCGTGAGCTCTGGTTCTGGACGAATTCTTCAACTCGAGAATCGCCGACTTTCGCGACGATCCTGGTGATGGACGAGCAGGCGGTTTCGGCGGCGGAGGAGGGGAAGGGTCCGAACATCTGCTTGATAGAACGGGTCTCCTCCGTGCCCACGTGGTCTTTGTTGTGGAAGGTCTCGAACAGAAAGACCCCGGCGCTTTCGATGGCCTCTTGTCCATGTTCGGAACCCACTGTTGAAAAAACGAGAAATATTGAATCAAAGGAGGAGGATTACACTTCTATAGGGTACTAATTAACTAACAGATTAAATATTTAGATCACAAATATCAGGCTTTTGGGCTGAGCTTTGGACAAACTTGTACTGCTAATCATAACAAGTATTCCAATAGTGCCCGGAAGAGATCACAAGATTGCTCAAACATGTCGACTTTTGCAAAATACCTCTTAGCTCTTATGGAAAAACAAAGCGAACAATGACAGCATTATTGTATTTTTCGGGCTATAAGTCGCACTTTTTTTCATGGTTTGGGTGTTTCCTGCGACTTAAACTCCGGTGCAAATTATATATTAAAATTTTCACACTGACAGCCATGAGGGGGCGCTCTAGGTTTGTGTGTCAGTATCTGCTGCTCCTGTTCCTCTTGTACCACTGTCATTTGGCTCTACTGCACATGTCTCCTGCAGAAAGAGCCTCTGTCCTGTCTGTATCATGTCAGTCGATCGCACCGTTACTTCTGTAATAGGGATGGGCATGATTAGTCGATTAATCGATAATTGATCATTAAGAATTTCATCGATTACATTCATTTTAATCGACAAACCGAATGTAGGTTGCTGTGCGTAGCGTAGAGTGACCAAATAGGGTCAGTACGTGTAGGAGCGAGACACAAACAGTCGGTCAGTCTGCAGCGTACTGAAGTGCAAATGCGAATGATGTGCAACGATGACTTGTACAAGAAAGTCCACGCTTTCCGTTCGGGACAAGTGTGAGTCCATGTGCACAGTGTATAAAGCAGCAAATATGTTTCGGTGTCCAGTGGGAAAAAGCTTTGCCAGGTGAGAGTCGCGCAATGTCGATGACGAGTTCCCTCCCCCCGTACGCTGTCCTGGTTTTGACAAACGCAAATCTGGTCACACTAACCTGTATTCAACTGAGTCATGTCTTTTAATCCGACAGAAATTGACCGCATCAGCGACACAAGAGCTGTAGTTTTATCTTCGCTGAGTTTATGCAAATTAGCGATGCGGTTTTAAGTTTCGTTTCTGTGAGAGTTGCGCAAAACTGGATTAAACACATAATAATCTCAAACAGATTGATGTGGCTCTAGAGTCGTTACGGTTTATATGTCGTAAAGTTGAATTTATTTATGCAGATTAGTAGTGCAGATAGTAATAATAATGATGATAATTTTAATATAAAAACGTTAATGATTAATCGATAATCGATCGTTAATTCTTCCGACGATCGATTAAGAAAATTTCTTCCCATCCCTATTCTGTAACACTGAAAATGTAAAAAATAAACAAACTTATAAAGACGACCGAGAAGACTGAACACATATTTTGCAGATTACAAGCTGCAAGTCGTGAAATATGCAGCCGAAAACGATAATCGAGCAGCAGAAAGAAAGTTTGGAGAGAGCGAGAAACTTGTGACACCGGGAGGATGCACCATGAAACTTTCCTGAAGTCACTGGATGGATCAACAAAGCCTGGACTTCAGTGACACTGAAACCATCCTGTCGGGATTCAGAAAGACCGGAATAATTCTAACTTCAACTGATGCAGAGTCTGAAGACAGCGACACAGAAGAGGAAGCAATTTTTAAAGTATAATAATTAGGGATGGGACAAGATCTCGTGGCGCTAGATCTCGTAATTGCCACAAGATTGTCCACACTCCTAAATCAAAACTATTAATATGCTACTTTTTTCTTTTAAAAAGCGTTGACAAGACTTAAAAGTGTTAGAACTGTTAATTCTTCTTGTAGTCTGCACTGAAATGGAGCAAAGGATCATGGTCTATGTAGTTCCGTCTGTGTTTTTTTAGCTGTTGCTGCACCATAACTCTTAATTTAAGCAAAGAGACTTGTAATTTGATATATTGTGATGGCCCACGATATTATTGTGAGAACTTTGACGACGCGATACCATGACAGTATTGTATCGTGAGACTTGGATATCGTTACACTCCTAGTAGTTACACTGCATATTTACGATAATACTGAGTAAGGAAATAGCTTTAATAGTAAATTCTCTTAAAGTTTCCAAAAGTCAGTGGTCAGACGTGGCTCTTCTACAAGCGCCAAATTAATCCAAATTACGTCCAAAATGTTCAAAAGAGTCAAAAATCTTTCTATATGCCTAAAAATTGTACTTAAATCAATAAAAATAACTCTTTATTTAAGCAAAGACACTTGTAATTCGATATATTGTGATGATCCACGATATTATTGTGAGAACTTTGATGATACGATATCACGATATTTTGGTGATTGTTACATCTCTACAAAAAATCACAATAAATATCGTACCGTGAGCCTCATACCGTGACAGTATCGTATCGTGAGACTTGGATATCGTTACACCCCTAGTAGTTACACTGCATATTTACGATAATTCTGAGTAAGAAAAAAAAAAAGGCAGTAGCTTTAACAGTAAATTCTCTTAAAGGTTGTATAGAGGATTTTCCAAGGAACGAGAAATCCAGCGACTGTTTGTCCTTTTTCAAATGTTGCGCATGCGTGAAGAAAGCTCCTACGTAGAAACGCCTCCTCCCGCCTCCTCACTTGCGCCAGAAACAGGTTTGTTTACAGCCGGTGCGCTGCACATGACTTGTAAACAACTAACTACAGTGTTGGTTAGGCAAGACGGAGAAGTGAGGAGCGGGGGGAGGGGGGGCGCGGACATTTCGTGCGCGGACGAGAAGTGAGGAGCAGGGGGAAGAGCGGATCGGGCAGCGGGGACAGGAGCAGGAAAGGGGTGCAGAGAAGAGTGCGCGGAGATTCAGTGCGAATGAACTTAGCTACAACACGCAGCAGCAAGCGGACTCTTTCTTTGCCTTGAAAATTACGTTTTCAGACATAGGATATCGCTTTCGTGTCCTGAAAAACGTTTGTGTAGCTCTTGGAAATAAAGTACGTTTTCATAATAAGCAGAAGTTTCCTGTCCAGGAGTAATTTGTGGACCAGTGCGTCAGTCTTTAGACCCTGCGTCTGCTTCAGTCGCCGCCATCGCTGGAATGAATCTTCAAGAATCACCTTAGTTTGGCTTCGCTGCTTTTCCCCTTGTCTTCTTCTTTCAGCGACCTCAAAAACTGACTTTCTTTTGCGGCGAACTGCTCCTGGATTCTTGTCGCCATTCGCAACAAACTTTGTGCGAACTGCGAGGAAGATATAGGTAAAAAAAAGCCGCTAAGAACTGTTGCGTTGGTGGAGTAAACAGCGTCTGTGCGGCTTGCGTCTGTGGACTGCGTGACAGTCGTACGTAAACCACGTAACGGCAGCGCGCAGGCAAGTCAGTTACGCTAGAAACGTAGGGAGTTTGATTGACAGCCTGTCAGCTCACAGATAACGAGGCAGTGTCGTTATCTATTGGCAAATGTTTAGCCCCACCACGTCCAGAGTTGATGAATTTTTATTCTCTTTTTTTTGGTCATCATAATTACAAGGCTACTGCACCTCTATAATGCTATCATTGACAATTTGAAAACAAAAAAAATCCTCCATACAACCTTTAACGTTTCCAAAAGCTAAAACTAATGCTGCAGTATGTTGGTCACATCAGTGGTCAGACGTGGCTCTTCTACAAGCGCCGAATTAGTCCAAGTTACTTCCAAAATCTTCCAAAAGAGTCAAAAAATCTTTCTATATGCCTAAAAATTGTCCTTAAATCTTTTCATTAAATCCCAAATCAAAGTATATGCAGGATCAGACACGGGCTCCCCTGGTCTACTGTATAATTACCGTCACCTCATCAGACCCCGGTCTCAAAGCTCCTTCCCTTTTTGCTCCTTCTGCCTTAACGCTAATATTACTCCAAATAAAAGGCCAGACAGTTCATTTGAAGACTTCTTAGTAATACCCACTGCGATAACAATGTTTTGATGCCGGGTTACCGCTGTAATTGCGAAAAGGAGGGAGAGTTTATGCCTTGAAATCAAACCGGAAAGGATATCTGGATTTAAGATACAATTAAATACGATGTTAGTGGTTGTTTTAATTAGCGTCATTATTAGGAGCGTGGCAAATGAGCTTATTTCCGTTATCGCCGTGGTCTTGTTTTTTTTTTTTTTTTTTTTAAATGAGACGGGTCTATTTATCGTACGGCAGATGTTCCGGCGAGTGCTACGAGCGAAGCATAAGCTCAGTGTATAAGGTCAGCGCGACTCATTTAAATAATATCCAAACAATTCATGCCTAACCAGAACGAGAAATGCAAAGTAATTGTCCAATTAGAGGAAAAATGTCACGGAGATGGCGCGCAGAGAGAGAGAAAACGAGAGATGAAAAGAGAGGGGGGAGAGAAGGAAGAAAGATGCAGAGGGATGGAGAGATCGAGAGGGCAGCGAGGGAGGGAAACACAGAGGGAAAGAGACAGGAGGATAATGGTAAAGAAAACGAGAGAGAAAGAAAAGGAGAGAAAAAAATTAAGGCATAGAGAGTGGGGAGTGAGAAAAGGATAGAAGTGGATTCAGAGGGATGGAGGGAAAGGAGAAATGGAGAGGAGGGGGAGAGAAAGGAGAGAAAGTTTATGGAGGAATAAAGAGAAAGGACTGAGAAAGGAGAGGGGGAGAGGAGAAGAGAGAGGAGGACAGTGACATAAGGAGAGAGGGAGGAAGAGAAGGAGAGAAAGGGGAGGGAAAGGAGAGAGAAATGAGAGAAATAAAAGTAATGGAGGAATAGAGAGAGAGAAGATTGGGAAAGGAGAGGGGGAGAGGAGAGAGGAATAGAAGGGAAGAGAGAGGAGGACAATGACATAAGAAGAGAGAGGAAAAGAGAGAGAAAGGGGAGAGAAAGGAGAGAGAAATGAGAGAGGATTGAGAAAGGAGAAAGGGAGAGGAAAAGAGAGAGGAGGACAGTGGCATAAGAAGAAAGGGAGAAAGAGAGAAAGGAGAGAAAGTTATGAAGGATTAGAGAAAATGGAGTGAGAAAGGTGAGCGGGGGAGGAGAAAGGAAGAGAGAAGAGGAGAGGAGAAGAGAGAAGAGGAGAAAAGAGAAGGACAATGACATAAGAAGAGAGAGAAAGAAGGAGAGAAGGTTATGAAGGGTTAGAGAAAACGGACTGAGATAGGAGAAGGGGAGAGGAGAAAGGAAGAGAAGAAAGGAGGACAATGACCTAAGAAGAGAGGGAGAAAGAGAGAGAAAGAAAGAAAGGGGAGGGAGAGAAAGGAAAGAAGATTACGGAGGAATAGAGGGAGAGGAATGAGAAAGGAGAAGGGGAGAAGAGAAAGGAAGAGAGGAGAGGAGAAGGGACAAGAGGACAATGGCATAAGCAGAGAGGGAGAAAGAGAGAGAGAAAGGAGAGAAGGTTATGGAGGAATAGAGAAAGGGGAGTGAAAAAGGAGAGAGTGGAGAGGAGAAAGAAAGAGGAGAAGAGAGAGGAGAACAATGACATAAAAAGAAAGGGGGGGAGAGAGAGAAAGGAGAGAAGAAGAGGAGAGAGAGGAGGACACTGACATTAGAAGAGAGGAAGAAAGAGAAAGAGAGAAAAGGGGGACAGAGAGAAAGGAGAGAGGGTTATGAAGGAATAGAGAGATAAGATTGAGAAAGGAGAAGGGGAGAAGAGAAAAGAAGAGAGAGGACAATGACATAAAGAAAGATGGAGAAAGAGAGAAAGAAGGAGAGGGAAAGAAGAGAGAAAGGAGAGAGGGTTATGAAGGAATAGAGAGAGAAGATTGAGAAAGGAGAAGGGGAGAAGAGAAAAGAAAAGAAGAGAAGAGAGAGGAGAACAATGACATAAAAAAGGTAGGGGGAAAGAGAGAGAGAAAGGAGAGAAAGTTATGAAGGGTTAGAGGAGAAAGGAAGAGAAGAAGAGAAGAGAGAGGAGGACAATGACATTAGAAGAGAGGAAGAAAGAGAGAGAGAAAAGGGGGACAGAGAGAAAGGAGAGAGGGTTATGAAGGAATAGAGAGAGAAGATTGAGAAAGGAGAAGAGAAGAGAAGAGAAGAGAAGAGAGAGGACAATGACATAAGAAAAGATGGAGAAAGAGAGAAAGAAGGAGAGGGAAAGAAGAGAGAAAGGAGAGAGGGTTATGAAGGAATAGAGAGAGAAGATTGAGAAAGGAGAAGGGGAGAAGAGAAAAGAAAAGAAGAGAAGAGAGAGGACAATGACATAAGAAAAGGTGGAGAAAGAGAGAGAGAAAGGAGAGAGAAAGGAGAGAAGATTATGGAGGGTTAGAGAAGGACTGAGAAAGGAGAAGGGGAGAGGAGAAAGGAAGAGAGAAGAAGAGAAGAGAGGAGGACAATGACATGAGATGAGAGGGAGGAAGAGAAGGAGAGAGAGGAGAGAAGGTTATGGAGAAACAGAGAGAGGAGATTGAGAAAGGAGAGAGGGAGAGGGGAAAGAAAGGAAAGGGAAGAGAGAGGAGAACAATGACCTAAGAAGAAAGGGAGGAAAAGAGAGAGAAAGGCGAGAAAGTTATGAAGGGTTAGAGAAAACGGAGTGAGAAAGGCGAGGGGGAGAGAAGAAAGGATGAGAGAAGAGAAGAGACAGGAGGAAAATGACATAAGAAAAGAGGGAAGAACAGAGAGAAAGAAAGGGGAAGGAGAGAAAGAAAAGAGGGTTACGGAGGAATAGAGAGAGAACATTGAGAAAGGAGAAGGAGAGAAGAGAAAGGAAGAGAGAGGAGGACAATGACATAAGAAAAGAGGGAGGAAGAGAGAGAGAAAAGGGAGGGAAAGGAGAGAGAAAAAGAGAAGGATATGAAGTGTTAGAGAAAGGGGAGTGAGAAAGGAGAAGGGGAGAGGAGAAAGGAAGAGAGGAGAAGAGAGAGGAGGACAATGACATAAGAAGAGAGGGAGGAAAACTGAGAGAAAGGAAAGAGGGTTTTGGAGGAATAGAGAGAGAGAAGACTGAAAAAGAAGAGGGGGAGAGGAGAAAGGAAAAGAGGACAATGACATAAAAAGAGAGGGAGAAAGAGAGAGAGAGAAAAGAGTGAAGGTTATGGAGGAATAGAGAGAAGACTGAGAAAGGAGGGGGGAGAAGAGAGGAGAGAGGAGGACAGTGACATAAGAAAAGAGGGAAGAGAAGGGTTAGAGAAAGGTGAGTGAGAAAGGGGGAGGAGAAAGGAAGAGAGAAGAAGAGAAGAGAGGAGGACAATGACGTAAGAAGAGGGAGGAAGGGAGAGAGAGAGAGAGAGAGAGAAAGGGGAGGGAAAGGAGAGAAGGTTATGGAAGAATAGAGAGAGAGAAGATTGAGAAAGGAGAGGGGGAGAGGAGAAAGGAAGAGAGAGGAGGACAATGACCTAAGAAAGAGAGAGAGAAAGGAGAGAAGGTTACGAAGGGTCAGAGAAAGGAGAGAGGAGACGAGAGAGGCAAAAGGAGAGATAGCTGGATCCTTCCAGCTAAGAGAGAGGAGAATGACATAGGAAAAGAGGGAGGGAGATAAAGGAAAGAGAAGGTTATGGAGGGACAGAGAGAGAAGAGAGGAGAGGAGGCTCGAGAGGGAGAAAGAGAGTGAAAAACAATTACATAGGATGAGAGGAGGGAAGTGATAGAGAGAGAGAGAAAGGTAAGGTTGTGGAGAGGAGAAACAGATGAAAAGGATTTAAACCAATTAAAATGTTTTGGGCGCAGTGGCTCCAGTTTGTGTTTGAGCGTAAATGGCGTGTTTCATCGTGGTCGAAGCGTCCTCGTAAGTGCTTTCTTATTAGAGCTGCAGTCTCGGGGCCGAGGGCGGCATCCGCGCCTCAACAAAGAAACGACGACGCACGGTAAACAGTATTAGTCCGTTCTTTCTAATGAGTGAGCGGCAGAGGCACAGGAGGAGTCAGAACTGTCCTCGTGTGCTTCGTGTAAGAGATTTCAGTAAAGAGGAACGCAAATAAACTAACAGTAAAAGTTTTAGAACAACACACTTTTTCCAGTTTTTTCCAGTTTACTGTTGACCAAAATGTATTCTAAACTTTTGATTCATGAAAGTGTCGACCTTTGGCTTTTGATATAACAGCTGAACACACTCGTGGCTCATTGTTTTTTTTAGTTATTGCTAGGGATGGGCATGATTAGTCGATCGTTAAGAATTTCATCGATTACGTTCATTTTAATCGACAAACCGAATGTAGGTTGCTGTGCGTAGCGTAGTGTGACCAAACGTCCGTGTCCAGGGACAAACAGGGGTCAAACAGGGGTACTTGTAGCTCTCTGCAGAAGGAGCGAGACACAAACAGTCGGTCAGTCTGCAACGTACCGAAGCACAAATGTGTATTTAACGATGACTTGTACAAGAAATTCCACACTTTCCGTTGCGTTCGTGACAAGTGTGAGTCCATGTGCACAGTGTACAAAGCAGGAACATATGTTTCAGTGTCCAGTGGGAAAAAGTTCACCAGGACACCGAAAACTTTAAAAAGCTTTGCCAGGTGAGAGTCGCTCAATGTCGATGACGAGTCCCCAAAAGTGTACAAAAGTGTATTTTTACTCAATTATTTTGTTGACAGCCCAACAGTTTTTTTTGTTCAGAGGAAGGTTTATGCGACACATTTGACATTTTCACTGTTTTGAGGATTAAAATGGATGTATTTCATATTAACTTGGCACAAGGAGTGATTTAACAAAAACTTTTAGTATCACAGCCATGATTTAGCCTTAATTTTTTATTAAACAGTATCGAATCGAATTGAAATATACTGTATTGAATCGTATCAAATCGTAAGTTCACTGTACTGAAGTATGTATCGTATCAGCAACTTCTGAATGATACACAGCCCTATTATCAATTATAAAAAATAAATAAAAAATAAAGTTGACTAATACAAATCTCGATTGACTAAGGCACCGCTGATCGATTAATCGACTAAACAGCGAAAGGATTATATAGCCCCAGATGTCACTGACCATTTTTTTTCATACTGTAATATGTTGTTGAAATTCCAAAAGCTACAGCTGACATTTAAGACGGGAAAAGTTATGACAATAGAGGTTAAAAGTTTATTCCTTAGGCCAAGGACATACCTGCCTGTCACAAATTGTAATATCGCTTCAGAAAATATCCCAATGAACTATAATAATTGAGCCCAAAAGCAGGATAATCCCACTCAACTCTTCTGTAAACGCAAACTGTTGTTGGTACAATAAATAATAATGTGTCATATGTTTCTAAATGATAATAAACATGACATCTGACTCTGTAGGGGTGGGCGATAGTGACAAAAATTTTGTATTTTTTTGAAAATATCCAGTTTGTCAATCCAACATAAATCTTTAAATGATGAATAAATAGATAAAATCGTAAGAGCGGATTAAAAGGGAAAGGCTCAGCGTTCAAATCTTGAATCATCTTAACTTCAAAACAACATTTATATTATTGCTTTTATTTTGAGATAGATTCCAGCCCTCGTGACCACAGGAGTTTTGTCGTTATGTGGTCCTCTCCTGGTTTAAAGAGGAGGTAGTTACCGATCTGCTTGGCGGCCTGGAGGATCGTCCTGAGCTCCTGGTTCAGGTTCTGCTCCTGATGTTCACTGCAGAAGTTGATGATTTTCTGCCACGTCAGGCCCTCTTTGGCAAACAGCTCCTGTCGTTTCAGACGCTTCGCCTACAAACAGAGAAAAGATTCACAATGACAAATAATCTTTAGAAAGTCCCTGTACATCAAGAAATCACACACAACAGCACTCATGTTGTGTGTCCATGTTTCTTAAGGACATTACACTGACTTGCATTCTTTTCCTAGAGAATGATCCCAACTTAAACACTGTTACTATGGTATTTTTCAGACTCTAAGTCACAGTTTTTTTCATGGTTTGGGTGTTTCCTGCAACTTATACTCACAGTGTGAGTGTGACTTGTATATGAAAATGTTCACACTAACAGCCGTGAGAGGCTCTAGGCTCGTGTGCCAGTATCTGCTACTATTGTACCACTGTCACTTCGCTCTAATGCACGTGTCCTGTAGAAAAAGCCTCTGTCCTGCTGCAAGTAGTGAAATATTCAGCCAAAAACAGCAATAAAACAGCAGAAAGAAAATTTGGAGTGAGTGAGAAACTTGTGAGGGACTGGTGGAAAGTGAGGATGGAGAACAGAGCTCCACGGCAACCGGGAGTGTGCACCATGAAACTTTCCTGGAAGTCACTGGATAAATGGACAAAGCCTGGACTTCAGTGACACCAAAACCATCCTGTCGGGATTCAGAAAGGCCGGAAAAATTCTAACTGGAACTGATGCTGAGTCTGACGACAGCTACGCAGCAGACGAGGCGGCGCTCTGTTTACCTCCGGAGGTCGCTGAGTTGCCATGTATCTCTAATAATTTATTATAGTGCTATGGGAGTTGCTCAGAAGTGACACCGAGGATAAAGAATTGAAAGGATTTAGAGATTTGGAGTGAGATGGAGAGTTTGGTAAACTTGTTATGTCATATTGTTTATGCTCTGAATAGCTGTGAATATGTTACGGTAACATAGCAGACGCCTGCTCAGCCTGTTGTTCTCAAAGGAGAGAGTGTGGGGAGGGGAAGAAAGAAGGGGATTGTTCTACTTCTACCGTTATTACTAAAACTTGCCTTTTAAGATGAAATGTCGGTTCCTGGTCACTGATTTTATAAAATAAATTCTCCAAAAAAAGCATCTTCATTACGCATTTTTTTGGCTGGTGCAATTTAAAGTCCAAAAAATACAGTACTTGCCTTGCCTCAATTTAAATCATATTCTTAACTTACTTTAAACCATGCTGTTGAATAAATGTAAACACCAAGGACATTAATACCTGTCCACATAATCAGACAATAAAGAGACACAGTGAGAAAAGGACTTCAGGTTTACTCTTGTATGTCAAGAGTAAAACAGACAAAATATAAAAGAGGAGAAGTTTGACCTCTGTATATGCCCCATTGTTTCATAATCTGGGTTACTCTGTCAGAACAGCACCCAGACACTCCAGATCCTGAGCTCGTGCTGGTTAGGATTATCTTAGCTGGAAGATTTGACCTGTTGTGCGCATTTTGGGGTTGAAAAAAAAGCCCAAACCAGCCGTAGAAGTTGTTGGCGTGAAGAGAAAGCACTCACGGCTCAGATTGAGGGAGTGGACTAAGTAAATGATTGTACAGTGCACAAGAAAGACATCGCTACGGTCTCTTACGTATGAAAGATTCAGGACGCTGTGGGCCGTGTGCAAAGACGTGTAACAGATTGCAGTGTCTGAGTGGAAATGATTGAGTCTCCAGACGCAACCACAATAAACCGTAACAGAGCAGAAGAGTACAGCCTTTCCCGCCTTTACGTCAGCAAAAACGGAATAAAACAATAGGAAGAGTCTAAGATTATAAAGAAATAAAAGAAAAAAGTACTTTGCACAACTGTAAGCACTTTCTAGGGATATCTGTATGCGAATTATTTACTATATTTACTCCATGTCAGCTGGTTAATGCAAGAAATTCTGTTGATAAGAGCCTGTAAATGTAAATATTCACCTTTCTAAATGTGCAGCTGAACAACTTTTACTCAAAAATCCAATTGTTTCTCATCATTAGGGTTGTTCTGATACACTTTTAAAAATGTAATCCAGTAGATACATGGCCTGAGGGGAGGGTGAGTGTATAAATGTCCTGTAAAAACGCCATCATCCACGGAGCAAATGGCTAATTACGCATCATAAACAAAGTCTGTGTTAGCACTTTTCTGTCAGGTTTTTAGCATCCGCAGTCAGAATTTATCCTGCTCTGGGATTTAGCGCTAGAATTATCCAAAAGCAGTAAACAGATGCAGCTTTCTGCTTTCTCCTTTTGAAAATACAGGTATCTCGTTGGTGGATTGATTGGTTTGAGTACTCAAACTTATCTGAGCATGATACTAGTGTCGTAGTACTCGAGACCGGTCTTGGTTTCTAGACCGGCCTTTATATTTTCTTGGTCTTGTCTCGGGCTTGAGCACATTTGGACTTGAGGTCTGACATCATATTTCATTACGACCGGTAAATGCGTAGAGCAGGGGTGTCCAAACGTTTTTCATCAAGGGCCACAAATCTAAACACAGATGAAGCAGAGGGCTGATCGAGGGTCGTAGACTGGTGCTCAGTACAGTGAATAATTGAAATGTCTGCACGTTTAACATGTTAGAATGAGCCATCAGACTTTATTCAGGCTAAGATCCTTAAAACCACACACTAAATATGAAATATTTGCTTTATCAAGACAGATTTTCAAAAAACTTTCAGTAAAAAAATATTTTTATTGATGCAAGGTAATTTGGGCCAATTCACCTGGAAGTCTAAGGGCCAAGAAAAAGAATACACTAGACGGTTCGCAAAAAACCCCGAAGTGCAAGTCCGGGCACCAGCCAATCAGCGAAGAGCCATACATTCTGTGTTGTCCATGATTCCCAAGATCGAGGATTTAAAGCAGGAACAAAAAGAATGTTTGGTGAATTTTCTCAAGGAGAAAGACGTTATTGCCCTTCTTCTTATGGGATTTGGGAAAAGCTTAATATACCAGTTAGGCCCAATAGCAGCGCATTACAAAGGTCACGGCTAAATAGCAGCAATTGGTTAAATTTTAAAAAGTACCCGCATACCATCAAGCAAACGAATCCTAATGCTTCGAGGTCAGACGGTTTCCAAGAAGTGAAACCAGCTGATGAATCAGGCTAAAATATCAGTGCAAAGCCAGTACGATACTGTAACTGCAAACGTTATGAACTTGAAAAACAAAAAACAAAAAAAAAACTTTCTTTAGTATAAAGTTGTTTTCTGTAAAGTGCCAGTGTAAGTGGGATTAAAGAAGAGGTTCTCAAACTGTCGGTCAGGGTCCCAAAAAGGGGCACAGATTGTTTCAGTGCAGTACAGTTTGCTTGGCTAATTTTAAGTTTAAATAAACATTAATCAGATCACATGGGGATAGATTTTTAAAAACATATGTGCCAAAATGACTGTAAAATACAAATAAATGTAGGAAATGACAAAGCTGGTCTCGATTTGGTATCAATGGGCCGTGGTCTTGCTCTTGTCTCGGTCTCGATCTTTAAAAGTCTTGGTCTTGTCTTGGACGTCACATAAGATTGGAACATTTTTTAATCAAGATTTCTCTAGACAATCCTCTGAAGATTATACAGTTTAACACAATGACACTCTTAACCTACTCTTTAATTTGCCGCATAAGAATAAATGCAGTATTTCTACTCTTCAAACCACTGGCATGACTCTGCTTAAGTTCATCCATTTCTCATTTATATAACTTTTAAACAGACGGGAGCTCTTCCCTTTGCTCCAGCGCAGTATTAAACCAGGGCAGGTCTCAGTGGTCAGCCGTGTATTAAGATCCAGGTTTTATTACAATCAGCACCTCTGTGTCTCCTTTAAAACTGAGCATTTCCACCCGAGCTCAGAGATAATCTGGACCGCTGCAGCTGGCCCGTTTCCCTGAAGTCACATTTCTGAGGCTTAGAGAGTTTTGCTGGAGCGGAGCCAGGTAAAAAAGCTAAAAATCTACACTCAAAATACCTCTCCGCTTTATAACATCAGAGACACTGAGCCGTAATGAAACAGAATTTAAACCTTACAGTGATAAAAATAACATGCGTATAGCTGCTCAGAGTAGTTTGTGAAATATAAATAGCTTGTTTTGCCTCTAAAAACAGTTGGATTTTTATCTAAATACATCAAAACATACACGAGTCCATCTATGCCTGGTAAGCATGAGGTATTCAAATTACATCACCTCCGAGTAGGGCTGTGCAGTTCATGTAGTAGTGAGGGTTGTCAAAAGTATCAAAAGTCAGATACTAATCGATGTTAAAACTATGTTATTAAGTTATTTTTTCAGACGAAGAGTTCGTTTTCATGCCTGTTTCGACTTCTCCCTGAGGTCTTCCTCAGAGTGGTCACGTGATGTTACTGTGACATAAGACTGAACGATCTATCGTTTTGGACCGAAAATCATGATCTCAGACGACACGATTTTGGCAGATTTTTTTGGAGTGCTCCTGAAGCCCAATTTCTGGATTTATGGATCTGCGTCGAGGTCAATGCACCACAAAGTAATTCACTGCCACAATGCGAGGAGGCAACGATTTAAACCTGGCGTTCTTGTAAATTTTAACCTGAACCGTCTCGAACACGATAGACGCACAGAACAGACTCACCATCATCAGCACATCCTCTGTCACAGAAAGAACACGTGTCCTTCAGTCCGACAGAAGCTGAACCAGGGCAACAGGGCACAAAAAGTGAGCTGTTTTTTTCAGCACTTATAGTTTATGCAAATGAGGCATGTGGTTTTGAGTTTCGTTCATGTAAAATGTAAGCAAATGTGTGCAAAGCTGAATTAAACACATTATTACTCAATGTATATTGAAACAAAAGAAAGCGGAGCACAGGGAATGTATGTACTCCAGGAAATGTATGCAGAGAGGACCAATCACAGCCCTTGAGTTGCTTCCTCTGTTGTCTGCATCATTTTGACTGCATAGGAGGTTCAGGTGGCCATAGACGCTCTGCATCGTGAGGCAGAGAGTCAGATTTGATGCTGGACAGTAAACTAGGCTTTACGGTCCAGTGTCAAATCGTCGGTGCAGGACTCTGGTATGATGTAAGTTTCTGTGATGTTTGCAAATGTTCATGTGCTAAAACTAAAATCGTGGATGAAATCGAAATGATATTGAAAAAAAAAAAAAAAAAAACGCAATTAAATTTTTTCTTAAAATCGTTCAGCCCTACTGGTTTTGGTGCTGTCTTCCTACCGGTTGAGGCAGGATGACAGCGCCATCTGCAGTTCGACTTCCTCAGGACAAGTATCCCAGGTTTGTGAGAGTAAAAACTCCCCCTCTTCCCGGTTTATAGTTTCATGGGCACGTTTCCGTATTTCAGTTGCCTCTTTAATCCAGCGACGATGTTAGTTGCCCTCTGTATTAGGGATGGGCATGATTAATTGATTAATCGATAATTGATCATTAAGAATTTCATCGATTACGTTCATTTTAATCGACAAACCGAATGTAGGTTGCTGTGCGTAGCGTGACCAAACAGGTGTCCGTACATGCGTCTCTCTGCACTCAGAAGGAGCGAGCAAACACAAACATTCGGTCAGTCTGCTGCGTACCGAAGCACAAATGCGTATTTAATGATGATTTGTACAAGAAATTCCACGCTTTCCGTTGTGTTCGGGACAAGTGTGAGTCCATGTGCACAGTGTACAAAGCAGGAACATGTTTCTGTGTCCAGTGGGAAAAAGCTTTACCAGGTGAGAGTCGCGTAATGTCGATGACGAGTCCCCACCTCCCTCCCCCCGTACGGTGTCCTGGTTTTGACAAACGTAAATATGTTCACACTAACCTGTATTCACCTGAGTCATGTCTTTTAATCTGACAGAAATTGAACCGCATCAGTGACACAAGAGCTGTAGTTTTATCTTCGCTGAGTTTATGCAAATTAGTGATGCGGTTTTAAGTTTCGTTTCTGTGAGAGTTGCGCAAAACTGAATTAAAAACATTATAATGTCAAACGGGCTGATGTGGCTCTAGAGTCGTTACGGTTTATATGTCGTAAAGTTGAATTTATGATGCAGATTAGTAGTGCAGATAGTAATAATAATGATGATCATTTTAATATAAAAACGTTAATGATTAATCGATAATCAATCGTTAATTCTTTCGACGATCGATTAAGAAAATTTCATCGAATGCCCATCACTACTCTGTATAAATCAGTTGAGCGGACACGTCACAGCAACATCACGTGGCCACTCTGAGGAAGACCGCAGTGAGCAGTCGAAACTGTCCGGTATGAAAAACACACTCTTGGTCTGAAAAAATACCATAAATTATCAAAAAAACCAAATGAACATCATTGGACTTTTAAAACTAGTATCGACACTAATTTGAGCATGTATTGATAATTAAAAAAAAGCCACATCAGCAGGTCAGAAATGAACCTTTCCTGAATCGCTTGAGAATGATCTTGAGCTGTATCAAAACAAGTATAAGAGCAAATAGACTAGTATAAACCCACCTGAATTACAGAGGGATTACAGACAGATATTAAACCAGGTGGTAATATAAAAGAAAGCACTGCGATTTAATATTGAAAATCACATTCTATTGGGAAAGCTGTTTTGTTTTTCTATTTTTTAATTATCATGATGGTATTGGAATTGGTATTGAGTATTGAATCTATTCCTTAGTATCAAAATTGAGTTTGAACATTAATCAAGAGGTCTACAATTGTCCGTGAGTAATGTTTCAGAGAAAAGTTTGGGCTTTGGTGGAAAAAAATTTGCAATTCTTGGGGTTAAACTGCACTGCACTGTCTGCCTTGTTCACAGAAATCAAGTACTGAAAGCTTTTTTTTATTTCGATTTCAAAAAGAAAAAAAAAATCTAATTGAAAATAAAGCTCAGTCAATATGAGAAATAAAAAAACATGATTCATTTTTTCACATATATCGCCCACGCCTTATACTGTTTTTTTTATTAGTTTGAGGGAAAATTGAGCCTAACCCAAGTATCCAACTTTTACAACCAGCGATTTTAAAAGGCGATTTTATGGACACTCAAAAGTCGCTTTACATTTTATTATTCATTCAGTCTCTACACTCGCTGGTGCTAAGCCACTTTTATGACTGACAGAAATGTGGAGGCCGGCCAGCCTCTACCAACAGCCTCTGTAATCACTCACACATAACTCACACGAACCATTAATATTAGACAAGGTAGAGGAGGTGTCTTGCTCAAGGATGCGACAACAGTAGGCAGTGGATGGAGCTGGGACTAAATCACAAACCTTCAAGTAAAACGATCACAACGACTGAACAATTAGTGGTTTTCAGTAGATAACAGATTTTCCTGGACGATTAATTGACCAAGAAATTATTGTTACAAACGATAATATTGACATTTTGAGACCATTTTCAACTAATACAATGACCATGGAATAAAAATGCAAATACACCCTTTAAGATCAATAAACTTTACTTTCTAAAGAACATTTAACACAGGAACTGCAAGACAACCAAAAACAATAGACCTAAATAAAATAAAAGACTTGTTAACATAAGAACAGCCTAATGTGTCTGGTTTACAGCAAGAACTTGTGAAAAAAAATGCACTTGAATAAACCATTGTTGAACCAAACACAACCAAAACAATGAATAAAATTGATTATTAAAGCTCTGTAACAAAATTGCCCTTAAAAGTAATTTTATTAATTGATTTACATTAGAATATTGTGGCTCGTCTCTCTGTGGCTGCTGCTGTGAGACTCGTCATTTTGGTCTTGAAGTGTTCGTATTAATCCGCTCTACGGGATCATATTTCGCTATTTTGTCCATCAGAAAATCATATTTATAATATAGAAACTGGCTCCTCGCTTAGTCCACTTTTTTAAACAGGGATTATTGTTATGAGATGCGCATGTCTCCTGCAGAAAGAGCCGCTGTCCTGTCTGGTATCGTGTCGGTGTCTTGTGGGATTTCAGCAGATTTCAGCAGATTTCAGCAGATTTCAGCGGGTTTCAGCGGATTTCGGCTCTCTCGGGGGATAGTTGTGTCGCTCTGGTATAGGTGTATGTCAGCTGCTTTGGTTTGAGCCATTTCTTCTCACCTGCACTAGACGCATGTGGCCATTGAGATGTATCCCACTCACTCGTGTTGATTTGACATTGTGACTTGTTTTGTTACATGGCGATGAATTGTTTTGGTTTGGTTGTTTTGTTTAAAGCATTAACGAACACTGCAGCTTCATGTGTCATTAGGTTCTTTTTACAGACCAAGTTTGTTTTCATACCTGACAGTTTCGACTACTAACTAACAGTCTTCTTCAGAGTGGTCACGTGATGTTGCTGTGAAGAGTCGGTCAGCTGATTTACCGTATTTTCCGGGCTATTAGATGCTCTGGATTATAAGGCGCACTGTCATTAAATGGTCTATTTTCAAACTTTTTTTCACAAATAAACCGCACCGGACGGTAAACGAAACACAACAGTTGGATGGGTCAGTGGTTTTGTTTGTTTGTGGCGTTCACGGTGACTCTGGGCTTTGTTCAGTTGTGGCGTGTAGGGAGGGTGCTGTCTGGGACCGCTGGATTGTCGGCGTGTTCGCAGTGACTCAGTTGTTCAGTCGTGTCTAGAAGCGGCACATTGCACTCGCTTTTTCGGTTCGTTCCTCCGTTCCGTTCCTCGTCGGTGTCGAGCGATGAGTGTGTCTGTGGGTGTTTTTCGCCGTGTGGTCGCTGTCTGCTCCGTGTGTGTTTGCATGTTCTGTGGGTGGTGCGGTTTTGTAGATTACTGAAGTTGTGCTGGGACACCCGAGTGGATTAGTGTATAGGGCGCTCTGGATTGTGGGGCGCGCCGCTGTTTTTTGATGGGGTTAGACGCTTAAGAGCGCGTCTATTAGCCCGGAAAAATCGGTATACGACGCGTCACAGCAACATCACGTGACCACTCTGAGGAAGACCGTTTGTGAGTAGTCGAAACTGTGCTTTAAACAAAACAACCAAACCAAAAGAGTTCATGCCATGTGACAAAACAAATCATGACGCTAAATCAACACGAGTGAGTGGGATACGTTTCATACACTTATACCCGACAGAAACAACTCGCCCCCGAGAGAGCCCGAAATCCACTGAAATCCCACAAAACACCGACATGATACCAGACCGGACAGCGGCTCTTTCTGCAGGAGACATGCGGATCTCATAAAGATAATCCCTGTATAAAAAAGTGGGCTAAGCAAAGAGCCAGTTTCTATATTGTGATTATGACTTTCTGATGGACAAAATAGCGAAATATGATCCTGCAGAGCGGATTAATACGAACAAAATGACGTGCATTGTGTCGATAAACAAATGGTCTATGCTGAGACGTTGGAGAGAGGAGTCAAGAGAGCGACAGAAGCCTTTTGACATTCAGACTCTTTGATAGAGAGCGAAAGAGAGAGACGAGGAAAACAAACAAGCACGCAAATAGAAATTATCGCGGCCGGAAAAGTTATTGAGCTCGTTAAACCGCGTAATTAACTGATTCATTGACGATCGCTACAGGCCTTGTTTTCAAGATTCAAGAATGTGGGCAGATGGGGTCAAGAGGCAGAGTTTCTTATTGATTACGTTGTACTTTGCTATACAATATCTAAAAGGTGAACCCGCACACTGAACCTGATCATTTCTATTAGCGACGAGACCCGAGAACTCACAGAATTACAATGAAAATCCGCCTTTTATCGGCCTAAAGAATCCCGCGAATGTGATCTCATCTGAAACCTCGTAATACAAAAGAGCTGTGGGCTTTTAGATGTTGCGCACCTTTTCTGTCATTTGCAAAGAATGGAGCAGTTTTGTTTAGCCCAACAGACGCGAGAACCTTCATTTGTGCCACAGTCGAGTTTTTGCGCTGCCACATCAAAGTAAATGATGTGTACGTAGCTGATGAATGCTGGTCCTGCAGACTGACGGCTGATTTCCTACGGACGCTGCACAGATGACGGGACCTGGCTGTTATATACTGCTACAGAAAATATCACCATAAGAATTCATATTGGCCTTTTTACAAATATAGAATACAATTTAAAAACAAACTGTGATGAATATTTAGCAGAATCATGTGGCAGTAACATGAACGTCTGTATTGTGGACCAATTAATGCGACTGTGATTTAGAGTTTCGATGTTGCCAAGAGTTTTTTTTTTTTTTTAAGTATTTTACATACATTTCCACAATATTTTCAGGTTTACCTTGAGATCGACAGGCTTTTCTGAGGGATTCTCCTTTTTAAAATAGACCAGAATATTCTAATTCTCAAGTGTCTTTACTTATGTGAATGCTGCAAAATGATTTGTGCTGAACCAAGACTAAACCAGGACTAAACCAGGACTAAACCAGGACTAAACCTGGACTAAACCAGGACTAAAACAGGACTAAAACAGGACTAAACCTGGACTAAACCAGGACTAAAACAGGACTAAAACAGGACTAAAGCAGGATTAAACCTGGACTAAAACAGGACTAAAGTAGGAGTAAAGCAGGACTAAAGCAGGACTGAACCAGGACTAAACCAGGACAACACCTGGATTAAAACAGGACTAAAGCAGGACTAAAACCGGACTAAACTTGGGCTAAAGCAGGACTACGCCTGGACTAAACCAGGACTAAACCAGGACTAAAACAGGACTAAAACAGGACTAAAACAGGACTAAAACAGGAGTAAGCCTGGACAACACCTGGATTAAAACAGGACTAAAGCAGGATTAAATCTGGACTACACCTGGACTAAACCAGGACTAAACCTGGACTAAAACAGGACTAAACCTGGACTAAAACAGGTCTAAACCAGGACAACACCTGGATTAAAACAGAACTAAACCAGGATTAAACAGGACTAAAGCAGAACAACACCTGGATTAAAACAGGACTAAAGCAGAACTATAACAGGACTAAAGCAGGACAAAAACAGGACTAAAACAGGCCTAAAGCAGGACTAGAACAGGACTAAAACAGGCCTAAAGCAGGACTAGAACAGGACTAAAGCAGGACCCCAGCACTACACCTGGGCTAAAACAGGACTAAAACAGGACAAAACCAAGACTAAAGCTGGACTAAAACAGGGATAAAGCAGGACTAAAACAGGACTAAACCTGGACTGAAACAGGACTAGAACAGGACTAAAACAGATGTCCAAATGAGACAACAACTCTATAGCACAATAAATGTATCACGAATCATTGTCATATCTTAGCACATTACACTATACATTTTGCATTTCCAGAATATTTTCAGGTTTACCTTGAGGTCGACAGGCTTTTCTGAGGGATCCTCCTTTTTACAGAGTCCAGAGAAGGACCTGAGGGCTCCAGTGAGACGAGGAGGAGGAACCATCCTTCTCCCACTCAACTGCTCACACAAGGAGGACCGGCACTACACCACACTGTGAGATACAAATAAACGTAAAGACAAGTCATTCAGTTATATCCCAAAAAGAGTGAGAACGCACCTTTTCTACTTCGAAATTTAAAAAAATGTCCACTTTAACTGTTTACTGAAGGTTCTATTACGCAAAATTGACTCTCGTGAGCTTTAAATCATGTTAGAACGTCGTTACCTCCTCAAAAACAGAGCTGGAGTTGTGTTTTGTTTCATTCACACATATTTGAGTAATCCTTTTTTATTAGTCTGTCTACATTTCCAAAGCTCTGTTCCACCTTCTGATGTCATCAAGCAGTAGTTTTCAGATTAACAGCTCCTTTTAGCTTTTGTTTAATAGACTGGCAGTTCCAGGGGAGAAATCCTCATAATGACTCTAGTGACGATGTAAGGAGTTTAAAAACACAGAGGAGCTGGAGCGCTTCCTGTATTATCACATGACTAGAGCTGGGTATCATTAAGAAGTTGCCGATACGATACATATCTCAATACAGTGCACTTTCGATTCAATACGAACTATTTCAAATTGATTCGATACGGTTCAATAGAAAATAAAGGCTACATCATGTCTGTGATACTAAAAGTCTTTGTTAAACGACTTTTTGTGCAAAGTTCATATGAAACACAAACATTTTAATCATCAAAACGGTGAAAATGTCAAATTTGAAAGCATAAATGATTTTCCTTCCTCTAAACAAGCAACAAAACTGTGGCTGTAACAAAATAATTGAGTAAAATAGACCAAAAAACACTCTTGGCGATATATATTGATACAGCAGCCCACGATATCAATACATTAAACAATACGATTAGGGCTGGTTATCATTCAGAAGTTGCCGATATGATACATAGGCCACGATATGATACACATTCCGATGCAGTGAGTTTAAGATTCGATATGATTCAATATATCATCTATCAATTCGATTCGATACGGTTCAATAAAAAATAAAGGCTAAATCATGTCTGTGATACTAAAAGTCTTTGTTAAACCACTTTTTGTGCAAAGTTCATATGAAACACAAACATTTTAATCATCAAAACAGTGAAAATATCAAATTTGCAGCATAAATGAGTTTTCTTCCTCTAAACAAGCAACAAAGGTGTAGCTTAAAACATAACGGACTCCAGGCACTCCAAAGACGTAAAAATTGCACGAGGAAAAATATAGTTAAAAGGCCTTTATTTAAATGGCCAAGGCCAACATGTTTTGACCAAACTAGTCTTCATCAGGGCTTAGTTAAAAACAGAACATGGGCGTGGCCTTTAAGTAAAACACACCAACCAATAGTAGAGACCGAAGTTGATTAGAGGAAGACAAAACCGGTGCAAGATCAGCAGCACAGGACATGACACAGGCAAAAAAATATATACTAGGGTGACCATTAGGGATGGGCATTCGATGAAATTTTCTTACTCGATCGTCGAAAGAATTAACCATTGATTATCGATTAATCATTAACGTTTTTATATTAAAATGATCATTATTATTATTACTATCTGCACGACTAATCTGCATAAATAAATTCAACTTTACGACATATAAACCGTAACGACTCTAGAGCCACATCAGCCCGTTTGACATTATAATGTGTTTAATTCAGTTTTGCACAACTCTCACAGAAACAAAACTTAAAACCGCATCACTAATTTGCATAAACTAAGAGAAGATAAAACTACAGCTCTTGTGTCGCTGATGCGGTCAATTTCTGTCAGACACGACTCAGTGGAATACAGGTTAGTGTGACCAGATTTGTGTTTGTCAAAACCAGGACACCGTACGGGGGGAGGGAGGTGGGGCCTCGTCATCCACATTGCGCGACTCTCACCTGGAAAAACTTTTTCCCACTGGACACAGAAACATATGTGCTGCTTTATACACTGTGCACATGGACTCACACTTGTCCCGAACGCAACGGAAAGTGTGGAATTTCTTGTACAGGTCATCGTTAAATACGCATTTGTGCTTCGGTACGTTGCAGACTGACCGATTTTTTGTGTCTCGCTCCTTCTGATGCACAGAGAGCTACATGTACAGACCCCTGTTTGGTCACGCACAGCAACCTACATTCGGTTTGTCCATTAAAATTAACGTAATCAATGAAATTCTTAATGATCAATTATCGATTAATCGATTAATCATGCCCATCCCTAGTGACCATATTTCCGTTTGTGAAAACCCAGACACCTTACCGGGGGTGAGAGGTGGGGCCTCGACATTGAGCTACTCTCACCTCGCAACCTATGCACATGGTCTCACACAAAACAGAGAATTTCTTGTACAATTCATTGTTAAATGCGCAGGGTTTGTGTGTTAAACCTGAGCGAAAGAAGAAAAAAAACAAAACTCCACGTCTGTTTGTGATGAGGAAACGATATTACAACATAGATCAAACACTCATTTTAACCCTCATGTATAAAAATGTTCTGTTTTATGGGTTTAAAGTCCAGTCTTGTACAAACTGTAGATTTATTACTCAATAATGTGTTTTATAATTGTTAACCTACGTATTTGAAGTTTTGTTATTGCTTTGGAAATTGATAAAAAACAACAGAACAATTAACAATGCTTAAATATAATTACGAACGGGTAAGAAATCAGTGTCATTATGTTTTGTAAAGCTATAAATTATAATTAGAAACGGCCTTTTTGTTTAATGATGCGATTTATATTTGTAAACAGTTGCATATTAAGCCCGTATTACACTTTTTGACGCTTTATACGTGATTATCAAACAGTTCCATACGCGAAATGTTGAGTTTATGCAGATTAAAGTGCGTGTGTTTCGTATTCTTGTTGGATTTTGTAACACTGATGCACTTGATGCTCAGGAAAGCGAAACTTGTGGATGCTAGTTGTTAGCTCATTACATAGCATCCCGTTATGTTTGCTACATTAACTACGGATTTCTTCATGTTTATCAAGACGAAATAGTTTAACACGGGGCTGCGAATAGTGGATGTTGTGTTAAATCACGATAAAGAGTTTATATCTCTTGAATTACCTGTCAAAACGCTGCGTACAGTGCACTGACAGGCGCATGCAGCTCCCAGTCGGCATATCAACAGAAGTTTATCAGAGCGCGGTGGATTGTGGGTAGTGTAGTTCTCCGTCGCAAAAAAACAACGGGAGCGGATTGAGCGAAGGACTACAACGTCCATAAGCAGAGAGGAAACTACGTCAATCAGAGGAACCGGCATGACACAGCCACATCACGGTCCTGGACCCAGAAAAAAAAAAAAAAAAAAAAAAATTACGAAACGTTTAAGCTGAAATTAATTATATTATTATTGTGTTTTACGTTGTTAAAATATAAATTATGAAATGGTATTTTGTTTTACAGAAATAAAAACTTAAACTAACTTAAACATCTTTATTATTAATTGCATTTATATTATGACTATTCCATTTAAAAACGCATATTAGAGGTTAGAAAAATACAAATTAGTAATATACAGTAGCTCAGTTTAAAGAATTTTTGCCCACTAAACCAAAGGATTTCAGTTTAATCTGCCATTGTGTCCTCGAGCAACACACTTTATCCCCCTATTGTCCAGTGTGTGTGTGTGTGTACTATGGTGTATGACTGTGTGGGTTGATGGTTCCTTGATATAATATGATATTATGTAATATTAAATAATTGCTTTGAGTGACAAGGGGAGGTTCAAAAGTGCAATATATCTATAAATATGATGATTACTCTTCAAAGACTTCATCAACCATTTGTTTTTAGACATTGCAGGCTATTATTATTATTATTATTATTATTATTATTATTATTATTTTAACCAACCTAGTTGTTTTGGTGATGGGACAGATTCATAAAGCTGGCTGAAAATACACAATACATTTCCACAGATATTTTGCCATAGAAAATCATTAACCGGAAGTGACGTTTACCCTTCATCATCTGATGCGCTTTAAGGGCCTGTTTACATGAGAACTTTTGTGTGGACACATATAAAATATTTTATTGGAAGTGCCTTTCATTTAGACGGTGACAGCGTTTTTGGGGCTTAAAAACACAAAAATCTGAAACCACCCTCCTGAGTGGAAAAGTTGAATACGCTCTGCCATAACGTTTCCGTCTACACTGCCCAAGACGCAAAACTCTGGTCAGATCACATACACGTTTACGTCACATACATCACCACAATCGAATCCCACACACTTTTGTGTCACTGCATACAGGAGATTTCCTCCTGACGACACTTGTCCAAATGCAGAATAAAAAGAGAAGACACAACGCAACTTTTGTGTCTTCTGTTCAGACTGTCATCGTGTAAACATAGCCTAAGAAACCTGGAGTTGTGTTTTGTTTCATTCACACATATTTCATCTCCAAAGCTCAAAACGCTCTGTTCCACCTTGTCATGAAGCTGTCGTTTTCAAGTTAACAGCAACATTTTACCTTTAGTTCAGTAGTGACTGGCAATTCTAGGGCTGAAATCATCAAAATTATTCTAGTGAGTGTGAAGTGGTGCACTCATTACCACATGACATCACATGGTGGAACAGAGATTTGTGTGTTAAACATGTGTGAATGAAACAAAACACAACTCCAGGTCTGTTTTTGAAGAGAAACCAATAAGAAAATGGCATAATATCGCCATTTTAAAAAGAAAAGGTCACAATATGATGATTTTAAAAAAGAAATAGATGTACTTTTGGAGCTTTTGGCCTTTACTTTACTTCTCATTAGGTAAATTTTATTGCTATTAGTCATGTTTGGCTTTATTACTAACACAGAGGTCAATTGTCTTTTATTTCACCGCCAGCTCATGTCTAGCCTGGAGCTCACCTTTATTTAGTGATTCATCCTCATTGTAATTCACACATCACCTACACACAGCGCATTGGTCCTCCCAGGTCTGGTCCATGGACGCTCGCTGAATGGTATGCATGAGTGGAGCGCGCTGAACTCTTGCTACGCCTGCAGAGACACCGGTGCGTCTGGAGCATTACACGGAGAGACAATGATTCACGATTGTTGGCCTGTGAAAGGAGCAAACCCGCATTTAAAGCTACGCACCGGGCCGACGGGCCTAAAGGACGTGTGTAGTTTTGAGCTTTATCTATGTGAGTTTATCGGAGCGGACTTGTCATTGCTGATTTCATAACAAAAATATATCCGCTGTGGGAAAGCAGGGGATGACTTTACCACCGGCAAAGGCAGAGTGAGACATGCAGCAGCGAAAGAAAAAAGGGTTTAAGAGTTATACAGGCGTTTGGCTAAATATAAAAATAGAGATGTATTTTCTTTGGGTGAGCTCACTTTATGTAACAGACTACAGGAAACTCAAGTCTTTAATAATGATAAAAATGAGGATGTGCAAAAATACTGAAGCGTCGACATATTGTGATTCTAAATTTGTTGATGCAGTATTGGCGAAGAGAAAAAATTCAGTTTTGCAGCTCATCCAAGCTTGTTCTTCAGTTCTGGTCAGACGCTGGTGGACACTTCCTTATATCTGCAGGGAGGAGCTAAATAACTGAAACTAACACACCTGCTTGTTTACAGTTTCTGTTAGTTAGTTAGACATCATCTGCTCATTTATTCACCAAACGTAACATTCTTAATATTTATGAGATTAATATTTATCAGATTTGTATTTTTATGTATAAAATTCTTTACAATTCAACAACGATCCCCGAACATTTCACATTTTATTTTAAAACCAATGAAGAGATCCATAGATACAAAACTCGTCAAATGCATAATTTTCCATCCATCCATCCATTTTCTTCCGCTTATCCGGGGCCGGGTCGCGGGGGCAACAGTCTAAGCAGGGACTCACAGACTTCCTTCACCCCAGACACGTCCTCCAGCTCCTCCGGGGGGACCCCGAGGTGTTCCCAGGCCAGCCGAGAGACGTAGTCCCTCCAGCGTGTCCTGGGTCTTCCCCGGGGCCTCCTCCCGGTGGGACATGCCCGGAACACCTCCCGAGGGAGGCGTCCAGGAGGCATCCGAAACAGATGCCCGAGCCACCTCAGCTGGCTCCTCTCGACGTGGAGGAGCAGCGGCTCTACTCCGAGCTCCTCCCGTGTGACTGAGCTCCTCACCCTGTCTCTAAGGGAGCGCCCAGCCACCCTGCGGAGGAAACTCATTTCGAGCGCTTGTATCCGCGATCTTGTCCTTTAGGTCACTACCCAGAGCTCATGACCATAGATGAGAGTAGGAACGAAGACTGACCGGTAAATCGAGAGCTTCGCCTTTTCGGCTCAGCTCCCGCTTCACCACAACGGTCCGATACAGCGACCGCATCACTGCAGACACTGCACCGATCCACCTGTCAATCTCACGTTTATATATATATATATTATATATATATATATATATATATATATATATATATAAATAATCTCACAACATCATGTGCAGTGTATCGATAATCACATGTATTTCCATCCCGTCATAACATATTGTGAGTTGTGTGTCTTTTCTCCCCCTCCCTCTCTCTTTCTCTCTCTCTTTCTAACATTAAAACCAACATGATTCTCCAACACCAGCTAACCAAACCCCTCGTCTCTGTCTCCAGTATAAACCCTCTCTTCTCTCTCTTTCTCTCTCTCTTTCTCTCCTCTCTCTCCATCACTCTGTCTTTGTCCCTCTCTCTCTTTCACAATAAAACCAACATGATTCTCCTGCACCATCTAACCAAACCCCTCATCTGTGTCTCCTGTAGAAACCCTCTCTCCTCCTCTCTCTTTTTCTCCTCTCTCTCTCTTTCTCTCCTCTCTCTCCATCACTCTCTCTTTCTCCTTCTCTCTTTCTTTCTAACATTAAAACCAACATGATTCTCCAACACCAGCTAACCAAACCCCTCCTCTGTGCCTCCCGTAGAAACCCCCTCTCCTCCTCTCTCCTCTCTCTTCCCTCGTTTCTCTGGTGGCATATGGGCCCCATTTGTTGTTGTCATTGTCCCGCTCAACACGCCGCTAATGCGCATCCAGGACTGTGCTACGGGCCGCTCCCCCAGGGCACCCATCCATCCTAATTATTCACATTTTGAAGTGAGCTCTTCGGTGTGGGTCCTCTCCTTTGGGTGCAGCCGGCGAAGCATACATCTTAATAAGTCACCTCCCGGAAAGCTGCGGTAACGACGGTGCCACAGAACTCTTGTTTAGTGGGTACGGGACATGAGTGGAGAGGTACAGTGTAGGAGGAGGGAGGGAGAGAGGGAAGGAGGGGGAGGAGAGGCATGAGGGATTGGGGTACTTGGCAAGAAAGTAGAGCAAAAATTGTCTGGTGTTTTGTGTGTTAGTTTGGGGCGACGGTGGCTCAGGTGGTACAGTGGGTGTTGCAGTAGAGCGCTACTCTGATTCATCAGTCGGTTTCACTTCAGCTTTTCCCAAATCCCGTAGGAAGAAGGACAATAACGTCTTTCCCTTTTATGAAATTCACCAAACATTCTCTTTGTTCCGGCTTTAAATCCTCGATCTCGGGAATCGTTGACAACACTGAATATATGGCTCTTCGCTGATTGGCTGGTGCCCGAACTTGCTCTTCCGGGGTTTTTGCGAACCATCTAGTGCAGGGGTCTCCAACCTGTACCTCAGGAGCTACCAGTAGCTCTCCACCCCCTTAAAAGTAGCTCACCAAAGGATTTTCGGAATCAAACCATTGTGCTGAATAACAACAACAAAAAAAGAAAAGTGAATTACTTGCCTTGTACTGGGCATGTGTAATTTTGAAGTCCAAGTTTGTGCACTAATAAATGGAAAATAGTTGATGTTTTATAGGCGTCTAACTCTACCCAAAGGCTCACCCTCTTTCTTTTAATCGTCTCAATTTCTTGCAGTCTCTAAAATGAGTAGCTCTCTGGCATTTTTTTTTAGTAAAGGTAGCTCACCCAAGGACAAAAGTTGGAGACCCCTGATCTAGTGTATTCTGATTCCTGACCTAGTTGCTGGAGAGAAATTAAATTGAGTGTAGGCAGTAGGTGGCACCAGCCTGGCTAGTATAGCGCTGCAAGATGAATCAAAATTTCAGTTTGAGGGCCTGTTTACACGAGAACTCTTGCGGGTAAAAATGACAAAAATATTTTATCAGACGTGCCTTTCGTTTAGACGGTGACAGCGTTTTTGGGGCTTAAAAACACAAAAATCTGAAACCACCCTCCAGAGTGGAAAAGTTGAATACACTCCGCCGTAGTGTTTCCATTTACACTGCCCAAAAGACGCAAAACTCTGGTCAGATCTGCTCATGTCGCGCACACATTTACGTCACAAACATCACGAATTCCACACACTTTTGCGTCACCGTATGCAGGCAGATTTCCTCCCAAAATGGCTCATCTAAACGTGGAATAAAAAGTGAAGACGCGACGCCACTTTTGCGTCTTCTGTTCAGACCATCATATAAACGTAGCCGTAATGGGCACAATAGTAATAATAATAAGAATTTTCTCCATGAACAACAAAATCTCCCATCTTATTCTGCATAAAAACTGCTAACCCTGTAGTTTAGATCTGTTCAAACATGTTCAAGCAAGCCTGAAATGTGATTCTTGTGTTTGTCTGTCAGTTCAGATTTTAGCCTTTTGAGTTAAAATGTGAACTTTGACAAGAATCCTATTATTAAAACATAACAATGCAGTAAGTTACGTTTATGGAGGTTGCGTCCTCTGCTTGTTTCCATAGAAATGTTATTTGCTACTGTCTGTCTGGCATTAAACTCATTTATATTATATTTATTCTATATATTTTTATTTTCCAAAAAATACCTTGAAAGCATGAATTGTTATAAGCAGGGTCACCGCGAAATCTACACTCTACGTCTTGGTCTGGAAGTGCCACGTGTTTGTCTTTGTCTAGATGAGTTTAGGCAACGTTTATACGATGACGGTCTGAAGACGCAAAAGTGGCATCGTGTCTTCACTTTTTATTCCGCGTTTAGATGAACGGGAGGAAATCTGCGTGCATACGATGATGCAAAAGTGTGTGGAATTCGATTGGGTATGCATGCCGTCTGACTCGCCTGTGACGAACTGGTGCATCGAGAATTTGACATTGTAGATCCTTCTCTGTTCACTAATAGTATCTCTGCAGATTCTGTACATTTGCCAGAGCAGCTTGAAGGTCCGATGCATGAAAATGATCCCACATGTTTGTTTCTGTGTACTGTATGTATGTGATGTAAACGTGTACGCGACGTGAGCAGATCTGACCAGAGTTTTGCGCCTTGGGCAGTGTAGACGGAAACGCTACAGCGGAGCGTATTCAACTTTTCCACTCTGGAGGGCGGTTTCAGATTTTTGCATTTTTAAGCTCCAAAAACACTGTCACCGTGTAAACGAAAGACACTTCGGATAAAATACTTGCAAGAGTTCTCGTGTAAACAGGCCTGTACTGTTACACTCAACGTGACCCCTTGTCCTAATTGAGATTCACAGCCAGCTAAACTCTCTCTTGCATCACTAAGGAACAGGCAGGTGTTGTCTTTGACCAGGATTTAATGCAAAAAAGTGTGAAACTGTAACAAAATACAAAAGGGTATTCAGAAAGTTGTAAAATCAACAATGTACATCAAAGTTACATTATATAGACAATTAAATGGCCAATGTTAGCTGAGAAGTAATACACACAACTCAAATACCACTACTGGAACTCAAATCTCAAATAATATCTATAAAATGCTACAAACTTCAACAAAATGCTACAAATGCACTTGTCAACATTCATTTTTAATGTAAACACTTACTCATATTGCCACTCAAAGGGCTGGAAATGAGAGGACGGTTTCAGATCTAACCGCAAAACACCTCATGGACTGACTGACATTTTCAAGCTAGTAGTTTTACTTCTTGTCACCTACTGGCTAAATATATCACCAAAATCACAACTAGCGCCCCCCAGCAGGCCGGAAGAACACAACACAAAACAGTTCCAATACAAGGCCCTTGGGTAAAAGCAATAACCTCTCCATGGAGACCAGCAGGTGGAGGACTCTCTACCAGAAGTGAGCGCACCTCTGACAGCACAACATTCTAGCCATTTAAATTTAATAGAGATGGGAACAGTTATCATTCTTAATATGCAGCTCTTATTTCTAGAATGACGAGCCTAACAGCAGCAGTTACAAAGAGAGTGGCCACTTTGTGTCATTATAAAGTGAATTGGAGCCAAAGTCAGTGAAGCCAAACCACAACTACGACCACTTCCGATTTGCCTAGTGTTAAACAGCCCACAGTCTAATGGTGCGTTCAATTATCCATCCGACTCGGAGGTCAGAGGACATTGCCACACGCACTGACACGCCCCTTTTCCTCATACGGCAGAACTCGAAAGAGCTCAAAAGAGACCAAGCAAAGTTTCCGAGATAGAACCCAAGACAGCTGCGCCCAGTGTCACTTTTAAATATAAACTGTTTTCATTGTGTTTGGACACTTTGGTGGTTTAAATGACACTTTCAGTCACTTGTATCCCCGCCTGTGGGTTTGGTCGTCGGTGTCGCCCATGTTTTTACCCCATTTCCTGCGAGCTAACGTGCCAGAATGACTTTCACTTCACTAATGTACTGAATTATACTATTTACACTGAGTTCTTCCTCGTTTATGTAGTTGAAGCACAGACTTATTTTGGAGCGCCTGGTACTCGGCCAGCGCTAAAGCAGCAACAGCTTTCTGGTTTGCATCCACGTTTTTCTCCAAGTCAGACACATGAAACATAACAAAACGGTTGAAGGGTGGACATGACGTAATGTCCGAGATCCGAATAGGAGATGGATGGATAAATGAACACAGCATTAGGCTTCTTCATTTAAAAATCATAATGTTATTTTTTTTAAAGTAATGTTATTATTTTGTAGCCTGATTCATAAGTCGGTTTTACTTCATTTCACTTTGTAGAAACCGTCTGACCTCACAGTGTTAGATTTCGTTCGCTCGACGGTGGGCGAGTACTTTTTATCATTTAACCCAGGGGTGTCAAACATATGGCCCGGGGGCCAGATCTGGCTCTCCAAGACCTTTAATGTGGCCCTTGGCTGATTTTCTACTAAAATATTTTAATTATATTTTCTATTAAAATATTGTTAATTTTCTGTGGTGCTGAGCCTAGCAGCATCTCCAGTGTCTCTGTGCGTGGCCCCTCCCACCAGAGCAGCACAAATGAAGACTTGTCTCTTTCCAAACGCTCTTAAAGGACGATCGTTTTGACTGTTGACCGTGACACCCTCATCAGAAAAATGTCCAACATGAGAAAAGTGGAGCCAAGTGCAGGATTTTACAACAAAAATTTACGTATTCATATTTGGATACAAGTTCATGTTAAAACATTGTGTTGAAATTGCATTTTTCTTAAAGTTTCAGGTTGTTTATAATATTTTGTAAAAGAAAGAGTTCATCAATTAAAAAAGATTTCTGTAATAGATTTGCGTTTCTCAGCACAAATATTTGAACTTATTGTTATTTTTGGGGTTTATATGACATGAGTTTTATGATCCGGCCCCTTTGGGATCAAAGTAGGTTGGATACGGCCCCTGGACCAAAATGAGTTTGACACCCCTGATTTAACCAATCGCTGCTATTCGGTCGTGACGTATGTAATGCGCCTCTAACGGGTCTAACTGTTATATTAAGCTTTCCCCAAATCTCATAGGAAGAAGGGCAATAACGTCTTTCCCCTTGATGAAATTCACCAAACTTTCTCTTTGTTCCGGCTTTAAATCCTCAATCTCTGGAATTGTTGAGAACACAGAATATATGGCTCTTCGCTGATTGGCTGGTCCCCGGACTCGCACTTCCGGAGTTTTTGCGAGCTGTTTAGTGTATTCCGATTCCTGATCTAGTCGCTGGAGAGAAATTAAATTGAGCAGAGGGACTACGTAGCGCCAGCCTGACTAATTATTTTGACCCATACAATCTCATAATCAACAGAAATGATACTGTCCAACATGTTTTGATTAATTTCCCAAAAAACAATGAGTTTACATGCACATCAGTATCCAGGTTCCAGTTGTTTTTTTTGAGTATCCCGGTTTTGTCATGGTTCATGTTTACACAGCAGGGGTGTCAAACTCATTTACACCAAGGGCCACATTTGGATCATGTTTGTCGTCAAAGGGCCGGTTGTAAAGTTAAAACTGCAACTGTAACTGTAATATCAGTATGTTACAAGTCTGTGTTTGATTTTTCATTTCATATTTATTCATTTTGTTGATTTTTATGTTTTCTACCTTTTTATTATTTACTGGTATTCTTGCTCTTATTTGATTTTACTAGTTTTATTGCCTTAATGAGGACGAGTAAAGCTTAAGCAGAGTTTTATCTGTACTGTGCTGCACTTGGGAAACTGTTTTGTTTATGAAATGTGTTGTAGAAATAAAGTGGAGTGGATTTGATTTAAAGGTTTATGTTTAAACATTCACATTACTCCTTCAGTAACATTCATGAAATAGGCGTCCTTCTGCATCAATTTTTCTTTTCTTGGACATTTTGGGGGAAATTTGATGAGTTTTCTCGGCCTCTCTAGCGGCGAGATGCAGTCACTTCATGGGAAACAACTGCGGTGCATTGTGGGAGATGTAGTAGCAGCAGAGTCACAACATAATAATAAATTATACCTTTTATCAACTTGCTAAAACTTAGCCTTGCCACATGCAGTGTTGGGAAGGTGACTTTTAAAATGTATTCCCCTACAGATTACAGATTACATACCCCAAAATGTAGTTTGTAACATAATCCATTAAATTACTTAAAGTGAGTAACGTAATCTGAATACTTTGGATTACTTGATATTGTCCTGCTTTTTAAAACTACATGAATGTAGCAAACACATCCTGAAAATTCTTGTTTTTTCTCTTCAAATTGTCTGTTGAGCCCAAGTCTCCATGAACAGACTTTTGTTTTACTGTACAGAAGCAAAGACGAGAATATCTGAACATAAATGTTTTATCTGCTTAAAGACAATAAAAAGTCCAGACTTTACTTAACCATATTAAAAATATTATTGATAGAGAAATTATTTTTTATTATTATTAGATCCCCTTAAATTATGTCCATCTACTGTTAGTGTCATATTGTTTAGACCTGGTTTTAGACCTGGTTTAGTCCTGGTTTTAGACCTGGTTTAGTCCTAGTTTAGTCCTGGTTTAGTCCTGGTTTAGACCTGGTTTAGTCCTGGTTTTAGACCTTTAGTTTAGTCCTGGTTTAGTTTGACCTTTAGTTTTAGACCTTTTAGACTGGTTTAGTCCTAGTTTAGTCCTGGTTTTAGACCTGGTTTTAGACCTGGTTTAGTCCTGGTTTTAGACCTGGTTCAGCCCAAAATGTGAAAACAGGAAAATACCACAATGTAATCCATTCATTTCAACAAAGTAACTGTAATCCAATTACCCCTCATGGAAACAGTATCTGTAACTGAATACAGTTACTCATAATTTGTACTCTGATTACGTAACTCCAGTACATGTAATCTGTTACTCCCCAACACTGGTCACATGTGATATAAAGGATGCTGAACACTGCCATAACCAGGACACTGATTTGCATGTATAGACTCAGTGAGTGCTTCCAGAGTTATATAACAGAGTCATATGGGCCTCTGCCCCGCTTCTGACGAGGATTAAGACATCGACGTCGTGAACACAACCCATTCATCTTGTGTCTTCATTACTGTCACTACAGCTCCACCACGTTTCTTACAAGTAAATTTACAATAGTGAATCTCCAGGTGGCTCGTCTCCGCGAAAACATCACAACATCTGGGCGTCATTTTGTGATTACTTCTTTGAAAAAGTGCTCTTGTTATTTTTCCTGGTGTTGTCCTTAATTTCACTGTCAGCTTATTAAACCTGCAGCAGCCAGAATAGCTCTGTCTGCTCTGAGCCTACATCAAGAGACACTTTGATCACTGCCAGCCAAATCAGCATTGCTGTACCTTCTCCATTTGAAAAGCACACACCTTTTCTTATATTTATGTATGCATGTTTCTTACATCTACAGTAATAACAGTCGCTATTTGAGGGTCTAAAAATAACATGGCATTTGAAAACCAGCTCTGCGTCGCGTTGGTGCAGACAGTCAAAGCAGGTCAAGAAAATATGAATTAGAAATAGTTTAACCAAGAAAAACTCAGATTGCAAAATGACTTATATTGTATTTGTGAGAGTGGAAGTGCAGTAAAATGTTCAACCCCACCCATGGGCAAGACACTTACACCACCTTACCTTCAGCTTCTACTGTATGTACAGTGTTGGGGAGTAACAGATTACATGTCCCAGAGTTACGTAATCAAAGTACAAATTATGAGTAACTGTATTCGGTTACAGTTACTGTTTCAGTGAGTGGTAATTGGATTACAGTTACTTTGTTGAAATAAATGGATTACACAGAGGTATTTTCCCGTTTTCACATTTTGGGCTATATCCCCCCCCTTTTTTTTTTTTTTTTCCTTGGCAATTCCACTCATTGCTGGACACTAAACCAGGTATAAACAAGGACTAAACCAGGACTAAACCAAGGCTAAAACCAGGCCTAAAACAGGTCTAAAACAGGACTAAAGCAGGACTAAACCAGGTCTAAACAAGGACTAAACCAGGACTAAACCAAGGCTAAAACCAGGCCTAAAACAGGTCTAAAACAGGACTAAAGCAGGACTAAAGCAGGACTAAACCAGGTCTAAAACAGGACTAAAGCAGGACTAAAACAAGGACTAAACCAGGTCTAAACAAGGACTAAACCAGGTCTAAAATCAGGTCTAAAGCAGGACTAAACCAGGTCTAAACAAGGACTAAACCAGGACTAAACCAAGGCTAAAACCAGGCCTAAACCAGGTCTAAAACAGGACTAAAGCAGGACTAAACCAGGTCTAAAACAGGACTAAAGCAGGACTAAAACAAGGACTAAACCAGGTCTAAACAAGGACTAAACCAGGTCTAAACAAGGACTAAACCAGGACTAAACCAGGACTAAACCAGGTCTAAACCAGGTTTAAAACAGGACTAAAGCAGGACTAAACCAGGTCTAAACAAGGACTAAACCAGGTCTAAAATCAGGTCTAAAGCAGGACTAAACCAGGTCTAAACAAGGACTAAACCAGGACTAAACCAAGGCTAAAACCAGGCCTAAACCAGGTCTAAAACAGGACTAAAGCAGGACTAAACCAGGTCTAAAACAGGACTAAAGCAGGACTAAAACAAGGACTAAACCAGGTCTAAACAAGGACTAAACCAGGTCTAAACAGGACTAAACCAGGACTAAACCAGGACTAAACCAGGTCTAAACCAGGTCTAAAACAGGACTAAAGCAGGACTAAACCAGGTCTAAACAAGGACTAAACCAGGACTAAACCAAGGCTAAAACCAGGCCTAAAACAGGTCTAAAACAGGACTAAACCAGGTCTAAACAAGGACTAAACCAGGACTAAACCAAGGCTAAAACCAGGCCTAAAACAGGTCTAAAACAGGACTAAAGCAGGACTAAACCAGGTCTAAAACAGGACTAAAGCAGGACTAAAACAAGGACTAAACCAGGTCTAAACAAGGACTAAACCAGGTCTAAAATCAGGTCTAAAGCAGGACTAAACCAGGTCTAAACAAGGACTAAACCAGGACTAAACCAAGGCTAAAACCAGGCCTAAACCAGGTCTAAAACAGGACTAAAGCAGGACTAAACCAGGTCTAAAACAGGACTAAAGCAGGACTAAAACAAGGACTAAACCAGGTCTAAACAAGGACTAAACCAGGTCTAAACAAGGACTAAACCAGGACTAAACCAGGTCTAAACCAGGTCTAAACCAGGTGTAAAACCAGGTCTAAAAAAGGACTAAAGCAGGACTAAAACCAGGACTAAACCAGCAAATCAAGTAATCCAAAGTATTCAGATTACGTTCACTCACTTTAAGTAATTTAATGGATTACGTTACAAACTACATTTTGGGATATGTAATCTGTAATCTGTAGGGGATTACATTTTAAAAGTCACCTTCCCAACACTGTGTATGTATAAGTGCATGTGTGGTGGAATGGGTTATTGAAATGCTGTTTTGAGGCCAACAGTGGAGCTAAAAATGAAATGAAAAGACTTTGGCCCGAGATCCTTTACCATGTGTGAACAGACCTGTAGTAATGAGAAAACAAGCTGGATTCAGTCATCATGTGAGTGTGTGAATTAGATCTGAGCAAAGTGTTTCGTAAAGAGCCTGAGAACCGTGTGAGCTGATGAGAAATGTTCCAAATGATTTAACCCGAGCCCAAAACTGTGCTAAAACCATAAAAAAAAACTTACATTGATGAAGATGGACCTACACCTGCTAGTCCTGTTGTAGTTTAATCTTAGTTTATAGTTCTTTAAAGCGTGTGGTTCTGGCTGGCAGTTTTAAAAGGCTATTTCTGATCAATATTATAATGTTGTTTCCTCATCACGAACAGACCTGGAGTTGCATTTTGTTTCATTCACATGTTTAACACACAAATCCTGCATATTTACGTTGAGTTCTTCTCTCACACTTCTTCTCTACAAAACACTGTCTTATTCCACCCTGTGATGTCATGTGGTAATACAAGAAGTGCTCCACTATGGTTTTAAATTCCATACATTTTCACTAGAATCATTTAGATCATTTCAGCCCTGGAGTTGTCGCTCTCCACTGAACAAAAATTAAAAGGAAGCTTTAACTTTCTCGGTTTCTTTTTGAACCCTCACGCTCTCCTCAGGGTCACATAGACCCGAAGAAACTTTTTTTTTCCTTCCTGCTCTCTTGGGGCGGGTCAGTTAGACCCAAAAATGTATTTTCATTTATTTTCTCGCCAGGTGAGAAAATAAATTTTTGGGTCCGATTGACCCACACCAAGAGAGCTTTCCCCTTGATCAAATTCACCAAACATTCTCTTTGTTCCGGCTTTAAACCCTCAATCTCAGGAATCGTTTCCAACACAGAATGTACGGCTCTTCGCTGATTGGCTGGTGCCCTAACTCACACTTCTGGGGTTTTTGAAAACCGTCAAGTGTATTCCGACTCCTGATCTTTTTGCTGGAGAGAAATGAAATTGAGTGGGGCACTAGGTGGCGCCAGTCTGGCTTTGTCCCAGGTGTGTGGAAGGAAGAAAGCTCCATCTTCTCAGTTCATGCTGTCCGTGCCTCGTTTCCTGATCCAGCGTTTGAACTTGTTGTTTTCCGATCCAATTCTCTGTCCCAGTCCAGAATGTGGTTATTTCTTTTACACTCTGATGTGGAGGATTTTAGGTTTTCCTGGTCTGCTTTATCTTTATGTGTTCTGAGTCTCCCTGATGTTTCCTTTTCACCAATGCCCGGCCTGTTTCCCCTGAGTTAAAGTACATAAGACAAAATGAACATCTTTGGTTTTGTAAAAGGTAAATGTCAACTTGAAAACTACCGCTTCATGACATCACAAGGTGGAACAGAGCATTTTGAGCTTTGTATTTGTAGACAGACTGATAATAAAGGATTACTCCAACACAACTCTGGGTATATTTTTGAGGAGGTAACAGCATTCTAACATGAGTTAAACCTCACAAGAGTCAAATTTTGCGTGATATAGGACCTTTAAATTGTACCTGCGCCTAACGCGACTCGAAAAACATGACATTTTCTTGCTTTATTTGCTTCTGACTAAACATTTGTGTGCATGATTGACTTGTGATTGTGGCTGTATTTCCATGTGTGAATCAGAGAGAGAGAGAGACAGACAGCAGGTTGGCTCTACACCACTGGATTCTGTTCAAAAGAATTGCTCTGAATTATTCACTTTCCCCCTCTCTCCTGAGACGCTACTATTTGTCTGCCTTTTAGTTTCCAAATTGAATCGTTTGTGGGCGCACTCATGATGATTCGACTGGGGAACACTTTAAAATATTGAGAAATCCATTTTAGATGAAGCCTAATGTGGCGAACAGTAAGTAAAATAAAAATGTGGTTTTGTGGAGGAGTTTGGCTGGGTGAGAGACAGTGGGTTTGCGGCTCAGTCGGTCTCACTCACACACTCCCAAATGACACAAAACAAGCTCACAGGCTGCACACCAGATTAGCCATGTTACGGAGCCAAGGACGGGCTGAATTACATTTGCAGTTTAAGTTATTTAGGCTATATATTACACGGGTTTACACAAACAATCGCTTTCAAATACTTAAAACTCAACGCTTTATTCACTTTATATACTTTACAATATAAAATCGACTGGAGAATGTGTCACCTGCTGGTCTCCATGGAGATATTACCCTTTTACCTTGACTATTCTAGTATAGAAATGATAAAAAACAGATTAATGGTCAGCAGTGTTGGGAAGGTGACTTTTAAAATGTATTCCCCTACAGATTACAGATTACATACACCAGAATGTAGTTTGTAACATAATCCATTAAATGACTTAAAGTGAGTAATGTAATCTGAATACTTTGGATTACTTGATTTGCTGTAGAGAAGCAAAGACGAGGAAATCGTAACATAAGATGTTTTGTCTGATAAACGAAAATAAAAAACCCAGACTTTACTGAACCAAATTAAAAATAGTATTGATAGAAGATGAGGAGTCCACACGGCATGATTAAGTCCTGTTAAATCCCGTTTGAGACCTAGTTTAGACCTGGTTTAGTCCTGGTTTAGACCTGGTTTAGTCCTGGTTTAGACCTAGTTTAGTCCTGGTTTAGTCCTAGTTTAGACCTGGTTTTAGACCTGGTTTTAGACCTGGTTTGGACCTGGTTTGGTCCTGTGTTTAAACCTGGTTTGGTCCTGGGTTAGACCTGGTTTTAGACCTGGTTTAGACCTGGTTTGGTCCTGGGTTTAGACCTGATTTAGTGTCCGGCAATGAGTGGAATGAAAAAAAAAAAAAAAAAAAAAAGGGATATAGCCCAAAATGTGAAACAGGAAAATACCGCCGTGTAATCCATTTATTTCAACAAAGTAACTGTAATCTAATTACCACTCACTGAAACAGTAACTGTAACTGAATACAGTTACTCATAATTTGTACTCTGATTACATAACTCTGGTACATGTAATCTGTTACTCCCCAACACTGATGGTCAGATAGATGGAGAAACATCCTGCATATGGTAAGAATTTGTATTTTTTTAAAGGTATTTTTCAGATATAAAACTGCTGTAATTGAACAAATGGAAGGGAAATATGGTTAATGCCCAACTGTGGGACATTCCTAGCCCGATTCATCAAATGATTTCACTTCGTAGAAACTGTCTGACCTCGCAGCATTAGGATTCGTTCGCTCAACAGTAGGCGGATACTTTTATTATTTAACCAATCGCTGCTGTTTGGTCGTGACGTATGTAATGAAGAAGGACAATAACGTCTTAGTCCTGTTTTAGTCCAGGTTTAGTCCTGGTTTAGTCCAGGTTTAGTTCTGGTTTAGTGTGAGTGGAATTACTGAAAAAAAAAGCTCAAAATGTGAAAATACCTCTGTGTAATCCATTTATTTCAACAAAGTAACTGTAACCGAATACAGTTACTCATAATTTGTACTCTGATTACGTAACTCTGGTACATGTAATCTGTTACTCCCCAACACTGACGGTGAATTACCTCGCGGCGCACAGACCTACATCAGCGTATCAGCGTTTTCAGGCTTCCACACAGCGCCGGATCAGATCTGTGCTCAGATGAGTTCACGGGAGCTGGTGGCTGTTTAGGAATTACTGGTCGGACTCAAATATGCAGAGAAAAAAAAATATTTGAATCAACAAAAATAGTCAGGGAGGGGGGATAGATTCCAGAGGAGGCAGGACAGGACCAGGTTGACTGCGAACGGGAGGTACAAGGAGATGGAGGCTGAGCAGAGGCTTACGGAAACAGGTGGCGATGGGATGAGGCTGGCTCCAAATGGAAGTGCTGGGATAGGACAAAAAGAAACTGGTAAGTATCAAAAAGTTCTCAGAAATCTCAAAAAACATACAAAAAGCGTAAGTTCTTCACCACTAGAATGACGGAACGATCTGGCACCGAAAAGAAGGTCAGCAGGTCTTTTATGGCAGGCGGTGATTAGTCGATGAGGATCAGGAGTGGAGCTCAGCAGGTGCGTGATTGGGATCCGCCCAGGAAACACCAAATAAGGTAAGGAGAGAAGGAGCAGGGAAACGAGGGGCAGGAGGGGCAGGATGAAACCCTCACAGTAGCATTCCGTCATAGGAGGGTTTCGGTCACGTGATCACGATGAGGCGCGAATTTCAGGTGGAGGGCAGGAAGTGAAGACAAACACGACAAACACGACTCTGGAGAACACAGATATGGAGAAGAGTTCTTATTGTCAGGATTTAGAGCCAGTAGCGAGGCAAAAGTACGAGCAGTTTAGTCGACAAATATATTGGGCGTGACCCTGATCTTATTGAAAATGATGAGAGAATTTTCAACCGAAGTAAAAGATTTGCCGACAATCGAGGCAGAGGAGATCACGAACTATTTAGCTCTTCAGACATCGTTCTACACCAGACAACAGATGAAGGCAAAGTACAAAAGTTTGGAGGCACAGAACTTTTTTGTCAGTGGATGGATCCTCAACGTTGGTGCAAAACGCCTAAATGATGATTATGGTTTGGTCTTCGCCGGGGTGAGTGTTTCTCTTATTTTATGTGTATAGACGTTATGGGAAAAACTGCAGTGTATCGGCAGTGACCTCTGATCTGAACTATTTAATGTCAACAAACGTCGTTAGCCGTTAGTCGTTAATGATTCGTTTATGTTTAAGTAAACCACAAAAAACAATTTATCTTTGTAACAAACCTTTGACGAAGTGGTCGCTGCAGACACGAGCATTAGCGAATTCTGCTCCTCCCGACCGCAAACAGGTTTGTAATCCACTTTTTACGGCGTTGTTCTGTCGGATTTTCCCATTTCTGACCTTTGTGGACGACTATATTCGGTACTAGGGATGGGCATTCGATTAAATTTTCTTAATTGATCGTCGGAAGAATTAACAATCGATTATCGATTAATCATTAACGTTTTTATGTTAAAATGATCATCATTATTATTACTATCGGCACTACTAATCTGCATAAATAAATTCAACTTTACGACATATAAACCGTAACGACTCTAGAGCCACATCAGCCCGTTTGACATTATAATGTGTTTAATTCATTTTTGCCTAACTCTCACAGAAATGAAACTTAAAACCACATCGCTAATTTGCATAAACTAAGCGAAGATAAAACTACAGCTCTTGTGTCGTTGATGCGGTCAATTTCTGTCAGATTAAAAGACACGACATGACTGATTCAGCACGACTCAGTGGAATACAGGTTAGTGTGACCAGATTTGCGTTTGTCAAAACCAGGACACCGTACGGGGGGAGGGAGGTGGGGACTCGTCATTCGAGCGACTCTCACCTGGAAAAACTTTTTCCCACTGGACACTGAAACATATGTGCTGCTTTATACACTGTGCACATGGACTCACACTTGTCCCGAACGCAACGGAAAGCGTGGATTTTCTTGTACACATTTGTGCTTCGGTACGTTGCAGACTGACCGAATGTTTCTGTTTGTGTCTCGCTCCTTCTGAGTGCAGAGAGACACATGTACAGACCTGTTTGGTCACGCTACACACAGCAACCTACATTCGGTTTGTCGATTTTAAAATTAACGTAATCGATGAAATTCTTAATGAACAATTATCGATTAATCGACTAATCATGCCCATCCCTATTCGGTACTCCAAAAAAATCACTTTTCCTTCTAGTCCAATGAGATTCATTTGGTCTTCCAATATTCTATGTTATTAGGTTCTTTTTTTCAGACCTAGAGTGTTATTTCATACCTGACAGTTTCGACTGCTCACTAGTGTCTTCCTCAGAGTCACGTGATGTTGCTGTGACGTGTCCAGTCAGCTGATTTAAACAGGTTTTGGTGCTGTCTTCCTACCGGTGGAGGCAGGACGACAGCGCCATCTGCAGTCCGACTTCCTCAGGACAGCATCCCAGGTGTGTGAGAGTAAAAAAGCCCCCTCGTCCCGGTTTACAGTCCTGTGGGCACGTTTCCTTATTTCGATTGCTTCTTTAATCCAGCGGTGATGTTTGTTTTCCTCTGTCCCAGTGATGTTTGCTCCATCCCAATCGTCCATAACGTGGTTCTCTCTTTTGCAATGGTCAGAAATGGCCGATTTGAGTTGTTCCTGTTCTGCTTTGTGTTTTGTTGCTCGTGTTTCGCCTTCGCTGTTTCCTTCTCGCATTCTGTTCTATGTTCCTTTTTTCGTGTACTGAACGCCCTCCCTGTTTCCCCGATGTGTGTTTTATTGCAGGACATGCAGGGTATTTCGTATATTACATTACATTTATGCTCCGGTTCTATTTTGTCTTTTGGGTGGACGAGTATTTGTCTGAGTTTTCTGTACGGTTTTACTGGTGTGTTGATATTGTGTTTTTTCATCGCCCTCTGTACTTTTTCTGTTATGCCCCTGATGTATGGTAATGTTCCCATGCCTGTGCTCATTTTTTCTGTTTTGTTTTTGTTTCTTTGGTTCTGTTTTTCTTTCTCCTTAACCTGTTGTTTCCCTTTGTTTATTGCCCACTTTTCCTTCTCTCGGTTAGACGGCACACGCATTTTCCTCCAGTCGGTTCACTTCCTGCCCTCCGTCTGATTTTGCGTGCTGACAAACGTAGCCCTGTGACGTCACGTGAAACCCACCTATTCCGTCTTTGGAGCCGTTTTCCATCGGATTAGTGTGGACAAACACTGCGCCCACAACGAAAACGACTCGAATACGAACTAGTGTGGACGGGGCCTAAGTCTGTGCTTCAGCTGCACAACTACACAACAATAATAATAATAATATCTCCCTGGAGACAAGCAGGTGTTGGACCCTGCAGACAACTTGGATAGTGCGTACTTTTAATCCAGAATCCCATTCAGTTGAATAGTTAATGCGTTTTGTATCTTAAAGGTTGTATAGAGGATTTTCCAAGGAACGAGAAATCCAGCGACTGTTTGTCCTTTTTCAAATGTTGCGCATGCGTGAAACCACCTCCCCTCCCCTACAGCTCCTACGTAGAAACGCCTCCTCACTCCTCCTCTTTACGCCAGAAACAGGTTTGTTTACAGCCGGTGCTGCACATGACTTGTAAACAACTAACTACAGTGTTGGTTAGGCAAGACGGAGAAGTGAGGAGCGGGGGGAGCGGGTGTGCGGACATTTCGTTCGCGGACGAGAAGTGAGGAGCAGGGAGAAGAGCGGAGCAGGGAGCAGGAGAGAGGAGAGAGAGGAGAGGGGAGCGGTGCGCGGAGATTCCGTGCCCGGAGAAGTGAGGAGCAGGGGGAAGAGCGGAACGGGCAGCGGGGACAGGAGCAGGAAAGGGGTGCAGAGAAGGTTGCGCGGAGATTCAGTGCGAATGAACTAACTACAACACGCAGCAGCAAGCGGACTCTTTCTTTGCCTTGAAAATTACGTTTTCAGACATAGGATATCGCTTTCGTGTCCTGAAAAAACGTTTGTCTCGCTCTTGGAAATAAAGTACGTTTTCATAATAAGCAGAAGTTTCCTGTCCAGGAGTAATTTGTGGACCAGTGCGTCAGTCTTTAGACCCTGCGTCTGCTTCAGTCGCGCCATCGCTGGAATGAATCTCCAAGAATCACCTTAGTTTGGCTTCGCTGCTTTTCCCCTTGTCTTCTTCTTTCAGCGACCTCAAAAACGGACTTTCTTTTGCGGCGAACTGCTCCTGGATTCTTGTCTGCCATTGCAACAAACTTTGTGCGAACTGCGAGGAAGATATAGGTAAAAAAAAGCCACTAAGAACTGTTGCGTTGGTGGAGTAAACAGCGTCTGTGCGTCTTGCGTCTGTGGACTGTGTGACAGTCGTACGTAAACCACGTAACCGGCGGCGCAGGCAAGTCAGTTACACTAGAAACGTAGGGAGTTTGATTGACAGCCTGTCAGCTAACAGATAACGAGGCAGTGTCGTTATCTATTGGCAAATGTTTAGTTGGCCCCACCACGTCCAGAGTTGATGAATTTTTATTCTGTTTTTTTTTGGTCATCATAATTACAAGGCTACTGCACCTCTATAATGCTATCATTGACAACTTGAAACAAAAAAAAAATCCTCCATACAACCTTTAACTAGAGGACGACAAATCATACTCCAGATTAAACGTATTAAGAGCTCTATCGTCTCCCTAACAAACCAAATCCGGACTAAACAAAACAACACACATATTTGGAATTCAAGTCATTTTCACCAGTGTAGATCTTCATTTCAGCAGTGCACTTATCAACATAGTTAGAGAAGAGTATTCATAAGTATTTAGAGCTCGTCTCCTCTGTGCAGCAGGTAATTCAGCAGTGACGTGTGTGTGTATGTATCTGTGTGTGTATCTGTGTGTGTGTGTGTACTTAAAGAGTCTGCACTTCTCGAACCTTTTATCAAATTTAGCGTCACATTTGTCTGAATCCAATCTTGTGGCGCTGCTTTGTGATTTTACATCTCCCCAAACCTCATTACATTATGTACAATCAGGCCCGGGGAAAGTCTCCTCAACTACTGAACGTTTTAACCCTCTCAAAAGAAACGCTCGCTGTTATTAATCTCCACGACTTTATAACGTCTGCAAAGGAAAAGTGGGAGGTTTTTATGCTTTTTAAAATGTATTTTTGAGTTTTTAATCCACAGAATCCACATCAAACCAGGTCCTGATTCAGTCCTGGTTTAGTCCTGTTTTAGTCCTGGTTTGGTCCTGGTTCAGTCTTGGTTTAGTCTGGTTTAGTCCCGGTTTAGTCCTGGTTTAGTCCTGGTTTAGTCCTGGTTTAGTCTGTTTTAGTCTTGGTTTAGTCCCGGTTTAGTCCAGTTTAGTCCTGTTTTAGCCCTGGTTTAATCCTGTTTTAATCCTGGTTCAGTCCTGGTTTCCAGTCCTGGTTCCGGTCCTGGTTTAGCCCTGGTTTAGTCCTGGTTTAGTCGTGGTTGAAGTCCTGGTTTAGTCCTGGTTTGAATCCTGTTTTTAGACCCAGTTTAGCCCTGGTTTAGTCCTGGTTTAGCCCTGGTTTAGTCCCGGTTTAGTCCTGGTTTAACCCTGTTTTAGCCCTGGTTTAACCCTGTTTACCCTGGTTTTAGCCCTGGTTTAGTCCTGGTTTAGTCCTTGGTTTAGTCCTGGTTTAGTCCTGTTTTAGCCTGGTTTAGCCCTGGTTTAGCCCTGGTTTAGCCCTGGTTTAACCCTGGTTTAGCCCTGGTTTAGCCCTGGTTTTAGTCCTGGTTTAGTCCTGGTTTAGTCCTGGTTTAACCCTGTTTTAGTCCTGGTTTAGTCCTGGTTTAGCCCTGGTTTAGTCCTGGTTTAGCCCTGGTTTAGTCCTGGTTTAGTCCTGGTTTAACCCTGTTTTAGTCCTGGTTTAGTCCTGGTTTAGTCCTGGTTTAGCCCTGGTTTAGCCCTGGTTTAGCCCTGGTTTAGTCCTGGTTTAGTCCTGGTTTAGTCCTGGTTTAGTCCTGGTTTAGTCCTGGTTCAGTCCTGGTTCAGTCTGTATGCAGTGCAAAAGTCCAGCACCGCAGTTTTTTCCATTTTTCATTTAAACACAAAATCGAAAACTGAAAAAACAAATCATTATCTGTTTTTGTTTTTTTTCATTTTGGTTTTGGAGATAAATAATGACGAAAATAGTTGTTTTTTGGTTTTATTTTAAAAAAACAAATGTACGAATGACACACAGATTGGACGCCCGCACCAGTTAAGTTACTTAGTGCACATTTTAATGAAAGAGTTAGTTTTGACCCATTCGACGAGGGAATGAACTTGTGGCCTTTTTGAAACAAAGCTGAACAAACTCAAAATCCATTTACTTTTATTAAATTCAAGGCCAAGATTCACTAAGATTATAAGTGTTTATCTCAAGTGGCTTTTTAAGAAACTCTGGTTGAACAATGAGGCTAGAAAGAAATATTTTGTGTTCAGTTAAAATGTTAGCCAACTCATATGTCTCTCTCTGCTCTCTACGCTAAGAAACTCCCCCTTCAGAGCGCTATCACATTACAATCAGCATGCATACATCCTGATAATCAAACTACTGGACGGTGCATTAAGTTTGTCAAGTTGCCGTGTATTGTTTTTGTATCCTGCTTTTGTATATTTATTCCAATCATGTTTTTCATTCAGAAATGTAATAACAAAGTAGATCGCACCAGAATGTCAATTTTTAACCCATATAGAACCCATATTTAATAATTTACCTGCTCCGTTGGTGAATATTGCCTTTAGGATACACGCAGATTTTTAGTAACCATAAGAAATGTTTTGACACATCTCAGGCCCCGTCCACACTAGTCGTATTTTTAGTCGTTTTCGTTGTGGATGCAGTGTTCGTTCACACTAATCCGATAGAAAACAACTCCAGAGGTGGAACGATCTGGTGCCGCCAGCTCCCATGAATTCATCTGAGCACAGATCTGATCCGGCACCGTGTGGACACCTGAAAACGCTGATACACTGGTGTAGGTCTGTGCACCGCGAAGTAATCCAACGCCAAAACGCAAAGAGGCTAGAATATATGTCCATTCATATATACCAGGCATGTCCAAACTATGGCCCCGGGGCCAAATGCGGCCCTCAGACAAATTTTTCTTGGCCCTCAGGCTTCCAGGTGAATTGGCCCAAATTACCTTGCATCAATAAAAACATATTTTTTTACTGCAAGTTTTTTGAAAATCTACCTTGATAAAGCTAATATTTAATATTTTGTGTGTGGTTTTAAGGATCTTAGCATGAATAAAGACTGATGGCTCATTCTAACGTGTTAAACATGCAGACATTTCAATTATTCCCTGTATTGAGCATCAGTCTACGGCCCTCAGTTGGCCCTTTGCTTTGTCTGTATTTAGATATGTGGCCCTTGATGAAAAAAGTGTGGACACCCCTGATATATACGGTCTGTGTGTACGACCTGCAGACGTATAATCTCTGAAAAGTTTAACATGAACCATCTCCAACGTGTTAGAAGCACAGAACAGACTCACCATCAGCAGAACATCCTCTGTCACAGAAAGAACACTCATATTCCACTGAGTCGTGTCCTTTAGTCCAACAGAAGCTGAACCGCATCAGCGCACAATATGGAGCTGTTTTTTGAGCGCTCAGTTTATGCAAATTAGTCATGTGGTTTTAAGTTTCCTTTCTGTAAAAAGTAAACAAATACGCTCAAAGCTGTGTGGATAGGGAAGGATTGCCGACACAGAAACGATGTGTTTGGATGCAGATTGTTTCCAATACGGTGATAAGGTGATTCGTTTCAGTGTCAGTTTGCCATCAAGAATCTACATCAGTGAGATTGTCAGGTTTTAATTACAGCCTCCTCGTGTTGTCACAATACAAAAATGTCAAAATTCAATTTCAATGCAAGAAATAGATTCTATACTCAATACTGATTCCGATAACACAATGATAATAAAAATTTAGATCACAGAATGTAATTTTAACATTAAAATGTACTTTCTTTTATATTAACACATGTGTTCTTATATCTGTGTGATCTCTCAGTGGTCCAGGTAGGTTCCATAGTGGTCCATGAGCGTTTAATAGTTTATGTGCTTTTAGGCTGCATTCAAACTGCAGGGTTTAATGCTCAATTCGGATTTTTTTGTGAAATCTAATTGTTTTGTGAGGTCGTTCACATTTCTAATTAAATGCGACTTGTATGTGATCTCCAGTGTGAACTTTAAACGCCCCCAAAAAGTCCCGCATGAGCATTGGAGGACACAACGACGTCACGTGCAGCGAGTGCGCTCAGTGTTTATGGAAGTCGCCTAAACTCTGGGCTTGTCTCCCAAAATACGGTCCAGTTCTTGGTAAAATGGACAGGTTACACGTCCACGGCCGCTTCGTTTGTTTTGAGTCTTCAGCCTCCTTGTATTTGACTCGCATGCTTTTTATTTTTTGTTGACATTGGAGCCAGGAACCGTCTGCGGCTACAGACGGTCCTGGCTCGGACATTTCTTTGATAATCATTTCAAAAAACGCCCAGTTCCAATAAGACTCCTCCAATTTGTCCTGAAAACAGCGATCCCCTGAAATATGAATAAACTTGCCAAACTCACTTTCCCTTCATTGACGAGACTCCGAGCCTGACGTGTAGGTGGATGAATGCACTTTGACCGTTCAGACTGAAGTCGCATGTCAAAAGATCGGACATGTATCGGTTTTAGGAGCACATATCCAAGTGTCCTGGGTCACATTTGAACAAAATCTGATCTGTGTCGTCCAGATTGTCATTAAAAGATCAGATACAGGTCACATAGAGGAGAAAAAAAGTCAGATTTGGGTCACTTCAGGCTGCAGTCTGAACGTAGACTTACACTTGCTCTGATCCAGCTCAAGATCATTCTAAAGTGATTCAGGAAAGATTCATTTCTGTGACGTTGTTTAGTATCGATAATTGCTCAAATGTGTGTCTAATTTTGATTTAGCATTGATTTTAGTATCGATTAGTATCTGATTTTTCATACTTTTGACCACCCTATGGCTACTACAGTGTATAAAAATAGCAGCGAGGTGAAAATATTGACAGTGAAAGACTTTGTTTTGCAGAGAGTGAGGAGAGCAGGTCATCCGTCTACAGTGGGGGGGTGCACCATCCATAAACGTGCTGTGGGCAGATTCAGGGCACCAGGATAAAGGACAGGCCCAGAGGAGGAGACAGCTGAGGGCCACAATCACATCAGGAGACTGGAAATAGGGTTATGTGACGTACCTGTGATGAGCGGATGAATCTCTCTGTCGGACTCTGAGCGGTAGTTTACCTTCATATTTGTGACAATAACCAACATGCTGACGCCGAGTTACACAGAATGGATCGCTTTGGTAGTTTCTCTGCTCATTTTACCCAGACAACTTGAAGTATTTACCTGATCCTCTCTCTGTTTTAAACTTCTGGAGCTCACTGAAAGCAACATCTTTCATAACACACGTACGATGTATAATGCACAGTTGGGAGTAATGTGTTATAAATAAAACAAATTACTGTAATGCGTTGCTTTTTGCTGTAACGCAGTAATATATCCTAAGAAAAAGTGTATTTCAATATATATTTTTTGTGATTTTTCTATCTATTTGTATGTAAAAGAACACCTTAGCACACAGGTGTCAAACATAAGGCCCGGGGGCCAGATCCGGCCCTCCAAGACCTTTAATGTGGCCCTTGGGTGATTTTCTACTAAAATATTTTAATTATATTTTCTATTAAAACATTGGTAATTTTCTGCAGGGCTTAACATAGCAGCATCTCCAGCGTCTCTGTACGTGGCCCCTCCCACCAGAGCAGCACAAATGAAGACTTGTCTCTTTCCAAACGCTCTTAAAGGACGATCGTTTTGACTGTTGACCGTGACACCCTCATCAGAAAAATGTCAAAAATGAGAAAAGTGGAGCTGAGTGCAGGATTTTCCAAGAAAAACTGACTTATTCCTATTTGCATACAAGTTAATGTTAAAACATTGTGTTGAAATTGAATTTTTCTTCAAGTTTCAGGTTGTTCATAATATTATAATATTATAATAAGAAAGATTTCATCAATTTAAAAAGATTTCTGTAATAGATTTGCGTTTCTCTGCACAAATATTTGAAGTTATTGTTATTTTTGGGGTTTATATGACATGAGTTTTCTGATCCGGACACTTTGGGATCAAAGTAGGTTGGATATGGCCCCCGAACCAAAATGAGTTTGACACCCCTGCCTTAGCATTTAGATTTTGCAATTTTTTTTCCTTTTTAATAATTTTGTCCTCAGTAATGGACGCTGGGGACGTTTTGGTGTTAAATTCAACCTAACAAAACGACTTTTTTGATGACAAACATCTCTGACAAGCTTCTACAGTCACCTCAAAACATTTTTAGACTCTTTTAATTTCTTTTTTCTGGACATGATCATCCACCCATTTTCTTCTGCTTATGGGGCTGGGTCATGGGTCTAAGCAGGGACTCCCAGACTTCTTTCACACCAGACACTTGCTCCAGCTCCTCCGAGGGGACCCCAAGGCGTTCCCAGGCCAGTCGGACATGATAGTACCTATAGTCCCCCAGCCCCATTTAGGCAGAGGAACGTGTCTCAAAACACTTAAAAGATAAACTGGTTAATTCAGTGTCCACTATAAAGGGCACAAATGATAACATAACAGGGGGAAAAAATGGTAATATTTTACTTGGTACAAATGTAAGTAACGTGCGTCATAATGCTTTTTTAACCTGGATTGAAGTGGTTGTTTTTTGTTTTTCTTCATACAAATTTGCTAAAATCGCCGCGATATCAGCCAAAGTTACGGTTCCGGGTGTTGGGACGGGCGAAAGGACAGAAGCAGAACTCCACACTCCACTCCGATCTCACTTTGTGGACGCCCTTCTCCACAGGCTCGGAGTTCTCTCAGGGTTGGTCCTAGATTCCAAGTCCTACTCCAAGATTAGTCCTGGTTTGGTCCTCGTTCAGTCCTCGGTTCAGTCCTGGTTTAGACCTAGTTTAGACCTAGTTTAGACCTAGTTTAGTCCTAGTTTTAGACCTAGTTTAGTCTTGGTTTAGACCTGTTTTAGTCCTGGTTTAGTCCTGGTTTAGACCCAGTTTAGTCTTGGTTTAGACCTGTTTTAGTCCTTGTTCAGTCCTTGGTTCAGTCTTGGTTTAGTCCTGGTTTAGTCCTGGTTTAGACCCAGTTTAGTCCTAGTTTAGACCTAGTTTAGTCCTGGTTTAGACCTGTTTTAGTCCTGGTTCAGTCCTGGTTTAGTCCTGGTTTAGTCCTAGTTTAGACCTAGTTTAGTCTTGGTTTAGACCTGTTTTAGGGCCTTGTTCAGTCCTTGGTTCAGTCTTCTTGGTTTAGTCCTGGTTTAGTCCTAGTTTAGACCTAGTTTAGTCTTGGTTTAGACCTGTTTTAGTCCTTGTTCAGTCCTTGGTTTAGTCCTGGTTTAGTCCTGGTTTAGACCCAGTTTAGTCTTGGTTTAGACCTGTTTTAGTCCTTGTTCAGTCCTTGGTTCAGTCTTGGTTTTAGTCCTGGTTTAGTCCTGGTTTAGTCCTAGTTTAGACCTAGTTTAGTCTTGGTTTAGACCTGTTTTAGTCCTTGTTCAGTCCTTGGTTCAGTCTTGGTTTAGTCCTGTTTAGTTTAGTCCTGGTTTAGTCCTAGTTTAGACCTAGTTTAGTCTTGGTTTAGACCTGTTTTAGTCCTTGTTCAGTCCTTGGTTTAGTCCTGGTTTAGACCCAGTTTAGTCTTGGTTTAGACCTGTTTTTAGTCCTTGTTCAGTCCTTGGTTCAGTCCTGGTTTAGTCCTGGTTTAGACCCAGTTTAGTCTTGGTTTAGACCTGTTTTAGTACTGGTTCAGTCCTTGGTTCAGTCCTGGTTTAGTTCTGGTTTAGTCCTGGTTTAGACCTGTTTTAGTACTGGTTCAGTCCTTGGTTCAGTCCTGGTTCAGTCCTGGTTTAGTCCTGGTTTAGACCTGTTTTAGTCCTTGTTCAGTCCTTGGTTTAGACCTGTTTTAGTCCTTGTTCAGTCCTTGGTTCAGTCCTGGTTTAGTTTTGGTTTAGTCCTGGTTTAGACCTGTTTTAGTACTGGTTCAGTCCTTGGTTCAGTCCTGGTTTAGTTCTGGTTTAGTCCTGTTTTAGACCTGTTTTAGTACTGGTTCAGTCCTTGGTTCAGTCCTGGTTCAGTCCTGGTTTTAGTCCTGGTTTAGACCTGTTTTAGTCCTTGTTCAGTCCTTGGTTCAGTCCTGGTTTAGTCCTGGTTTAGACCTGTTTTTAGTACTGGTTCAGTCCTTGGTTTAGACCTGTTTTAGTCCTTGTTCAGTCCTTGGTTCAGTCCTGGTTTAGTTCTGGTTTAGTCCTGTTTTAGACCTGTTTTAGTACTGGTTCAGTCCTTGGTTCAGTCCTGGTTCAGTCCTGGTTTTAGTCCTGGTTTAGACCTGTTTTAGTCCTTGTTCAGTCCTTGGTTCAGTCCTTGGTTCAGTCCTGGTTTAGTCCTGGTTTAGACCTGTTTTAGTACTGGTTCAGTCCTTGGTTCAGTCCTGGTTTAGTTCTGGTTTAGTCCTGGTTTAGACCTGTTTTAGTCCTTGTTCAGTCCTTGGTTCAGTCCTGGTTTAGTTCTGGTTTAGTCCTGGTTTAGACCTGTTTTAGTCCTTGTTCAGTCCTTGGTTCAGTCCTTGGTTCAGTCCTGGTTTAGTCCTGGTTTAGACCTGTTTTAGTACTGGTTCAGTCCTTGGTTCAGTCCTGGTTTAGTTCTGGTTTAGTCCTGGTTTAGACCTGTTTTAGTCCTTGTTCAGTCCTGGTTCAGTCCTGGTTTAGTCCTGGTTTAGACCTGTTTTAGTCCTTGTTCAGTCCTTGGTTCAGTCCTTGGTTCAGTCCTGGTTTAGTCCTGGTTTAGACCTGTTTTAGTACTGGTTCAGTCCTTGGTTCAGTCCTGGTTTAGTTCTGGTTTAGTCCTGGTTTAGACCTGTTTTAGTCCTTGTTCAGTCCTTGGTTCAGTCCTGGTTTAGTTCTGGTTTAGTCCTGGTTTAGACCTGTTTTAGTCCTTGTTCAGTCCTTGGTTCAGTCCTGGTTTAGTTCTGGTTTAGTCTTGGTTTAGACCTGTTTTAGTCCTTGTTCAGTCCTCGGTTCAGTCCTGGTTTAGTCCTGGTTCAGTCCTGAGTTCAGTCCTCGGTTCAGTCTTGGTTTAGTCCTGGTTTAGTCCTGGTTTAGACCCAGTTTAGTCCTAGTTTAGACCTAGTTTAGTCTTGGTTTAGACTTGGTTCAGTCCTGGTTTAGTTCTGGTTTAGTCCTGGTTTAGTCCTGGTTTAGACCCAGTTTAGTCCTAGTTTAGACCTAGTTTAGTCCTGGTTTAGACCTGATTCAGTCCTCGGTTCAGTCTTGGTTTAGTCCTGGTTTAGTCCTAGTTTAGACCTAGTTTAGTCTTGGTTTAGACCTGTTTTAGTCCTTGTTCAGTCCTTGGTTCAGTCCTGGTTTAGTTCTGATTTAGTCCTGGTTTAGACCTGTTTTAGTACTGGTTCAGTCCATATATGGCGCAAAAGTTCGTCATCTTCGCTCGCTGATTGTTATTTGACGATCAGCGACAGTTATTTTGGTGAGAGTAAAAATGCTGCAACAGTCCACAACAGTGTCATGTTTTACATTTTAAATACAGTAATATTGTAATGTAACAAATTACTTTGAAATTACAGTAACACGTCATAAATAACACAGTTATTTAGTTAGAGTTTTGAAGTAACTTACCCCACAGTGATAATGTAGTAAATACAGACACAGTGAAAGGCTCTGCAAACTCACAACATTTCCTATTCACAAACACAACACCAGAACCTCTAAAGGGCAAAAAGCATAAACTAAAATGTACAAGTTGCCCAGACCCGGAGGTTTAGAATGAAACTGACAGTCCTATAAAACAATCTTTATCTTTAAAAAGTATTTAACTAGTAAGTAACTAAAGTAACTAGTGGAAACAAGTATATAATCAACTGTCCTCGGTTCAGTCCTGGTTCAGTCCTGCTTTAGACCTGGTTTAGTCCTGGTTCAATCCTGGTTTAGTCCTTGTTTAGACCTGGTTCAGTCCTGGCTCTGTCCTGGTTTAGTCCTCGGTTCAGTCCTGGCTTAGTCCTGGTTTAGTCCTTGTTTAGACTTGGTTTAGTTCTGGCTCTATCCTGGTTCAGTCCTGGTTTAGTCCTCGGTTCAGCCCTCACTTCAGTTCTGGTTCAGTCCTGGTTCAGACCTGGTTTAGACCTGGTTCAGTCCCGGTTCAGTCCTGGCTTAGTCCTGGTTTAGTCCTTGTTTAGACTTGGTTTAGTTCTGGCTCTATCCTGGTTCAGTCCTGATTTAGTCCTCGGTTCAGCCCTCACTTCAGTTCTGGTTCAGTCCTGGTTCAGACCTGGTTTAGACCTGGTTCAGTCCTCGGTTCAGTCCTGGCTTAGTCCTGGTTTAGACTTGGTTTAGTTCTGGCTCTATCCTGGTTCAGTCCTGGTTTAGTCCTGGTTCAGTCCTCGGTTCAGTCCTGGCTTAGTCCTGGTTTAGTCCTTGTTTAGACTTGGTTTAGTTCTGGCTCTATCCTGGTTCAGTCCTGGTTTAGTCCTTGTTTAGACTTGGTTTAGTTCTGGCTCTATCCTGGTTCAGTCCTGGTTTAGACCTGGTTCTGTCATTAATAATACTTAAAAAATGCAAAATATTTATGTCTTTTTGATGGACTGATGTGTGTATTTTCTCTGAGCTTCTGGGGAGTCAATTTTTTTTTACAACATTTTCATAATATTGAAAGAATTGTGTTTGTAAATGGTTTGTTAATAAATGAATAAAACTAACCAACTGTTTCCTGATGGTGTGAGAGTCGCTCCAGATGTGCACAACACAAATCAACACACATCTGGTCGTCCTGGTGAGAAAGAAGCATGTGACTGTCTCCTGCACACAGTCTCCTGCACACTGTCTCCCACACACACTGTCTCAACACACACTGCCTCCAACACACACTGTCTCCAACACACACTGTCTCCTGCACACACTGTCTCCTGCACACACTGTCTCCTGCACACACTGTCTCACTGTCTCCTGCACACACTGTCTCCAGCACACACTGTCTCCCGCACACACTGTCTCCCGCACACACTGTCTCCCGCACACACTGTCTCCCGCACACACTGTCTCCCGCACACACTGTCTCCCGCACACACTGTCTCCCGCACACACTGTCCCTGCACACACTGTCTCCGCACACACACTGTCTCCCGCACACACTGTCTCTCCCGCACACACTGTCTCCCGCACACTGTCTCCTGCACACACTGTCTCCCGCACACACTGTCTCCGCACACACTGTCTCCCGCACACACTGTCTCCCGCACACACTGTCTCCCGCACACACTGTCTCCCGCACACACTGTCTCCTGCACACACTGTCTCCAGCACACACTGTCTCCTGCACACACTGTCTCCTGCACACACTGTCTCCTGCACACACTGTCTCCTGCACACACTGTCTCCTGCACACACTGTCTCCTGCACACACTGTCTCCTGCACACACTGTCTCCTGCACACACACACACTGTCTCCTGCACACACTGTCTCCTGCACACACTGTCTCCAACACACACTGTCTCCTGCACACACTGTCTCCCGCACACACTGTCTCCAACACACACTGTCTCCAACACACACTGTCTCCTGCACACACTGTCTCCTGCACACACTGTCTCCAGCACACACTGTCTCCAGCACACATTGTCTCCCGCACACATTGTCTCCCGCACACATTGTCTCCTGCACACACTGTCTCCTGCACACACTGTCTCCTGCACACATTGTCTCCTGCACACATTGTCTCCTGCACACATTGTCTCCTGCACACACTGTCTCCTGCACACACTGTCTCCTGCACACATTGTCTCCCGCACACATTGTCTCCTGCACACACTGTCTCCTGCACACACTGTCTCCTGCACACATTGTCTCCTGCACACAGTCTCCTGCACACACTGTCTCCTGCACACATTGTCTCCAGCACACACTGTCTCCCGCACACACTGTCTCCGCACACACTGTCTCTTGCACACACTGTCTCTTGCACACATTGTCTCCTGCACACACTGTTTCCTGCACACACTGTCTCCCGCACACACTGTCTCCCGCACACACTGTCTCCAACACAGTGTTGGGGAGTAACAGATTACATGTACTGGAGTTAAGTAATCAGAGTACAAATTATGAGTAACTGTATTCAGTTACAGATACTCTTTCAGTGAGTGGTAACTGGATTACAGTTACTTTGTTGAAATAAATGGATTACACTGTGGGATTTTCCTGTTGTCACATTTTGGGCTAAACCAGGACTAAATCCATGTCTAAACCAGGTCTAAACCAGGACTAAAACCAGTACTAAAAAACTAGGACTAAAACCAGGACTAAACCAGGACTAAAAGCAGGACTAAAAAACTAGGACTAAACCAGGACTAAAACCAGGACTAAACCAACTAAAACCAGGACTAAAACCAGGACTAAAACCAGGACTAAAACCAGGACTAAAACCAGGACTAAAACCAGGACTAAAACCAGGACTAAAACCAGGACTAAAACCAGGACTAAAACCAGGACTAAACCAGGACTAAAGCAGTAATAAACCAGGCAGCAGTGATCTCATATAAGAATCATTTCTCTATCAATAATATTTTTAATCTGATTAAGTTTTTTTTATTTTTTTTATTTTAGCAGATAAAACATCTGATTTTAAGATCCTGGTCTTTTCTTCTCTACAGTAAAACAAAAGTCTGTTCATGGAGACTTGGGCTCAACAGACAATTTGAAGAGAACAAACATGAATTTTCAGGATGTGGTTGGTTCATTCATGTAGTTTTAAAAATCATGACAATATCAAGTAATCCAAAGTATTCAGATTACATTACTCACTTTAAGTAATTTAATGGATTACGTTACAAACTACATTTTGGTTGTATGTAATCTGTAATCTGTAGGGGATTACATTTTAAAAATCACCTTCACAACACTGTCTCCTGCACACACAGTCTCCAGTTTTCTTGAGATTGAAAGGCTTCATTTTCTTTGTAGTGCAGCTCAGACCAACTCACAAACTCCACTCCCACTTCAGAAAGTCTTTGTGGGTTTCATGTTCGGTCTGACTGAGACTCACCCTGCGCACAACAAGATGGATTCTCCTGATATTTGTGAGCTCACACACACACACACACACACACACACACACACACACACACACACACACACACACACACACACACACACACACACACACACACACACACACACACACACACACACACACACACACACACACACATAAAACTCCATGTTGACAGACGTACTTCAGACGATTTTAGTAAAAACATGGACTGTTTTAGAGGCAGTGTTGGGGAGTAACAGATTATATGTACTGGAGTTAAGTAATCAGAGTACAAATTATGAGTAACTGTATTCAGTTACAGTTACTGTTTCAGTGAGTGGTAATTGGATTACAGTTACTTTGTTGAAATAAATGGATTACACTGGCTAAACCAGGTCTAAACCAGGTCTAAACCAGGACTACACCAGGTCTACACCAGGACTAAACCAGGACTAAACCAGGTCTACACCAGGACTACACCAGGTCTACACCAGGTCTACACCAGGACTAAACCAGGACTACACCAGGACTACACCAGGTCTAAACCAGGTCTACACCAGGACTAAACCAGGACTAAACCAGGACTAAACCAGGACTAAACCAGGACTAAACCAGGACTAAACCAGGACTAAACCAGGACTAAACCAGGACTAAACACTAAACCAGGACTAAACCAGGACTAAACTGGGACTAAACCAGGACTAAACCAGGACTAAACCAGGACTAAACCAGGACTAAACCAGGACTAAACCAGGACTAAACCAGGACTAAACCGGGACTAAACCAGGACTAAAACCAGGACTAAACCAGGACTAAACCAGGACTAAACCAGGACTAAACCAGGACTAAACAGGATTTAACAGGACTAAACCATGTTGTGTGGACATGTCAATAATATTTTTAATCTGGTTCAGTAAAGTCTGGGCTTTTTATTTTCTTTTATCAGACAAAACTTCTTATGTTACGATTTCCTCGTCTTTGCTTCTCTACAACAAACCAAGTAATCCAAAGTATTCAGATTACATTACTCACTTTAGGTAATTTAATGGATTATGTTACAAACTACATTTTGGGGTATGTAATCTGTAATCTGTAGGGGATTACATTTTAAAAGTCACCTTCCCAACACTGTTTAGAGGTAAGTGCCTTGTGCATTTGTGAACAGGGCAGATGTCTGTGATTTCCTCTCAACTACATGTAACACAAGTATTTTCTTTTTCTTTTTTTTAAATGTGTTTTGGATTTTGTAGTTTTTGTCCAACCGTTCGCCGTGTGTCTCCTTGCTGAAGTGAGATGTGTGATGAAGATGAAATCAAGACTCTACTTCTATAAATACCGTAATTTCTAGACAATAAGCCACTACTTTTTTCTCACACTTTGAACCCTGCGGCTTATACAACGATGCAGTGAATATATGGACGGATTATTTGTTTGGCACGTTGTCCATTTATAAATACGGTCTATGGTTTTGGCAACACAGCGAATACTCGGAGCCTGAGTGCAGAAAACGCGGCTCTCTGTGGGTTAATAAAAAGGTGCAGCGTTAGTGCACTGATAACATCACTACAAAAAACAGTTTATCGGCGTGTGACAAAATAAATTATGATGCTAAATGAACATTAGTGAGGGGGATACGTCTTACCCGTGTGTGTAAATGACGAGAAGAAACGCCTCAAACTTCAGTAGCCGGACATCCACTCACAACTGATCGACAGAACTAACCCCGCCCCCGAGAGAGTCTGAAATCTGCTGAAATCCTCCAAGACACTGACACGATACAGACAGGACAGAGACTCTTTTTTGAGGTTCATACACACACCCTCATCATGGAAAACACACAAAGAAATGCAGATGACGCAGCTTTTAAGTTAAAGTTGATTGATGTGACTGTAGAAGAAAGAAACAGAGCTGCTGCATGTGAGCTCGACATCAGTGAGTCGATAGTGAGACGCTGGTGACGGCAGCTTGACGAACTGACTCAATGCAAAAAGACGACAAAATCTTTCAGAGGCGATAAAAGCAGACGACCCGACTTAAAAACATTCTTGAAGACGTGGACACCTGCGGCCTATATATGTACAGTTTTAAAAATTTTGTAAAAATTTTGTTGATGCAGCTTATATTCAGGTGCACTCAATAGTCCGGATAATATGGTACTATTTATTTACAGAGTATATTCATTCATCCGTTATCGACACGAGGTCTGGGTGATTTCAGAGCCAATATAGAATCACACAGAACAAAGGATTTGACTTGTTTTCATCAGTTCTATAAGGACACCACCAGAACTCTGACCACTCTCTGTATGTCCATGTAGCAGCGTTTGCAGATGTTCTTAGAATGAGCCACTTACCTCAGTACCTGGAATCGCTTTGCGCTTTGTGTTGAAAAGCACTTTATAAATAAAGTTTGATTGATCAAATCTACAATAACACACATGGCCTTTAGTGCTGAGCACATACCGCACACGGTATACGCGATACATTTTTTTTAAAATGTGTTTTTTTTATGTGTTCTGGACTAATAATATACCTATAATCCACTCTGGGGAAAACTAATTCCTGGCAGTGTGCCCTGTAGAACACAGGTACAGACTAAATCCCGGTGTGTTTACTGTACAAATAGGAATCCAAACAGACTTATTTGAGCAGATCAGTTGTGCCGTGTGCTCAGTTGCTCTGTTGCCTGGATAAAGGTGATTAGACAGGCCAGTGTATGTGGTCAGGTGGACAGACTGGACTCTGCTGTGGTCAGGTGGAACTCTATTAGAGCTGATGTGTTATGAAGACTGTTTTTATCACTGGCTTCTGTGGTTGGTCCATTAGAAATATTCGCAGTCATGATTTTCTTTTTATTGTCATGTATTCATAGATCCAAATATGCAATAAAACAATCCCTCTGCTTGTGTTTGACGTCTTGTACAAAGCAAAAACTGGAGGATTAAAATTTCAGGGTAAAATATTTCAGAGTTGTTTTTAACTCAAAAAGTGTTATTTTAACTATTTGAAATTTAAAAAAGAAAAAAGTGATTGTATTTCTGTTAGAGGGGTAACCCTGCATTTGAGTATCTTCCGACTCCCACTTGGACTTTGGCTTTGACGTCACGTCCGAGCTTGAAGCGTATTATTATCCCTCATCTTATGAAAACGCTGCCACTTTAATTTTTGAAATTTGCACTTCATTTTATGTTATGATTTCTCTTCCATCACAACCGTAGGGACGTTAACGCCCGTTAAATCAAGTATTTGTTCAAAACTACAAACACCCACAGGCAGAGATATGGACATGGTGAAGTTACAGTGATACGAGTGACTGAAAGTGTCATTTAAACCACCAAAGTGTCCAGACACAATGAAAACACTTCATATTTACACGTCACAGTGGGCGTAGCCACTCGGAATCCTTGCTCGGTTTACTTTTTTCACCACTGAGGTCCGAGTCGCGCTGTACCAGGAAAAGGGGCGTGTCACGAGTGTTTTTTAAAGTCTGTAGAAATCTTTAAAAAAGTGTTATGTTTTGAAAGATATAGAGCTCTGGAAAGAATGAATTATGCATTAA